>NC_090355.1:30978849-31320932 GCF_035084215.1 Heptranchias perlo
GACATTGACTGCCAAAATGGTAATGAGTTGGAGCAAGGCCCAACTCGCAGGCTGCAGAGAGAGATGCTCACAGGCCGGCAATACAGCGTCTAATGTAACCTCAGTCTCTCTGGATCTGCAGGGTCAGGCCACGGATAATGTTACTTGCTGCAACTCAATGTTCGTAGCTCAGAAAGGGAGGATGTTCGATTTTTATCTTTCTCTGGAGTTCCTTGCGATTTCATACACTTTCACTGATTGAAATATTTATGGGAAAAGTGGCATGGAATGACGAAAACTTTTACAAATATCGTCTTGTGTCACTTTCCTCGGGTGGTAATTAATGATATAGGAAAGCGCAGACCACATATCGGCCTATCAAACCCACTCGTGCCTTCGAACATGTCGACATTGGTGAATAGAGTAGCCAACCCTCCAGGATTGTCCAGGAATTAAAGGTTAATCTCCTGAACACGGTTGCAAGCAACTGAGGAGAAAAATCGTAAGACCATTAAAACAAAAAGTGTGGGTTTTTTCGTTTTCTTTCAACGCTTTTGTTTATTAGTTATAAAAATATTGGAGTTGGGAGGGAAAAGGCTGTTTGACCGGGCGGGAAGCGGGAGGTCATGAGATGAAACCTCCAGAAATACGTCCAACCAGAGTTGGCAACCCTATTGCTGAGTCTGCTGTAGGGAGGTTGAATTCTATCTACAAGGATAGTTGTGTATAATGTGTAATTGCACGCTGCAGCAGGTAGACTTTATTGTGACATGAGTTTGTTGCACCAAAACCAAGCTTTAATGTCCTCGAAAGAGTAGCAGGAACTACATAGGCTCAACAGCACAGAAACAGGCCATTCGGCCCTACTGGTCTATGCTGGTGTTTATGCTCCACACGAGCCTGCTCCCACCCCTCTTTATCTGAGCCTTGATGCATAAACTTCTATTCCTTTCTTCCTCATGTACTTATCTAGCTTCCCTTTAAATGTAACTATGCTCGTCGCCTCAACTACTCCCTGCATTGCCGGGTTCATCCTTATAAATCTTTTTTGCACCTTCTCCAGTGCCTCTATCGATTTTGTAATATGGAGACCAGATCTGCTCTAGTTAGAGTTGCGGTTTAGTCAGTGTTTGCTTATTTGGTTTCACTGCTTTGGTTAAATGACGGTTCTGTTACCTGACGTCCACCCATCCCTATTAAATTGTTTCTTGCTGGGTTTTTTTTAATATCAGGCATCTATGTATCCCAGAAAGCCAGCCTGTGGCCCCTACTGAGGGTTTATAGAGGGGGCTTCATCCTGATCGAGTTCGTCTTTCTCTTGGGAATTAACATCTATGGCTGGAGAAAGGCGGGAGTGAACCACAGTCTGATCTTTGAACTCGACCCCAGGAACCACCTATCCCATCAGCAATTGTTTGAGGTGAGTCTGATGCAACCTCTTTCCTTATCTACAGTGGAAGCTGATGCTTTATCAAGGCCAAGACAGGGGGATAAATTTAACCGAACCAACTGGGCAGGCTCAGGTCAGATGTCCATTTTTTCCTCTCCATTGATGATCCAGAGTAGGATATGGTGTATTCTGTATACAATGGTGTCGTGGTTATGTTACTTGACTAGCAATCCAGAGGCCTGGACTAATGATCCTCTCTTCCGCAAACGGCAATTGATACTGGCTCAGTTGTTAAATTTAAATCCGTGATAGATAGCTTTTTGGCAACCAAAGGTATTAAGGGATATGGGCCAAAGGCAGGTATATGGAGCTAGATCACAGATCAGCCATGATTTTATCAAATGGCGGAGCAGGCACGAGAGGCTGAATGGCCTACTCCTGTTCCTATGTTCCTAATAATCCATGAATGTGAGTTCAAATCCTGCTGTGGGTAGCTCGAGAATTTAAATTCAGTTTTTAAAAATCTGGAAATAAAAAGCTGGCTATCGGTAGAAGTGACCACGAAAGTGTTGGATTGTCATAAAAACCTGACGTCGTTACCCAATCTGGGCCCATACGTGACTGCAGTCCCACACAAACGTGGCGGACCCTTAATTTCCCTCTGAAGTGGTCCAGCAAGCCACTCATTTGTATGAAGCCACTCACCGTCACCTTCTCAGGATGGGCAATAAATTCCGGCCTTGCCAGCGAAGCCCACATCCCGAGAATTAATTTTGAAGGATTATTTTTTTTTAAGAAAAAGATTTATCGCAGTATGGACAAGACTCTAATGCTTGACAGTACGTCCTGTTTGGGATGGGCCCAAATATTGAGAATTTCTCACCTCCATCTTTCTCTTCCAGTTGGCGAGTTTCCTGGGGGTTCTCTGGTGCTTGAGTCTGCTCGCCTGCCTCTTCAGTTCTTACGTCCACACTCCAATGCAAGTCAATCCCCTGGTCCTGTACGGATTCATGTCGTTGCTGCTCCTGAACCCAACCAAAACTTTCTACTACAAGTCCAGGGTCTGGTTATTGAAACTCCTGGTAAGCATGTCAGCAGGGGCAGCGGCACTAGGAAAGACAAAGAGAGAGAACTTGAATTTATAGAACGCCTTTCATGACCTCAGAATGTCCCAAAGCCCTTTACAGCCAGTGTAGTACTTTTTAAATTGTTGTTATCCTCTGCGATGCACTGCCTGCAAGGGCGGTGGAAGCAGATTCAATAACAACTTTTAAAAGAGAATTGGACAAATACTTGAAGGGGAAAAATTTGAAGGAAAGGGCAGGGGAGTGGGATTAATTGGATAAGTTCTTTCAAAGAGCCGGCACAGCCACGATGGGCCGAATGGCCTCTTTCTGTGCCGTATGATTCTATGAAGTGTAGTCAGTGTTATAATGTAGAAAACATAGCAGCCATTTGCACACAGCAAGGTCCTACAAACAGCAATGTGATAATGACCAGACAATCTGTTTTAATGATGTTGGTCGAGGGATAAATATTGACCAGGACTCCCCTGCTCTTCTTCGAATAGCATCATGGCATCTTTTAGCAAAGAGTGTTGTTGAGTTTGTTTATGTTTTAAAAAACTTCAACTGAGAAGTGCAGTGGGTTAGATACTTGCCTTTCAAATCTGGGACCTGGGTTTAAATCCAGCTCAGATTGATGGGAAGGAAGTCTCCTGTACCACAGTCCCACATGAAACAAGTGTAGAAAACCTCAGTCTAGGTCCGTGGGGATTGACACTCTCACTCAGAGAGATCACAGGATGGCTTGAATGGAGAATGGAAATATTCCCATTACATTAAAGGGATCTTTCTTCTAAATCTAACCATTGACACCTGGCCTGGCAGTGTTGGGTGTTAACACTCAGGACCCATAATGGGAAAGGATTCCATTCTCCAGCTGTCATTCCCCTCATCTGGATGGGAAGGAATCCCATCCTCCAGCTGTGACTCTTGCTTCCCAGTCTCCCTGACAACTCAATCCGCTGACAACGGTTGATCATCTTTGAGGCTCCTCGTTGCAAGACCTTCATGATCTCATTGTCCTGTTGGGTGGAGGTGGTGAGTGGAGGCTCGAGCTTACACCTCCTTCCCCCTCCCCGTCCCACAAGAGGGAGAGAGACTACCATCTCTGGGACCCTCAGCAGCTGGTAGAGGGCTGATAGGCTGCCATTCCTACCAGGGAATGGCGTGGCATCACAGGGAAGAGACAGTCCCCATCAACAATAGGATTCCCGCGGTCAAGGGCAAAGGGGCTGCAGGAATTGGATGCTCCTTGCTTTCAGCTGATTTGTGACACTGCTCTGCCTTCAATCGGTACTGTCTTCATTTTGTTCCAAACAGTGGCGGGTGTTAACTGCTCCCTTCCATAAAGTTGGCTTCGCTGATTTCTGGCTGGCAGATCAACTCAACAGTATGGGACCCGTTTTCCTTGACCTCTGGTCCTTGATCTGCTTCTACACATTCGAAGTGAACTGGGAAAACAACCAGGGCCTACTGAGCCCACCAGCAGGTGGGTGAAAAACGAGCTTAAAAAATATTGTCAGCGAGCAAAGCCACGTGATATAACCGTCCATTAATAAGTTTTTCAAGATGTGAAAGCTATGTGTTCATTGAAGATTTACAGTACGCTCGTCTGTTGGCTTTTGCTCTCTACTTTTTTCATTTTTCTCTGGATGGGGACAAAACTGGCAAGGCCGACATTGATTATTGCCCATCCCTAGTTGCCCTGAGAAGGTGATGGTGGTGACCTTCTTGTTGAATCACTGCAGTCCGTGTGGTGAAGGTGCTCCCAATATGGCGTTAGGGAAGGGGTGTCAGGATTCCGACCCAGCCATGATGAAGGAACGGCCGATCTCTGTCCCAGTCAGGAATGGTGTGTGAATTGGAGGGGAACTTGCAGGTGATGGTGTTGCCACGACTTTGCTGTTATTCTCCTTCTTGGTGGTAGAGGGTGCCGGGGAGGTGGTGTGGCAGAAGGCCTGGTGAGTTGCTGCACTGCATCCTGTGGATCGTATATACTTCAGCTACAGCGCACTGGTGGCGGGGGGAGCTTTGATACTGAGTCAGGTGGCAGGAGTACTGATCAAGTGGACTGCTCTGTCCTGGGTGGTGTCGATCTTGAGTGCTGTTGGGGCTGCACCCATCCAGGAGAGTGGTGGGCATTCCATCACACTCCTAACTTAAGCCTTGTAGATGGTGGAGAGGCCTTGAGGGGTCAACCACTCATTGCAGAGTTCCCAGCCTCTGCCCTGCTATTGCAGCCACGGTGTTGATATGGGTGGTCTGGTTAAGATTCAGGTCAACGATGACCCCCCAGGGTGTTGATGGTGGGGGACTCAGCGAAGGTGGTGCTGTTGAAGGTCAGGGCAGAGGTGATTGGGCCTTTTCTTGTTGGAGGTGGTCATTTCCTGGCAGTTATGTGGCACAAATATTATCTGCCACTTGTCATCCCAGACCTGGATATTGTTCAGGCCCAGCTGTCAGCTGCCTTGGGCTATTTCAATATCCTGCTTTGAGACACTAATTTCATTTCCCTA
Source organism: Heptranchias perlo (assembly GCF_035084215.1). NCBI lineage: Eukaryota > Metazoa > Chordata > Chondrichthyes > Hexanchiformes > Hexanchidae > Heptranchias > Heptranchias perlo. The sequence continues at coordinate 30,983,799 of NC_090355.1, forward strand.
CTTCCCTGGGGAAAAAAAAATCAGGAACGTAAGTATCTGCACCACCACAAAACACTCAACAGATATCAATCCAGCTCTTTTTAAAGGTGCCAATTTTTAAAAATTATTCGTTCATGGGATGTGGACGTCACTGGCAAGGCCGGCATTTATTGCCCATCCCGAGGGCAATATGACCTAGGGATGGGCAATAAATGCTGGCCTTGATGCTTAGTTGAGTTTGTACCACATATTGACCATCCCGCGGCTGAAAGGCTTTCCCCCATCTCAAACCTTGCTTGTGGCCCATGAATTTCCTGGTCCTCTGCTCCATGTACGTCTGAAGAATAATCTCTGGCCAGATCCTGCGCCAGAAAGATTCACGTACTTTCAGGAGAGGAGTTTTTTTTAAAAATGCAAGTCTATTAATTAAGCAGCGTGTTGCCAATGCTGAATAAATCAGCGAGGGATCACAGGAGAGAGGATATATCCCACTGGTAAAGACTATGCCACTAACTCCCTCCCATTGCTCATGAATTTCAAGCTCTTTCCTCACTCGTAGAATACATATTAGAATTTTTATTGAGCAGCCTTTACGTGACATATAATTTCCTTTTATTCTGTTATTCCTCTTGTCTGCTTTCTAGATAAACTGATGAATAACGGTTACTCCTATGGAGTGACCTGCTTTGTCCAGTGTATCCCGCCCTGGATCCGATTCGCTCAGTGTCTCCGTCGATACAGGGACAGCAGGGATGCGTTCCCACATTTAGCAAATGCCGGAAAATACTCCACGGTTTTCATCATGGTGACCTTTGCAGCTCTGTACTCAACTGAAAAAGGCAAGTAAAATCACGAGTCTACTTTCCCGGAGATAACCGGTTCGCCAAAAAGGGGCTTCACTGTATCGGGGTGGGGCGGGGAGGGGGTTTACACTGCATTGTGGGGGGGGGCTTCCACCGCATTGGGGGAGGGGGGGCTTCCACCGCATTGGGGGGAGGGGGGGCTTCCACCGCATTGGGGGAGGGGGGGCTTCCACCGCATGGTGGGGGGGGGGCTTCCACCGCATTGGGGGAGGGGGGGCTTCCACCGCATTGGGGGAGGGGGGGCTTCCACCGCATTGGGGGAGGGGGAGCTTCCACCGCATTGGGGGAGGGGGGGCTTCCACCGCATTGGGGGAGGGGGGGCTTCCACCGCATGGGGGGAGGGGGGGCTTCCACCGCATTGGGGGAGGGGGGGCTTCCACCGCATGGGGGGGGAGGGGGCTTCCACCGCATGGGGGGGGAGGGGGCTTCCACCGCATTGGGGGAGGGGGGGCTTCCACCGCATGGGGGGAGGGGGGGCTTCCACCGCATGGGGGGGGAGGGGGCTTCCACCGCATGGGGGGGAGGGGGCTTCCACCGCATTGGGGGAGGGGGGGCTTCCACCGCATGGGGGGAGGGGGGGCTTCCACCGCATGGGGGGGAGGGGGAGGGGGCTTCCACCGCATGGGGGGAGGGGGGCTTCCACCGCATGGGGGGAGGGGGGGCTTCCACCGCATTGGGGGAGGGGGGGCTTCCACCGCATGGGGGGAGGGGGGGCTTCCACCGCATGGGGGGAGGGGGGGCTTCCACCGCATGGGGGGAGGGGGGGCTTCCACCGCATGGGGGGAGGGGGGGCTTCCACCGCATGGGGGGAGGGGGGGCTTCCACCGCATTGGGGGAGGGGGGGCTTCCACCGCATGGGGGGAGGGGGGGCTTCCACCGCATTGGGGGAGGGGGGGCTTCCACCGCATTGGGGGAGGGGGGGCTTCCACCGCATTGGGGGAGGGGGGGCTTCCACCGCATGGGGGGAGGGGGGGCTTCCACCGCATGGGGGGGAGGGGGCTTCCACCGCATGGGGGGAGGGGGGGCTTCCACCGCATGGGGGGGAGGGGGAGGGGGCTTCCACCGCATGGGGGGGAGGGGGAGGGGGCTTCCACCGCATGGGGGGGGGAGGGGGAGGGGGCTTCCACCGCATGGGGGGGAGGGGGAGGGGGCTTCCACCGCATGGGGGGAGGGGGAGGGGGCTTCCACTGAGCTTAGGATCAACCATTTAATGAAACAGACAAAAGGTGTAAGTGTCAGTTCAGGCTCAGTGAACAGTTAACTCAAATTTTGAAATTGCGGTATTTTCAATGCTGATACAAAGACTCGCTGATAGAAATAAGTTTCTGCATTCTCTGCTGCTTAAAGCTATGATTTTATCTGAAACTATTTGCATATTTTTAAAAAAAATTAAAAAGCCCTTTGGATCCTGAGACTGCCCGTTTCCTGTAGCTGATCGGGAATTAGTGTTTTTTTTTAAAATGGTAACCTGGACAATCAGTCAATACACAGGCCGAGATTAGCCTGGTTATGGCCGCAGTCAGTGGTCCCCATTGGGAGAGATTTAATGTGTAGGGTAACCAACACAAGGCAGGTACTCAGATATCTCATGATTACACGAGTGTAATTTGTGGCATTAAGGAACATATAGGACAGTGTCAGTTTTTTCTGTTGTTAAACAGTTTCACCGTACGAGTTCACTATAACTGAGTATAACTATGAGCAGAACACACATCAACTCAATCTTAATGGCAGAATCTCACCTAATAAATGCGTTACCAGGGCAAATAAAAGTGTAAAGAGCTACAACATTATTCCTGCTCCTCAGCATTGCATGACTTGGAAACTCACAATTCAGAGCAGGATATTTTATCATGGGAGGGGGGCTAAGCATTTTGTCTTGCTTTCATCATGCTGCCATTGTTAGATGCTCTGCTGTAGAGTACCATCGGTCATTAAAAACGTCGCTAACAAACCCCCCCAAAGATTTGATCACCGCAATGTTAGTGAGACCCTATCGTTTGCCACTCAGTGAAGCTGAATTGATTCTAACACGCAAGCACCTGCGATGTGCTCTTCTCCCTCAGAACGCTCCCAGCTGACGATCGGCGTGAAGGTTTACTTTTACCTGTGGGCCGTGACCGCCTGCGTCAGCACCATTTTCACTGTCGGGTGGGACCTAAAGATGGACTGGGGGCTGTTAGACAAGAAAACCAAAGAGAACAAATTTCTGAGGGAGGAGACGGTTTACCAGCATAAAGTAAGTGCACCTCTGACCTAAACTACATTCACAAGAACCAACTAACTGTTTAAACCCTTAGAAAACTGAAGGCAGCAACCTTTTTCTGGGACCTCTGTCCTTAACGTTCCTTTTTGTGAGTGTATCAACCGTTATATTTATCTATAATACATTAAAAATCTCACATCTGTGTGCACTTCCTGTCTACAAAACCTTGCTTCCTGTTGTCACACTTTGTGTCAACTTTTTTCATAACATCCTACGTCCACATTTATAGTGGAAACTGTCTATGTAAACTTGTCACGCTGTAATTACACCCTCCTGCCAGTGGTGATGCTGTGGCGCCCCAGTTTCGCCACTTCCAGCTCCTCAGCCTGTACTGCACAGAAACCTCCACAATCCAACCAACTCTACTTCTCCGCTTTCCAATTTGCCGCAGGTTTTGCTATTGTAATTATAAATATCAAATCAAAGTATTACATAAAAATAAGGGCAGAATGTAGGACTTTAAAATGGGGACTGAACTGCACCTGTGTTACCGCTGCCCTCTTACCTCGCTCCACCTAAAGACTCGACTCCCAGTGTCGAACACCGTGGAAAGTCGACTGGTTTCACTGACAAAACGTCAGTCATTTCTGGCTTTTAGTTGTTCAAACTCACTTCATGCTGTGTTCGAGGCCAGTGGTGGCCCTCAGACCAATGCTCTGCCTGCCTGACTGTTCGAGTGGATGTCACACCTGTAGTGAGAAGACAGTTTACTTGTTTACTCAGAGTGGAACTCTGGAGTAGTTGAGGCGAACAGCATGGATGCATTTAAGGGGAAGCTAGATAAACACGTGAGGGAGAAAGGAATAGAAGGATATGTTGATAGGGTTAGAATGAAGCAAGGAGGGAGGAGGTACACCTGTTGGGCCGAATGGCCTGTTTCTGTGCTGTAATATGTAACGAAATACAATAGGGTTGGTATTCTGGAAGGATGAAATCAGATGGGCTCCAAGAGGTCTCCTCATTTGAACCTATGTTGTTATCAATCTTTTCCTCATTGAGAATTGGACTCCCTCTGCCCTGTAGGTCTATTATTACTGTGCCATTCTTCAGGATGTGGTACTGCGTATCGCATGGGCATTCAACATCTTATTCGCTCAGATGAAGCAATCCGATATGGCAGAAATAATCTCAACTACCTTGGCCCCGCTGGAAGTCTTCAGGTAAGAGGTGATACAACTCAACGGGAAGCTAAGATCAAGGAAGCTCCTGGTCCTGTTTAATTGTTTTTATTCAATCTGGGAGAAGAGCCTAGGTCTATAGTGCAGGGCAGCGCGAAGGTTTTAAAAAAAAATTGCAAGTAGGAAAACAAAGGCAGTCAGGAAATAATGGTTAGGTGACGCCAAACTTGGGTTTGTAAAGACCTGAAGACTGAAGGGAATAGTGAGGGTGGTGAAGAGTTCCACAGTTTTGAGGTTGTGGCGATGAATGAGTTCAAGTGGGAGACTATGCGATGAGTCTCGGTTTCAATACAGAGGGGACGGAGGGAGGACGAGCAACATGTAGGGGGCGGTGTTTGGCTCGTGTCAGCTGTGACTCAGTGGGTGGCACTCTTGCCTCTGAGGCAGAAGGTTATGGGTGCAAGTCCCACTCCAAAGACTCGAGCACAAAATCTAGGTTGGCACTTCAGTGCAGTACTGAGGGAGTGCTGCACTGTCAGAGGAGGCAATCGCACAGATAAGCCAAATGCATCACCCTGCTGTCTTGGCTCAACGTGGACTCTGAATGCAGTGCAGTTACCAACTTAGCCAGCAGGGGGGGGGCGCCAGCAACCTTACTCTTAAAGGAAAATGGATGAAACACCATGACCAGAGTGTCTGTTGACGCCACTGTGTCAGCCAATGAGTTGGAGGCGGGGCCGGGACTTACAGCAAACAAAGTCTATTTAAAAAGAATCTCTACCAACTGGAGGAAACAGAACTCCTGACTGAAGTTACAGCAGCTCCTCCCGATAAAAGCAGGGTGATTTCTCCAACAAAATACAGTGAGTGCTGGATAGTTACACAACACAAATTATGCGCGTAAAATCAAACCCAGTCACTTACAGCGGGCATGATTGACGGGGGCGGGGGGAGTTCCCCAATCATCTCCGTTCTGGCCGGGAAAAGTGGTGTTGCTATATGCAGCCTGGGGGAGGGGAGGGGGAGAAGGAGGAGGAGAGATTCAATTTCTTAAAGTACAGACATTTATCCCAGATTAATTCCGCTGCGGCTCATTTGTTCCGTGGCTTCTTGTTGCGATAAAGCCACGCGGTTGTTGATTTTATTATTTTTTTTTAAAAACACATCTTTCTCCTCAGGCGGTTTGTCTGGAACTTCTTCCGGCTGGAAAACGAGCACCTGAACAACTGCGGCCAGTTCCGAGCAGTCCGAGACATCTCCATCGCGCCCGTAACCGGGGGCAACCAGGCCGCTCTGCAGCTGATGATGGACCAGCAAGAAGGAGTCAGGAATCGTGGAAAGGTCAAAGGTGGCAAGCGGAAAAGCAGCTTCTCCTTCAAACGGTCAAGGTCAGTTTATGAAACAACAACAGCTTGCATTTGTACAACGCCTTTAACGTAGTAAAAACGTCCCAAGGCGCTTCACAGGAGCGATCATCAAAAAAAATGTTGACACTGAGCCACATAAGGAGACATCAGGACAGGTGACCAAAAGCTTAGTCAAAGAGGTAGGTTTTAAGGAGCCTATTTCCGCTGGTTGGGGATTCTAGGAGTAGGGGGCACAGTCTAAAAATTAGAGCCAGACCTTTCAGGAGTGAGATTAGAAAACATTTCTACACACAAAGGGTGGTAGAAGTTTGGAACTCTCTTCCGCAAACGGCAATTGATGCTCGCTGAATTGCTAAATTTAAATCTGAGATAGATAGCTTTTAGGCAACCAAAGGTATTAAGGGATATGGGCCAAAGGCAGGTATATGGAGTTAGATCACAGATCAGCCATGATCTTATCAAATGGCGGAGCAGGCTCGAGGGGCTCGAGGAGAGAGAGGTGGAGAGTTTTAGGGAGGGAATTCCAGAGCTCAGGGCCTAGGCAGCTGAAGGCACGGCCGCCAATGGTGGAGCGATTAAAATCAGGGACGCGCAAGAGGCCAGAATTGGGAGAGCGCAGAGATCGCGGAGGGTTGTAGGGCTGGAGGGGGGTTTCAGAGATAGGGAGGGGGCGAGGCCACGGAGGGATTTGAAAACAAGGATGAGAATTTTAAGTTTGTTGCGTTGTCAGACCGGGGGCCGATGTAGATCAGCGACTGTGGGGGGGGGGGATGGTGCAAGTTAGGCTACGGGCAGCAGCGATTGGGATGAACTCAAGGTTAGGGAGGCCGGCCGGGAGAGCATTGGAATAGTCGATTCTGGAGGTGACAAAAGGACGAGAAACGGGCACAATGAAACTGCTCCCAACAGGAGACCGGCAAGGCCCATTACGGCCAGATTGCAACAGGGAGGTTCTGCCCACTGCCCTCATTCGTGAGATCTCCTGGATTGGTTTTGATCGCTTGAGGGGGGCTGGGGAGGAATTTACTCGACATTTTTGCCCCCCTTATTGGCCCTGGGTTTTTTTTTTGCCTCTCCCAGGAAGTTTCATGGGGGTGGTGGGGATTGGGAGTGCCTCGTCATGATGCTCCAGGCATAGGAACAGGAGTAAGCCATTCAGCCCCTCGAGCCTGCTCCGCCATTTGATAAGATCATGGCTGATCTGTGATCTAACTCCATATACCTGCCTTTGGCCCATATCCCTTAATACCTTTGGTTGCCTAAAAGCTATCTATCGCACATTTAAATTTAGCAATTGAGCTAGTATCAATTGCCGTTTGCGGAAGAGAGTTCCAAACTTCTACCACCCTTTGTGTGTAGAAATGTTTTCTAATCTCGCTCCTGAAAGGTCTGGCTCTAATTTTTAGACTGTGCCCCCTACTCCTGAAATCCCCAACCAGCGGAAATAATTTCTCTCTATCCACCCTATCTGTTCCCCTTAATATCTTATATCATGAGGGTGGGTCAGCTGGTCTTTTCCTGCCCATCATTTTCCTAGATCGTCACGATGGGGGAGGGGGAGGGGCAGGAGTTCTATACAAAATGGCTGCCTCTACTCCAAAACCACAAAGCAGAGGGAAGTGAGGCACAGCATTAAGTAGACAGTTCCGTGAAAGTTTTTTGCGCCATAACTTGCTGGAAGTGCGAGCTGATAACGCGAGGGCAATGGGACACCTGGGACCTCGGTGAACGATGGGACCAACTGTGTATCTCCTTAACTAATGAGGTAAGGGTGAAGGAAGAAACAGGAACGGCTGTGAAAGAGGATGAATTAGTGTTGAATCAGGTACTGAAAGATAAATAAAGCGAGGGAAAGAAAGATTGGATTGAGAGAAAAAAAACAGAAAAGAAAGAAAAAAAATTAAAAATGTGACATTTTTAAATTCTCTAAGACGAACTTACCACCTGAAGGAACTTCACAGTTTAAATTGTTCGCATTCCGGGCCAGAGAGGTTGATTGGCATCGCCTTAACAATTATCACGTCATCAAAAAGGTACTTACGGTGTTAATTACAAGACTTCACTTTCTGCATTGGGTTTAATGGGCAATTAAATGTGCAAATCAAGCGAGTTCTTAAAAATAACGGGGAGGTTGAGGGCGAGATGCCGTTTGTGTGAAGCAGATGGCGGAGCGAAGTAAATCGACCCAGCAAGTTCTGGAGACTGACAACTCATGGCGTGTCTCTCAATCCCCTGAACTTGCTGGCCGATTTGCGCGTTAATCAGGCCGTGCGTCATTAACACGCCGTTACCTTTCCAGCAAGATCCGGCCCAATGTTTTATGAACCAAACAGCGTCATCAACCAGCGTCAAAAATGTCACTGGCTTTCCATCTTGCCTCATGACTCAGCTGATAAGTGCCCTGCCCAGTGTCAAACAGAGCCATACAATCCAGGAAGGTCCCATGTTCCATCCCCACACTGTGTTGAGTTAACTTATCACATCCACCACCCTAAACATTCACTCCCTTCACCACCGGCGTACTGTGGCTGCAGTGTGGACCATCCACAGGATGCACTGCAGCAACTCGCCAAGGCTTCTTCAACAGCACCTCCCAAACCCGCGACCTCTACCACCTAGAAGGACAAGGGCAGCAGGCACATGGGAACAACACCACCTGCACGTTCCCCTCCAAGTCACACACCATCCCGACTTGGAAATATATCGCCGTTCCTTCATCGTCGCTGGGTCAAAATCCTGGAACTCCCTTCCTAACAGCACTGTGGGAGAACCTTCACCTCACGGACTGCTGCGGTTCAAGAAGGCGGCTCACCACCACCGTCTCAAGGGCAATTAGGGATGGGTAATGAATGCCGGCCTCGTCAGCGACGCCCACATCCCATGAACGAATAAAAAAAAAAATTAGCCAAGACCTCAATGACCTCGGGCTAGTGACTGAGGTGCCTGCTAACAGTCACTATCCAGTGACCCCTTCTGGGAAGCCTATGCGTGGACATTGGACAAGGCTAGGATTAAGTGATGCCCTTCACAGTCAAATAGCCCCACCAACATTTACTGTCCAAATTCACCCACGAAGAGAATGGCCCCCACGAGCAAGGCACTGGAACGCAGCTCATCCCACCTCGACTCCGCGCCTTTAAGAGCAGAGGGGAGGAAGGCCGAAGGTTGGGGGCAAACGACACTATCGTTGGGGGAAGAAAGAATCCGACCGTTTCCCGGCGTTCCTGGTGGGAGCCACTTCCAGTCAGTAGATGGCGCTGCTGTTCTGTGTGAATTGTCCATCCAGCGCCAGGTGCAAAAACAGCGCCACCTGCTGGCGGGAAGTGGGGTACTGCAGCCTTAGCTCGCCATTTAAAAATGTTGATGGAGGAGAGTGCAGTTGACAGAATGGCATTGTACGGTGGATCTTCCGCTAAAAATGGAACAAAATTAAGATACCGCGATATCACTGCGTCATGAATCCGGTTCATATTTTTGCATCAATTCTTCACAGCCTCTTTCTCTGGCTCCTTTGTGATTTGAAGCAAGGAATAATGGCAGATTTCAGCCATTTTCTCCTCTATTTTGTCACATCGCTCCCCACCTTCGAACACCTGCTCAAAACCTCGCTCTCCAACCGTATGTTAAGTCACCTCCCCTGCCGCCCCCCCCCACAACAACAACTTGCTTGTACGTAGCACCTTTAACAGAGTAAAACATCCCAAGGCACCTCCCAGGAGCATCAGACAAAATTTGACACTGAGCCATGTCGGGAGATATTAGGACAGGTGACCAAAACCTTGGTCAAAGAGGAAGGTTTTAAGGAGCGTCTTAAAGGAGAGAGAGAGGCGGAGGGGTTTAGGGAGGGAATTCCAGAGCTCAGGGCCCAGGCAGCTGAAGGCACGGCCGCCAATGGTGGAGTGATGAAAATAGGGGATGCACAAGAGGCCAGTGTTGGAGGAATGCAGAGTTGTGGGAGGCTTGTCGGTCTGGAGGAGGTTACAGAGATAGGGAGGGGAGGGATTTGAACACAAGGATAAGAATTGTAAATTGACTGTACGTGAAGTACTTTGAGACGGTCCCGAGAGATGTGACTGAGTGCTGTACGAATGCAAGTCTTGACTTAAAGGAAATGCTTTTATTTGCAGTAAATGTTACTTGTCTGTTCTTCAGAGTGAAAAGCTGGGATACTAAAGTGCACATTGAAGAGACCGAAGAGGATGCTGTAAAGAGCTGAACTGCGTTCCCTTTAACAGCCGAGAGAAGATATGTTTTTTTTTTGCACTCCAAGGCTCATTGGGCGAACTGAAAACTGTTCAGTGATGTAAAGATTCTGAAGCCACCAACTTCAGAGAAATTTCACACTTTTGTAACACAACATACTTTTTTTTTTACAAAAGTGATAGTTCCTTTCAAATGTTCCTGCACTTGTAAAGGGTTTTCTTGCTCTGTCGGAGTCCTTGTTCCATATGTCCACTCCCAAACTGCAACAGTAAGAGACCTGCTCTAGTCCCAGGCTTCCGACCCTATCCGGTTCACCCTCAGATTATCCTCCCCCGTGGGGTGAGTGCCTGGTCCCTGTTCAGAGCCTCCCCCCTTCCCCCTCTTTTGGTAGCACAGGTGAGATCAGGAACTTGTGTGGGGAATTGTGGTTGTGAATCCTCGTCCGATCATTGTGTTGGAGCACCGACATTATCAGTTGTGTTTCTGAATTGCCGATCGGGACAGTTGATGTCAATGAAATTAAAAGATCCCAGATCTAAAGTGCCTATTAAGTGTACAAAACAAAATTGGATAATAGAATCTTATATAATATGGATAGCAAAACGTTACAGCCAGGTGAATGGACAGACCGACAGTGTAAGAGAGAGAGAGAGACACACACACACACACACACACACACACACACACACACACACAGGCAGGTGGACAGTTTGGAGGCAGACTCAGACTGCTACAGAAATATATTAGAGACAGAGTATTCGACGCATAGAAAAACAGATCAACAGTCAGTACTGGAGATACACAGCTCGAGAAAGAGCTGGGGAGTGCTAGCCATATGGGCAGACAGACAGTGTTAGAGAAATATATGGGTAAGGGCAGCAGGAAAAGTTGAGAATCTGAGACCATTTAGGAGAATAAATGGCACCGAAATGTTTTTTGATGGTATCTTGGATGGACAGATATGTTTGACTGAACAGATTCTACTCCAGACTGGAGTCTCATACTTATATAATTAAAAAATGGTTAAAATCCCATTTTGGGACTATTTAGTATTGGAAAACACGAGTATTCAAATGCTTGATTGGGCTTGGGCTCAGTTTACAGTTCAACACCTTGACTGAAAGGTCAAGCAAAAGGATTTCATTGGTAAGCTGCTGCTGCCCTGTAGTGTTAGCTGTGTATAGGTAGTGACAGAAAGCTGCTCCTCGTTATGTCCTATCCCCTAGGTAAGTGTCCATCAGCGCTGTGCTTTTAAGTAGAATCAGTTTTAATGTATTTGTAATGGGCGGTTTGGAAAACTGGACCAACTCGCTCCATTTTTGTGAACTACTCTTCCGTTCTGATCCTAGGGGTATGTGGGATGGCTCAGTAATTGAGCACCACGGGGGGACTCTGGGATGGAAGGCATAATGGTTGTGTCTATATCCTGGTGTCCAACTTTGACCTCGAGGCCAGATCCCAACAGGTCAATCAAACATCACGCAGGCTATAATACTGCCTGGCACGAACGCAGACAAACAAACATTGGGAGGCAGAATGACATGTAAATAATTTGAGTTTATATAATCAAAATGTTTTTCAGGTTTTATTCTTGTACATATCCTTAAAGTGAAAATGACGTTTTATAATAGATGGGAAGGAAATTTCTCAATAGTTCTTGTTTTTCATCCTCTTGTATATAAAGTATTTTTGTGCTCTGTTTTCTCCTGATTGCTTTGAATAATATTAAATTTCTTAGAAACAAATGTGTCGGGTTTGCGGCAGTGGATTATTCATACAGGAGATTCAATCGCTCGATGAGAAGCACGCTAAGCTGCATTGCTGTAGTGATATTGGGTGAAATCTTGCTGGAAAAGTAACAGCGTGTTAACGGACACGCCATTATTAACGCGCGAATCGGCCTGCCAGTTCAGGGGTTTGAGAGACTCATTGATTGACAGAGCTTGCTGGTCGATTTACGCCACTCCGCCATCTGCTTCGCACAAACGGCATCTCGCCCTCAACCTCCCCGTTATTTTTAAGAACTTGCTGGATTTGCACATTAATTGCCCATTAAACTCACCGCAAAAAGCTATGTCTGGTAATTAAGAGCGCGAGTACCCTTTTAACGTGATAATTGTTAATGCAATGCCAATCAACCTCTCTTCACCAAAACAGGAATTTAAACTGTTCAGTCTCATTCCTACATGTAGTAAATTCTTAGAGATTTAAAAAATGTTAAATTTTAATTTTTTTCCTTAATTTTCCTTTGTCTCTTTTCTCTCCTAATCCAATCTTTCTTTCCCTATTTCTTTCTGTATCTGATTTAACTCTAATTGACCCTCCTCCTCCATCATTCCTTTGTTTCCTTCTCAATCCTTAAATCTCATTAGTTAAGGAGGTAGACTGGTTGTCCCGCCGTTTACTGAGGTCCCAGACGCCCCGTTGCCTTTCCTGCCCCGTTATCAGCTCGCACTTCCAGCAAGTTATGGTGCAAAAAAAAAATTGAGCTGAAGGGTGTCGAAAAAAGTCTAACGGTGCAGGCAGCGAGATGCCCCACTCCAGCAAGGTTTGGCCCATTGTATTAGGATTTTAAACTCAGAAACTTATGACTTTGATTTTGAAACTAGCCTGTCCCTCACACATACACATATTACACATTATAGTGCCAGCCTAGCCCATCGGACAGTCTCCTTTATCTACTGGCCGTAGGGGGGGGTCCCTATTTGGTGGGACTGTCTTGATCCAGTTGCCAATGGCCATGATTGACACTAAATTGAGAGGCCATTGGATGTCTCACAGTGATGCAACAGCAAAAAAAAACATATTTCAGGCAGGACTGAGCTATAAAAACAAGAATTTTTAGGACCAGAAAAAAAGCAATTAGACCAACAAGTAAAACCTCTTTTGAAAGTGAGAAAAGCAGCTCAGGAAACACTGGGGGCGGGCGTGAAGTGTTGGCATTGACAGTAACAGAACATCCCATTCACCACGCATTAATGCTGGCGTCAAAAGCCAGCACCTAACTGCAAAGCAACAAGTTCCGATAAAAATAACTGTTACTGGCACTCAGAGCTGGTGAGAATCCGACAGCACAGGAACATGATAATTAACTGCATGGGAAATAAAAGTCCCTCTTACAGTCATTTACCACGCAGCAGGTAACCTCCTGGGGAACCTGTTTGAAACCAGCCGGCCCTCCCTCTGAGTGGGGGGAAACCCACCGTCATCCAGGAGTTTGTTTGCACTGGTGGAAGTGTTCCAGCAATACACCCAGAGAAGCGTGAGATCCTTTTGGCTCAGTGGGTAGCACTCTCGCTTCAGAGTCAGATGGTCATGGGTTCAAACCCCGCTACGGAGACTTGAGCACGTAATCTAGGCTGACACTTCGAGTGCAGTGCTGAGGGAGTGCTGCACTGTCAGAGGTGCCGTCTTTTGGATGAGACATTAAACCAAGGCCCCGTCTGCCCTGTGTCCTGGCCAATATTTATCACCCAACCAACATCATTAACAACAGATTATCTGGTCATTACCACATTGCTATTTGTGGGATCTTGCTGTGCACAGATTGGCCACTACATTTTCTACATTACAACAGTGACTGCACTTCAAAAGTACTTCATTGGCTGTAAAGCGCCTTGGGACGTCCTGAGGTCATGAAAGGCGCTATATAAATGCACACTCTTTTTTTACTCCCTAGGCTCGGTGTGGCACTGAATCATAAAGTTCCAGATTTGATCCCTGGTCTTTGCTGAGTTTCTAGTCTAAGCTGGGTTAAGGAGGGGGCTAGAGAGGGAATAAACAAACAATCAGGATGCTCCCTCTCTCTCATCCAGTTATCTAGTGTCTCCAACTGGAAAGCATGCATATACACGGATGCCAAGGAACAACAGGGTTAGGCTCGGCTGTGATGCTCCCCAAGAGCAAATAGCTTGCCGACGCTCACCAACGAGGCCCACGCTTGAAGAATGTCCGTGAGACATCAGAGGGCAGCCAGCATCAAAACCCCAGCACAGAATGTTTAGCCTGGGGTAAATGCTACAACTGCTAGTGGTCTCACTGTACCAGCCAGAGACAAGCTGACAAGGCCTGAACAGGTACAGTTTACTACCTGTAACGGCAGCAGTGCAGCAAGTACACCACTCATTAGCAGTCATAAATGCCACTCAGATTGTGGATGATCCATTACCAGTGGCAGGTGATCACAGTTGCACATCCAATTGCTATCTATCCAAACAACAGTTTCATTGCTAATGTAGAAAACATTTTTTTCTCATTTTTTTTTTGCCTTCTGAAGTGGAGTCACTGGGCTCAAACCACGATCCTATTAACCTCCCCACCACACCATCCCTCCCAAGTGTCCCCTGTCTGCTTTTGGACTCGATAGAAGCTTTATAGAGGGCATGATCTCGGGTTGAGTGACAAACATCTTTTTGGACCTCTGGTCCCGCAAATAATCCTGCCACCTTGTGGCAATGTGGGGACATCACACACAAATAGCAGCCCACGTGGGGAAAGTCCCATTGCAGCAAAAGTGAAGCAGAAATGCTTTGATGTAAGGTCGAGAGGTCCAACATTATGGACAGAGAGGTGTGTGTGTGTGGGGGGGTGGGGGTGATTGAGAACTAGTTATATTAATGCAGTTCCCAGGCTGCCTGCTGAATACAGATGCGGTATCTATGGGGCTCACAGGTGATGGCTGTGCTCTGGCACTTGACTCAAATGGACATTCTTCATGTGTGAGCTTGGGCAGCGAATGGCAGCTGGCAATTCACCGGTAAGACGGCAAAGTCTGGACCTTTATTGCAAGGGGATTGGAGTACAAGAGTGAGGAAGTCTTGCTACAATTGTACGGGGTTTTGGTGAGAGTAAGAGTACTGTGTCCAGTTTGGGTCTCCTTATCTAAGGAAGGATATACTTGCCTTGGAGGCGGTGCGACAAAGGCTCACTAGATTGATTCCTGGGATGAGAGGGTTGTCCTATGAGAAAAGATGGAGTAAAATCGGTCAATACTCTCTGGAGTCTGGAAGAATGAGAGGTGATCTCATTGAATCATAAAAGATTCTGAGGGGGCTTGACAGGGTAGATGCTGAGAGGTTGTTTCCCCTGGCTGGAGAAGAACTAGGCAGCATAGTCTCAGGATAAGGGGTCGGCCATTTAAGACTGAGATGAGGAGGAATTTCTTCACTCAGAGGGGTGAATATTTGGAATTCTCTACCCAGGAAGGCTGTGGATGCTTAGTCGTTGAGTATATTCAAGGCTGAGATCAATAGATTTTTTGGACTCTGGGAGAATCAAAGGATGTGGGGATCGGGCAGGAAAGTGGAGTTGAGGCCAAAGATCAGCCATGATCTTATTGAATGGCGGAGCAGGCTCGAGGGGCCATATGGCCTACTCCTGCTCCTAGTTCTTATGTTCAATCCTGTCCTCACCAGCACTTCCCAGCAAGTATGGCTGGTATTTTTCCTCCCTATCAGTGGCCTTTGGGCCCCAAGAGCTCATTACCACCTTGGCTGATACCAGCTAACTTCACAAAGACCTGGAATTAAACATGGGACCTACCTAGTCTGTATAAGTTCCATACCACACCAAGTGATGCATCAACTCACTCACTGAATGCTGCCGACACCATATCAGCTCTATTACTCTGGGAGTAAGACTGAAGCATTTACACTAGTTTTTTTGCATTGCAACCCAAGTTCATTTACTGATTACATCTCTAACGTGCCAGCAGTGTGGTTTCAAATGACTGATTAAGTACTCAGAACATCAAAACTGAGAGGAGAGTCAACTAGATATTTATCTAATGTTCCAAGAACACAGACCTGACTGTCCTACTTTGGAGAGTTATAAAGTTGGGACTTAATTAAAAAAAGTCACGCTCAGTTTTAAATTCACTATCCCAAATGTAACCTTTAATCTGATTTTTTTTCAATTTCAGCTGTGAAGGGTGACTGCTGAATGTTAAAAACGGCTAGGAACTTGACTCATTTTAATGTTGAATTTGCCTGGCCATTGTTATTCTGTGCAGTTGCCTGGAACAAACGCCATTGTGCATCATGCAAATGACGCATCATACCCGGCTCTTGCCACATTTGCATGATGCACAAGGCTTGCATTGTGATAAGCTGCAGCAATATTAATAGACTATACATTAAATGCCTCAGCGAGTAGTAAATGCAATCTGTACTGGGGTGGACAGATCAGCAAGGTTCCACCTTTGGTCCGTGATCTGCATTGAGTTAGCCGATCTCAGCCTGATTGGTTGCTTCATTTGACCTCAGCAACTGGGGTAGGGTGGGAGAGGGGAGGGTAAAAAAAAAGCAATGGTTTCTGCTCCTTATCATTGTCCAGTGACCGTTGATGGACTGGGTGCATATGTGCATGTTGGCTGTGACTATCGGTATGGATTTTTAAAAAATTCGTTCATGGGATGTGGGCGGCGCTGGCGAGGCCGGCATTTATTGCCCATCCCTAATTGCCCTTGAGAAGGTGGTGGTGAGCCGCCTTCTTGAACCGTTGCAGTCCGTGTGGTGAAGGTTCTCCCACAGTGCTGTTAGGAAAGGAGTTCCAGGATTTTGACCCAGTGACGATGAAGGAACGGCGATATATTTCCAAGTCGGGATGGTGTGTGACTTGGAGGGGAACGTGCAGGTGGTGTTGTTCCCATGTATCCCACACTTTTTTGAGATCTTTGTAATTGGAGATGCAGTGGCCCAGTCTGTGCTCTAAATCTCTGCTGTACAAAGACATGAACTTATCCAGAACTACAATTCCACAATTTTGGACCCATTTAACTTCTTCCTGCCCAACAGTTTGCTGATAACGTTGGCCTCTTGCACATTTACTATATTTACTCAGCCACGTCCAACAAATTAGCACGAGACTGTGTTGCAACAATTTTTCTTCAGGCATGTCAACACCTCTATGAGGAAACAAGGGGAATTTTAACGATTGGAATTATAGAGCCCCAAATCGGTTCAGTCATTTTACTTGCTGCGTTTCTTGAAAAGTTCCATCACCACAATTGGTCTCCTACTCCACCCTGACCTTTGATCACTACAGCTGCTGTGGTCAACTGCATGTGTCCCTATTTATACTCCATTAACATACAAAATTGACAGGCAGGGAAAGACCAGCCACTCATGATGGCTGGTGCTTCAGGACTAGACACTTCCCACCCCGCCACCCCCCACCCCCGACCATTCCCTCCCTCCCCCGCCATTCCCTCCCTCCCCCGCAGCCACATAATCTCCGGGGAGAAGCAAAAAAATCAGAGTAAAGGGAAAAAGTACTCAGAAAAATTCCTCTCCGCCCCCCTCAGGCAACCAAAACCGTTCCAGGAGATCTCACGTGTTATCTATGAAGCCACTTGTTTTCTATATGATGCGAACTCTGCCCCAGTCAAGAACTCTTGAAGGCATTAGTTTTCTAAAAAAAAACGCTGATAGAAGTTTTAACTCATTGCTTTTTTTTCATCTATGCATCTCACTGAAAACATAGCGCAGCCGTCACCGACTACTGACCAAGAACACATTACAGCCTCCTCCCACCGTCACCTAAAACACAGAGTACAGCCTCCACTGACAGTTCAGAGTCTCTTTCGACAGATACTCTTTTTGTTTTATAAAAAGTCAGAAAAGAGAGGAAATGCACAAGTCAACATCTGAAGGACAGATCCAGGTTTCAGCTGATCCCATTCTGCAGGTGTCACATTACACTGCCTCGTCCCTTCAGACACTGTCTCATTTGTTCTGGATCGCCAGCGTTTGCTGCTTTTATTCCCCAATACTAGGATTTGCATATTTCTTTTGAATAAAGTTTAGTTTGCATTTTGCATCGCGATCCTTTCCCTCATTGCCTTGAACGATGTTCAAATTTGCTTCACACGAAACAGACTCCAACTTTATTTTGCCATTTTTTTCAGCTTTGTGCGAGATTGCAGCCCCACAGAATCTATTTTTTTTTTTAAAATCATGTTATTGATATAGCTACAGTGACTATTGAAGCTTTAAAACAACATTATCTCACATACTAACCTGCATCAGGGTTGCTGGCAAACTAGCAGCATGCCAAGACTGCGTAGGATCACCATCTCAAAGGTCATCACTAGATTGACCAGGTACGCTCCATTAAACATGTCCTCCTTTCAGAGGACAGATAGTAACTTTCTAAAATAGACAGTGTGCTTTGATGCCCAGTTCCGGGTGCATTGGTTGTTTCAGCACCTTGTCCTCAGTTATTAGGACTGAATCACGAGCTGAGCAAGTCTCTATTATTTAATCAGTTGATCCACCATGTGTTCAGAGTATAAATCCCAACCTTGCAAGTCTAAAACAATTCGCACCCATCGTGTGAGTGAATAAATCTTGTGCATCCCCCACATCCTTCACACCATTGGTGGCCGTGCCTTCAGTCATCCAGACCCTGAGCTCTGGAATTGCCTCCCCGAACCTCTTAGCCTCTCCATCTCTCTCTTCCCCCTTTAAGACACTTAAAACCCACCTCTTTGACCAAGTTTTCTGTCAATTGTCTTAATGTCGCCATCTTTGGCTCAGTGTCAATTTTTGTCTGATAATGCTCATGTGAAGCACTTTGGGATGTTTTACTACGTTAAAGGTGCTACATAAATGCAAGTTGCTGTATAATATATAAAATTATGCATGCAGGGGTTAAAACTTCTATTTCCACTGCAGTAACATAGAAAATAGGAGCAAGAGTTGGCCATTTGGCCCTTCAAGCCTGCTCCGCCATTCAAAATGAACTTGGCTGATCATCAACTCAGTACCCTGTTCCCGCTTTTTCCCCATATCCCTTGATCCCTTTAGCATTAAGAAATATATCTATCTCCTTCTTGAATACATCCAATGATTTGGCGTCCACTGCCTTCTGTGGTAGAGAATTCCACAGTTTCACCACCGAGTGAAGAAATTTCTCATCTCAGTTCTAAATGGCATACCCCGTATCCTGAGACTGTGACCCCTGGTTCTGGACTCCCCAGCCATCGGGAACATCCTCCCTGCATCCAGTCTGTCTAGTCCTGTTAGAATTTTATATGTTTCAATGAGATCACCTCTCATTCTTCTAAACTCTAGTGAATATAGGCCTAGTCGACCCAATCTCTCCTCATGAGTCAGTCCTGCCATCCCAGGAATCAGTCTGGTAAACCTTCGTTGCACTCCCTCCATGGCAAGGACATCCTTCCTCAGATAAGGAGACCAAAACTGCACACAATACTCCAGATGTGGTCTCCCCAAGGCCCTGTATAACTGCAGTAAGACATCCCTGCTCCTGTACTCAAATCCTCTTGCAATGAACGCCAACATACCATTCGCCTTCCTAACTGCTTGCTGCACCTGAATGCTCGCTTTCAGCGACTGGTGTACAAGGACACCCAGGACTCGTTGCACCTCCCCTTTTCCCAATCTATCACCATTCAGATAATAATCTGCCTTTCTGTTTTGACAAAGTGGATAACCTCACATTTATCCACGTTATACTGCATCTGCCATGTTCTTGCCCACTCACCCAACCTGTCTAAATCACATTAGAGCCTCTTTGCATCTTCCTCACAGCTCACATTCCACCCCAGCTTTGTGTCGTCTGCAAACTTGGAAATGTTACATTTAGTGCCCTCATCCAAATCATTGATATATATTGTGAATAGCCGGGACCCAAGCACTGATCCCTGCGGTACCCCACTAGTCACTGCCTGCCACCCGGAAAAAGACCCGTTTATTCCTACTCTGTTTCCTGTCTGTCAACCAATTCTCAATCCATGCCAGTATATCCCCCCCAATCCCATGGACTTTAAATTCATCCTTAGACAGCAGTCAGCATTTCTCTTTCCTACAATAATCACTCTTGTAGTTTGAGTGACTTTACTAGTTAGTGATGAGCCTATGGGCAGTTTGTGTCAAGACACTTGTGCTTGTGAGTGACTATGTTGAGACGGTCCAAACTTGCTCACCGGTCCAAACTTGCTCACCGGAAGCACTTGGCGCTGTCAGAGGGGAGAGGGTCGGGTCTCGTCAGCCCTAGGGTTTAATTCAGGCACGGGGACCCAAAGCTGCTGTTGCTCACGGAAATTTATACCTCCAGGTTCTAGAATTTTCCACAGGCTCGTGCACTGTTGCCTTGGCAGCAGTGTTTCCATGGGTAATGAGGAGGAACGAAAGCAAAGTCCAAGACTAAATGGAGAAGGCACCATCTCTCCATCGTACCGCCGCACAATATCAATTCATTCTAAAGGATCTTTCCTTTCATCAATAGAGTGCAGTGTCGTATTTAATTCGTACAGGGTGAGCTCTAATTTTAGCCTGAGTATTTAATTGGATGTCTCATGTACACAAATAGGGATTTGTGACCTAGCTGTTGATAGGGAATTGGATCCCTGCCTATGTGGGATCCTATCATTGGTGTATTAGGTTGTTGTTTTCGTATCTTCACACCATTCTCCAAGGGAAGACTAAAGTAGCAGAAGGATTCACTGGCTGATTAACAGTCCGACGGGCCCTTCCTTGGCCGCAACCATCTTTTATACCAGCCTGTTTGAATATCAAATATTAACTTCATATCTTTATTCAACATCTTTAGGAGTGATCTACTGTAGAAAGTCCAAGCAAGACCTCTCCAATGGAATAATAATGTGCGGTTTAATACTGAACCACACAATTTGTGGCCAAGGATCTTGCTATTAGTAACAAATTGCAATTATATAATGCCTTTAGCGCAAAAAAAAAAATCCCAATTCGCTTACAGAATATGGATGGTGAGTCAGGAAAAGAGAGGGGTTCGGTGGTGATAAAAAGCTTGGTTTTGAAGGAGGATTCAACTCAGGGCTGCAGTTTGCCACTCCAACTGGTACCTGTGCCCCTTGGTCAAGGAAAGGCCAGGCAGGGCAGGAGAGGGGATCAGCCAGGGCTCTCATTCCTGATCGCTATCCAGTAATGTGCATGTGTAGACGTCGGGCGAGGATTGGCTTGAGCTCATCTTTGCTGCCCCCATAGTTAAATAGCCTGCTAAAATTCGCTTGTCTAAACTCAACGATGGCTCCTTAAACATTTACATACTTACACACTATTTTTAAATAAATCAAACACATATCAAACAGAACCCCTCAAAGTACTACTAGGTAACTTCATATTTATAACACTGGCCATCCCCAATAATTTATGCTGACTTTTATATCTTACAACAACTTGCATTTATATAGTGCCTTTAACGTAGTAAAACGTCCCAGCATCCTACCCTCATCAGTAATGATCAATATTGAACTGGTACCAAACTTCTCTCTTTGGCAGCTATTTTCATTTTGTAGTTGTGCACACCAGTCAACTTATTGCTCCGATGATAAGGTAATTCTCGGAGGGTTGCAGGGCTGGACGAGGTGCGAGGCCACAGAGGGATTTGAAAACAAGATTGAGAATTTTAAAATGAAGGCTTTGTCGGACCGGGAGTCAAGGTCGATCAGCAAGGACAAGGGTGATAGGTGAACGGGACTTGATATGAGTTAGGATATGGTCAGCAGAGTTTTGGATGATCTCAAGTTTATGGAGGGTGCAATGTGGGAGGTTGGCCAGGTGAGCATTGGAAGTGTCGAGTCAGGGGATAACAAAGGCATGGACGATGCTTTCGTGAGTCAGCATCCTACCCTCATCAGTAATGATCAATATTGAACTGGTACCAAACTTCTCTCTTTGGCAGCTATTTTCATTTTGTAGTTGTGCACACCAGTCAACTTACTGCTCCGATGATAAGCTAATTCTCCAAATCAAGGGAGCACCTGTAAACACAAGTATACTGCCTATAACAGGGGGACAGGATCTTTGCATTAGCAGTACAATGTGTGACTGCTGCCAGGACCACTAATGCAGGCTCAAGTCCTGTACAGACTCCTCAGTAGCTTTCAGTACATTCATTCAGGAAAAATATAAAAAGTACCTCTCAGATAAAGCAGAGATTAAAAAAACTCAACAGTGGAAATAGAAAATGCTAGAAATGCACAAGTCCTTTAGCTTCTGAGAGAGAAAGACAGCCTAACATTTTGTGTGGGATGCAGGGGCCCCACCTAAAACAATCTTGATATTAATTGACTTATTTCCAGTATTTTCTGTTTCTCTCAGATAAAACTGCAGAACTGCTTACCTTTATTCCCTCTTTAAAAATAGCCCCGTTTAGCCAGTCAACAGCCGAGCTGTGCAGGCCAGGAAGGTCCCAGGTTCGATCCCAGTTAGCGCCCGAGTTTGCTGATTTCAGCCAGGATGGTGGTAGCAATGCTGCAAATGGCCTCAGCACCCTTAGGTTAGGGAGGGAAATTTTAATCAATCATAACCTTGTTTGGAGCTCACCATGCTTAGAAACAAACACACAGAAAGAAGAGGAAAAGAACTTGCATTTATGTAGTTTCTTCCATGACCTTAGGGCAATTAAGTACTTTTTTAGTCACCTGTCCTAATATCTCCTGCTTTGGCTCAGGGTCAATTTTCATCTGATTATACGCCAGTGAAGCGCCTTGAGACGTTTTACTACATTAAAGGCGCTATATAAATGCAAGTTGGTGTTACTTTTGAAGTGTTGTATCGTAGGGAAACTTGGCAGCCAATTTGCGTGCAGCAAGGTCCAGACAATAATGAGATAAATGACTAGATAACCTGTTTTAATCACATTGGTTGAGGGATGAATATTGGCCATGACACCGAGAGAACTCCCCTGTTCTTCAAATAGTGCCATGGGATCTTTTGTGTCTGCTTGAGGGCAGGCGGGGCCTCAGTTTAACATCTCATTCCAAAGATGGCATCTCTGACAATGCAGTATTCCCTCAGTACTGCACTGAAGAGTCAACCTAAATCACGGTGTCCAACTCTCTGAAGTGGGGCTTGAACCCACAACCTTCGCTGCTACCAACTGAGCCAAGGCTGACACCCTTGCATTATCATGTTGTTCAATTTCAGAGTTTGAAAAATAGACATTGTGCTGAGATAGAAAGCCCAAGCACAATGCCCACGGTTTCAAAGGTTGTAATGGATAAATGTGAAAATGCAAGGAACGAGGTTTTTTTTGAAAATCCATGCAGCAATTAGCACAGTTTATAATCAAACCCAGTAAAAGAAAGTTTTAAAGAAGTTATACAGATTGCATAAAACACTGAACAGACCAAAAACATGACAGTAGGCATAAAAACAGTACAAGTGTGTTACTTTTATTGAACACATTATATCTTGGCCAAGTCTAGAAACAGTCCCAGAATTTAACAGTCATCTTGCTGGAGGTAACAGTCCCAGCAGTGCCACTTTCAGTAAGGCAGCTCTACCTATACAATCTTTCATAGAACTCAAAAAGGTGCAAAAGTGTTGAAATGGCTCAGACGTTTTACAGCGTCATTTAAAAATAAAAACTCACATTTTCACAAACCTGCAGCGGGTCAGGTTAATCTCAACAAATTCTCCTTTTTGCATACTGAACACCTTTTCCAGCTTTAGTCAGTCAGAGAGAAGTGTACAGAACCACAGAACATTCCTTCAATCCTGTTTAAGACAAGTTCGAGGCCTTATTGTGTTTACTTTGGTGCAGAATGGTTTCTGCAGCTGTGTCGCAGTTAAAGCTGTGATGTTGGGTTTGGTTGGTCTGCTTTACAAACTTCAAAAGGAAGGGAGAGCAAAAGAAAAAGAATGAGCATTAGTGCTTTGAGTATTTTGGAAGACACGGACAAATTTCTATATAAAAAAAAAATCATCCTGAATACTCTTCCTTGTTGTGGCCCAAAAAAAAGAACAAACTTGCATTTACATAGCGCCTCTCACGACCTCAGGATGTCCCGAAGCTCTTTACAGCCAACGAAATACTTTTGAAGTGTAGTCACTGTTGTAATGTAGGAAACGGGGCAGCCAATTTGCACATAGCAAGGTCCCACAAACAGCAATGAGATAATGACAACATCATCTGTTTTTCATTAAAAGTGATGTTGGTTGAGGGATAAATATTGACTAGGACACTGGGGAGAATGCCCTTATTCTTCTAAGCAATAGTGCAATGGGATCTTTTACATTCACCTAAAAGGGCAGATGGGGCCTCAGTTTAACGTCTCATCTGAATGACGGCACCTCAGACAATGCAGCACTCCCTCAGTACCGGCACCGGAGTGTCAAAGGTGAGAAGTGACCTTAACTTCACGCGCCCCACCGCTTACACTTATTTTTTTAATGTGATGGACACGGCATGTGAGATGAACACACATTTCTACATAGATGTACCACTAGGGACCTGGAGTGTGGTTTTGATTACATGTCGGAAAAGAAACCTGAGTCAGCCTATTGTTGAAGGTTTTCAAATCAGACTCATTTGGATTGCAGAGACTGACTGGAGCATAACGATATAGGATTTCTAGGTTTACGGGAAGCAGCTATTACAATCAATGTACTTCCTTGGTTGGGACAGGCGTTACAGGCTTTTGTGTTTAAACACTTCAGCTTTGTATCAAACCAAAAAGAGACAAGCTTGCAAATGTTCAGTTTTTTTTCTTCTTTCTCTCACAATCTTCAAGCATTTTATGAGATCATTAGGCTGCCAAGCTAGTTTTTTTTTAAAAAGACATTATTTGTTTTCTAAAAATATTTATCGTTTTACACAAGGCAGTTTCTCCCATTGCGCATGGTGGGACACTGAGCGATACAGGTGAGGAAGGTTTGATGCCTGGTCTGTGCTGAGTTGGCTGATCTCAGCCATGATGTTGGAGTTGACTTCAGTGCCCCTGGCTTTGAGTGGGGTGAATAAATCAGTGAGGATGCCCGCTGCCGATCACTGTCCAGCAATGCTTGGTCTAAATGGGTTTCGAGCTAAATGAGGCTTGATGCCCACATCTGCTGCATTCTTCAGGGTCACACGTGAAGAATGGTTACCTAGGTAAGGTACTGATTTGTTACAGACACAAAAAGAATCGTACCCCTGCATGAGTAAACTGCCTGGAGGGGAAAGGAGGGGCCAGAAGAGGGGGAGGGAAGAAAATTGAGGAAAAATTCAACAGCAAACCAACCAAACGTTATAAAGTCTTAAACCGTAAGTCACAGCATTTCTTGTGCTAACCATACCAGGTCCTGTTTATTCAGCAGGTCTAGAGAGATTTCTTCACTTTGTTCCTCTCTTGCAAGTTTCCCTGTTCACATGGATTTGAAAACCGGGTCTCGAGAAGATTCAGCATTACAATTTCAAGCTTCCATACCAAGATGATGCAACTCCTGGAACAGTTTTAACAAACCCCTTCATTCCGGCACTACAGATAGGGAACACCGATTATTTTCTTAGATCTACAGTACTTTTAAAATACAAAACTTTCAAATCAGTAACATTTGTGATTCTCAATCCAGAAGTCAAAAGCATTTCTATCTTGTACCTTTGAAGCAATAAAATGGCGGAACAATCATCACTGCACAAAAAGTTTGAGAAGAGCGTTTCACACATTAGTGACCAGTGTTAGACAGCAAAATGCAGAGGCCGTTGCCTACAAGCATCCACAGTAAGGAATTCCAGCAATTAGGAACCAGGCCAAATCAGGAAAACAAAATCAATGGGCCAATTAGAGTTTTGAGGGAGAAGGGGATGATGATTGCAAGTCCTTATAAAAATGGACTTCAGCATTAGTCCCTTAACGTTGAGTCAAATGTCATCATGTGTATACATTCCCGACGAGGTCAGTAGTTCCCACACGCCTATAGGAATGTAACTGGTTGCAAGTCGGAAATTGCTGATGAATGCATGGAGGCAACAGACCCCAGATTTTACTGGCTAACATCGCCAAGAATTTCTGGCCTACAAAGTGAGAAATTCTTGGAAGACATAGGGGGCTTTTAAGATGATTACAAGTGTTAACATCTAACAATACATGTATTACAATTAGTCGTCTTTTGTGATTTTAACTTTTTTTTAAAAAAACAAAACCACATTTTAGATTAAACATGGGAGTAGCTGGCATTTGTCTTGACTCAGAGCAAAAGAAAAGCCTAAAAATAACATGCTCAGGATGGCACCTCTTCATGTGAGATTTGATTAATATTTGAATAAAAATATTAGTCAGATCACATGCCTCACAACTGCATGCAGAAAAAGCACACCTTTTTGCAGCTTCTGTGAAAATACTTCTCCACCAGGGAATCACCAGAGTTGCAAGATTCTACCGGTAAAGAAATGAGATAACCAAGATGGGCAACTTACGGATCCTTTATATATTAAAACCAGCGAACCTCTCAATAAGATCTTGAGAGCATCTTCAATGGTCTAGTGGTGGTATTGTTGGAAATGCACTAACAATTCAGGTGATAAACACACCCCAGACTCACCAACTCCTTGTTATCCTTCAGCAAAGTCCACAGGACTTGTCCAAGCTATCCCTTTCAGTTTCTTTCCCGCTCCCTCCCGTTCATGCAAGGATTTTCTTTAAACTTTAAAGCTGCTCACTTTACTTTCCTTCCTGGTTACTGTAATTTCTTTATCTAGTGCAATTTCACTGATGCCCTACACTTAACTGGAGAGAGTATTTTGAAAATGTTTAAGGGATTCAAGGATTTTTAAAACCCTCATGTCAAAAATTAAGGATGCTAAATTTAGAGGTGCAACTACTACTTTTCAATGGTTGCTTTTCAAAGTCAGTATATTTATACTGTTCCCATAAATCAGCTATGAGAAATGCTCATGCGTAGGCTAATATTCTTACAAAACTATTCCAGCACGACAGCCAGGACTATTTCAAAACTAGAAATTGTATTTTGTAATATTTATCAATAAACTTTTGCCGTCCTACACCACAGTTCATAATTCAAGCTGGTCAAGTTCCACTTTTATTCTGGCTTGGCTCTGACATTTTAAAGTGATAGAATGCACTGATGGTTTTATGGATCAATTGATTGCACCCGTTCAGGCCCAACACAGGAAAGCACCATTTGACTTCAAAGCTTCCGGCACAGGGAGTTGGCTGGAGACGGGAAGTGCCTGCACACCAATGGGTGGCATAAACCCACCCCCCCCCCCCCCCCGCCCCCCCACCCCACTTCATCTCCTCGATCAGGCCATCTACCCACATCCCAACATAACGCAGGGCTTCTTGCCTGGGGCCGAAAGGAGTTAAAATCAGTTCGTCCATAAACAAAAAGCAATTCTCTTCAGCAAAAAAAAAAGTTTCTTCAAAACTTCTGAATGTTTCTCCAGCTGCATCTGGGATTATTAAGCCTAAAGGAGCAACTGTGGGACCAAAACAGCCTCACTATCAAGATAGCCACTACCGACTAAAACACAAATTTCTTCTTCAAACTCTTCTACAACAGTTTAGGTATTTTTCAGAACTACACCTGATTGGGATTAATACTTTTGTTATCACTGCGCTTTTCAGGACAGTGGAAATCTTCACTTTTTTTTGAGCCAAAGCTTTCAAAAAAAAAAAAATTGATTAGCAATTTCTACAAATTATGCCCTAAAAAAAATTCTCGGTTGGTCCAATGACTGGACCAAAAAGCATTTCACAGTGCTCCAAAGGACACCACATTGGGAAGTTTATAGTGTTGTGGTGCTTATGGTAAGATGCTACACTCGGACCCGTGGTTCCCACGGTAACCAGGGAGCACATACTGCAAACAGATTCATTTGTAGTTACTGAATCTTGCACTGGAAACATTTCAAAGCAAATGACTTGCTCCTCCAGTTGAAACAGTTATTCCTTCACCATTGAACTGGATGTTATGGATTACTGCACATTCTAAGCATTAAAGTATTACATTAAATTTTTAAAAAATTTCAGTGTCTACACTTGTGGCAACTTTGATGGAAATATAACCATTTCTTACCAAAATTTTTTTAAAGTTTCACATTTATTCTTGACAATAATTTGCGGCTTCTGACAATATGCTGGGTGGTTTCATAGGGATTAGGCTTCCTTTAGGTCAGCGATTCCACTGTCTGAAACCTGCCTTTGTCATGTTGGGATCATGGCGCGTGCTTGCAAGGAGAACGTACAAGAGAAAGGCATGAACTCAAAAGGAACAGAGTTACTGCAACATTTAACAAAACTAGGACTGTAATAAGTGTCAGTACATAACAAAAAGGAACATGCAGCCATTCCATTACTTAAATCAGGTGTAACAAGTACAGTAGGGAAAAAAAAGTTAAGAAAAACAGACAGGAAAAGTTCTACCATGTAGATTAGAGAGTGATCTCACTTTTGAGAGTAGTTAGTGTTCTAATGGCTGACAGCTCCATACTGTGCCACTGTAGCCTATCTGATAGAAACCTTATAGGGAGTGCTGAGGAAGCTCTTCCCTTCCCTACCATCAATTCATAACACTGGGACTACACTGTGCTGCAGAATGCAGTACGACCCAGTATATAGTTCCAGCGATCCTTGGAGTTACAGTAAAAATTGGAATACAAGTCAAGCTTTTATAATTCTCTAAATATATGTAGAATACACATATGCAGCTTTGCTTAGGGCTTTAGCCAAAAGGTAATGGTAAATTAAAAGAAACAAATTACACAATGGGTTTTGTTCAAGATAAAACATGCCAGCCAGTAGATAAATTCAGTCTGGCAAAAACTGCACCGGTCTTAATCCCTGGGAAGAGGGTGTTCAGCTACATAGGGTAGCACTTCCCCACAGTTGCGTCTGGCTCATCCTCTCCAAATAAAATGGATGCATGGAAGCAGAGCAAAGAATAATGAAAGTAGACATCTGTATTTATCCACTGATTTTCCTCTTTTAGGCTTCCAAACAGTGGGTTTAGAACAGATCCACTTCACTATCACCAAACGGACATTTCAGAAGTGTCCCTAGTGCCCAGACGAAATGGTGCTGCAGAGATTGAAAAGATGAACAATATTTTGGTTTTAAAAATAAATGGAACCAAAGCACTGGGCAGCACAGTCGCCCTGAGGATTGGAGCATCAGCGACAATTGCAACAGGGTGTGAGGGCGCAGGTTCATTCCCCAGTCTTCTCAGTTCCCAGTCTGGGTACGCCAAGGCAGAGGCATGAAGTGGAGGCTGCAGCATCTTCTGACAGGATGAAAGGGAGGATTAAAAAAAAAATAAAACCCATCTAATTCTGGAAGACAGCTCCTGCCTCCTAAATGGGGCCATCAAATTGGGAGCAGTGAAGGGTCAGTAGCTGACCATCTATCCTCTCAACAGAAGTGCAAGTTAAGGTACATTGAACAACAGGGATAGGTTGCCTCACAGCAAAGTGTAGTTTGTAAGAAAAAAAAACAAGCCTTGATTATATGCAGGAAACAGCTAATGGACCTTTATCAGGGAAGGGAGAGGGGAATAAAAGAATTGTACACTAGACCTGCTCCATGATTTTACTCAGTAACTAAATCACATGATTTTGGAGGAGGAAGAAAGGATGTTAATCATGTGTTAGTCGACCAACGGCAGGAGAGTCAGCATTCTAAAGGCGCAGTTCAGGCAATGACATCACTGTTACTCACCCTTATGGGAAATGGTTACACATTTTCCTGTTTTAGTAATGCAAATCGAAGTCTAGTTACTGCAGATAGAAGTCTAGTTACTGCTTAATCAACTTGGCAATTCCTCTTCAAAAACAAAAGTAGGCAAGGCTAGGAAAATATTAACTATATTAGAGGACGCATGATTTACAAGGATTTTTGATAACCTTCTAGCATGTACGATAAAGTGCATCGGTACAGTGTATCTCAAAATGTTCAAGTTGTAAGGGTTATATGGCCAAGCTTTCGAATGGCACTTTCGACTTCTAGTTAAAAATGACTTAATCTTCTGTTAAGGGAATGATCAGTTTGGTCAGAAGAAAAACAAAAAACATTTCCCGCGAAGTGCATTTAGCTAACAGTCTTATTAAGAGCACTGTTTGTACCAGCGCTGCTTAAAAAAAGTGAAGAACTATTTGGAAAATTCACATACTGGTGAACAAATCTGTATTATACATAAATACTGTTAAGTCACTTAAATACTATGGGTGTTCTTTCACACATTCACAAAATTATCAGCTCAAATAGGATGGGATTTTTTTTTCCAGGGAGGAGGGAATAAATCAAATATCTAAGGCACATGGTTCTGCGTGTTTACAATCTATGGAACATTTTATGATAATCTACATCTTAAGCATGATCAACACAATGCTCAGTCTAGTCACAGCATGCAAACACCCTCGGTCACTCGAGTCTTATGCCGATTTTAAGATTTCGTTTGGACTTTTCTCCCCACAGTAAGTACTTCCTTACCTTAAGGAACGAGTGAAGGATTAAAGCCCAACCTGCATTCCTGAAACTGCTGCCCTCCGACCCATAAAATGCCCAAAACACTACCAAACATCAGCGGAATACTTTCAAGACACCTCACCGGCTGAAAAGCGTCATAGTCACTCTTCTTATGACATTAATATATATGTATATTAAACTCCAGCTAGATAAGCTAGCACACGCTGTAGTAGTGAACTTGGCCATTGGGGGTTAGGGGAGGAAGGGGAAGATGATGTCCAGATTAATACAAGGATGAGAACATTTTAAAAAAATACTTTACGATCCCATTTTCCATCACAGTTAGTGTGTTTTTACGTGCAGGTCAGTTCCATTTTAAGAGTTTGTTAATGGACCAACAGTGCTAAAATGATCTGGACACTATATACCAACATGAAAGGTAACTTTCAAATCACCCCAGTCGTTCCTTATTTGGGACTTTCGATGGGGAGAGACTGCAAATTCTGTTGTCACCTCGGCAAGACGAGTTGAACTGGAAAGATCTGTTTCAGTGTTATCAAGGCGTCTTCGTTCCTTCATGGCATACTCTATACATGTGGGATAAAAGTCACATCTTCAGGCAACGGGTACAGGTCAGTGGCTTAAATAACACTGCCAAATGTTGAGGGTTAGTATGCATGCAAGCCATTTCAATTAACATGATGCGCTTCCTTCTGACCCTAGCGGAAAATCTTCACAAGGTCCCTGCATATGTTCCATCCAGTTTTCGCATGGGTGTGTCAGATCTATTGTTAGAGGAAGCTTCCTCTTGATCAAAAGTGTGGCCCGTGTTGGGTGCATCAGGGGCCAAAGTATTAGTGCCAGCAGCTTCTCTTATTACCGACTCCACCGTTTCGTTCTGTTCACACGACTGGTTGGAGTTGGGAGACTCCACGTCTATGCTTACAGGGTTTGTTCTTTCTCCGAGCACCGTCCCAGGGTCGCTTCTCTTCTCAGCTTGACTACTTTGCTCAAATGCCGGCCCAGTTCCGTACAGCTCCGGGTCCAAGCCGCCTCCGCCGCCCGCGTCTCCAATAACGGTGCGGTACACTTCCATCCCGTCGGGCAGCATCGATTTGATCTTGGGAAGCCAGCGCTTGCGAACCCGTCGAGCGTTAGTGCACATGTCGGCAGCGATCACATTCATCTCACTTTCTTTGAAGTTGGGAGCAAAATTCTGACAATATACTGTAAAAACAGATTAAAGCGAAAATTAAGCAAAATATTGCCAACTATTGAAGAATTTCACCGACAAAGACCATCAGTAGCATTTAATACAATGTTAAGTACTGAAGCTTACAGGGACCAAAGGTTATCATTAAGTAACCAATTTAATAAGCGGATAGGATTCACTGTTGGAAAGGTGAAAATTGCTTCAATTCTTGTGAAAGAAAAAAGAACTTGCATTTATATAGCGCCCCAGGACACCAGAAAGCACTTCACAACCAATGTATTTTTGAAGTGTAGTCACTGTAGGAAAAGCAGCAGCCAATTTACACACAGCAAGGTCCCACAAACAGCAACATGATAACGACCAGGTAATCTGTTTTAGTGATGTTGGTTGAGGGTTAAAATTGGCCAAGACACCAGAAAGAAATCCACTGCTCTTCTTCGAAATAGTGCCATGGGATCTTTTACATCAACCCAAGGGAGACGGGGCCTCGGTTTAACGTATCATACAAAAGACGGCACCTCAGACAGTGCAGCACTCCCTCAGTACGGCACTAAAGTGCCAGCTGAGATTATGTTCTCAAGTCTGTAGAGAGGGACTTGAATCCACACCCTTCTGACTCAGAGGCGAGAGTGCTACCAACTAAGCCAATGTGCTGGGCGGGTAAAGCATTTCCAGTCTCAAGTATTTCTCTATAAAGACCAGAAACTGAAGAATTTGAAGAAATAAATGAAAGATCTTTGCAGCTTTGAACAGGCACAAGGCGCCCTGATGCAAAACCACCACCATCCTGGTGTACACAACCCATTAAGTTGGCAAGAAACCCTCATTACGTTGAGATTAGATCCGTAAATTTCCTCATACTATATTCCAATCCAGCTACTCCAACTGCATTGCAATGCTTAGTGTTTGCCAGCTCTGAGCATTCTGATCCCGTTGCAGCAATGGGATTGGCAGGCAGATGGGAAAGACAAAACTTCTGTCCCGGATTATTGTCTCAAAGTTTCCCCACCAGCAACGTTAGGCTGACTGGTCTGTAATTGCTCGGTTTATCTCTCTCCTCTTTGAGCAGGGGTGTGACATTTGCAATCCTCCAGTCATCCAGCACCATCCCCATATCAAAGGAGGATTGGAAGATTGTGGTCAGAGCCTCCGCAATTTCCACCCTTACTTTCTCAATAACCTAGGATGCATCCCATCTGCGCCAGGTGACTGTTCTACTTTGAGTACTGCCAATCTTTTATGTACCTCCTCTTTATCTGTTTTTATCCTATCCAATGTCCCTACTACCTCCTCCTTTACTGCTACATTGCCAGCATCCTCTTCTCTAGTGAAGACAGATGTGAAGTATTCATTTAGTGGCTCAACCATGCCCTCTGCCTCCACAAGATCTCCGTTTTTGTCCCTAATCGCTCCAACCCTTCCCTTGACCACCCTTTTACTATTTATATATTTATAAAAGACTTTTGGATTCCCTTTTATGTTAGCCATTACTCTATTCTCCCCTCTTATTCCCTTTTTCAGATCTCCTCTGTACTTTCTGTATTCAGCCTGGTTCTCGACTGTATTATGAACCTTACGTTCATTATAAGCTTCCTTTTTGTGTTTCATTTTAATCTCTATATCTTGAGATCCAGTGAGTTCTATCTTTGGATGCCCTTCCTTTCCTCCCCTCGTAGGAATGTGTCTACTCTATAACCGAACCAACCCCCACTTGAAGGCCTCCCGTTGTTCAATTACTATTTTGCCTGCCAATTTTTAATTCCAATCCACCTGGGTAAGATCCCTTTTTAACTCACTGAAATTAGCCCTCCTCCTGTTTAGTATTTTCATATTTGATTGTCCCTTGCCCTTTTCCATAATGATTCTGAGCCTAATGATATTATGATCACTGTTCCCCAAATGCTCCCTCACTGAAACATGCTCTACCTGCCCCCCCCCCCTTCATTCCTCAGAACTAGATCCAGCACTGTTTCCTTCCTGGTTGGGCTGGAAACACACTTTTCCAGAAAGCTCTCGTACACATTTCAAGAATTCCTCCCGTTCTTTGCCCTTTACATTGTTACTGCCCAGTCTACATTGGGATAACTGAAGTCCCCCATTATCACTACGCTATAGTTCTTGCATCTTTCTGCCTGCAAATTTGCTCCTCCATCTCCTTCCCACTATTTGGTGGCCTATAGTATACACCCAGCTGTGTAATAGCTCCTTAATTCTAACCAAATAGATTCTGTCTTTGACCCCTCAACTACATCAACCCTTTCCAGTGCTATAATAGTTTATTTGATCAATCCTGCCATCCCACCTCCTTTTTTTCCTTCCCTATCTTTCCGGAATACCTTGTAGCCAGGAATATTAAGTACCCAATCCTCTCCTTCTTTGAGACAGGTCTCCGTTATTGCCACTATACCATAGTCCCATTTGGCGATTTAGGCTTGCAGCTCACCAACCTTACTTAAGCCTGGATTCAGACTTTTTAGCTGTCAGAGATTCTTTTAACGATGTAATAAATGTTAATTACTGCCCATCAACCTTTCTGGCACTGAAAATTAACTATTACAAGAGTGGAGTCTCATTCCTTCAGGTTTTAATTGAAGATTTAAAAAATGTAAATTTTTACATTTTTTTTTAAAAACACTTCCTTTCCATCCCTTTTTCTCTCTCTCAATCCAATTTTTTTTAAAGCTCTATTTCTCTCTTTGTACCTGATTTTACATTGCATTCACCCACTCTAATTTACACTTCCTTCTCAGTCCTTCGACTGTTAGATTGAAGGATTGTGATATTGATTGGTTAAGGAGATACCCAGTTGCTTGTCCTGTTCACTCAGGTCCCAGATGCTCTGTTTCCTTCGCTGTGATGTTATCACTTCACACTATGTAAATTGCCATGCAAAAAATTAAAAAACCTAAACGTGCAAGGGCAAGTGTAGCCAACGGCTGTCTCCATTAGATGCCCAGCCGCAGCAAATTATGGTTCAATAAGTCTCTTGGTCACTTTCCAATCACTTCTAATTTTTTGCCTTCAATTTAAACTGGCCTGGAACTGTACAAACCAGCAGGGATGCAAGTTCAAAGCAGTTTTAGTTATTAGTTTTTTGGTTTTAGTTATGAAATCAATTTAAAGTTTGAGAACAAAAATTATTTGTTTTTCCATTAACAATCATTTTGGTTTTTGTTGTTGAAAACCACAATGGATAAGCATACATGACCCTCATACACGTTTTAGTCACCTCCAGACTGGATTACTCAATTACTCTCCTAGCAATCTTCCCGTTCCTCACGTGCCATAAACTCAGTTCTACTGCTCACATCCTATCCAGCACCAAGTCCCACTTGACAATCATTCCCCACCCCACCCCGCCCCCCCCCCCCCCTCACTGACCGACATTGGTTCCTGGTCCCCAAACACTTCAAATTTAGAATTTGTTTATCCTCGTATTGAAATTCCTCCCAGGCTTCACCCCTCCCCACCTCTGCAACCTTCTTCAGACCTACAACCCCTTCCCCAAACTCTCCATTCCCCTGACTCTGGCCTCTTGTGCACCTCCCTCCCTTTGCCTCATCAGTCGCAACCATGCCTTCAGCAACCCAAATCCCACTTTCTGGAATTCCCTCTCTAAACTCCTTTGCCTCCTCATCATGTCCTCCTCCTTCAAATCCCTCCTTAAAGCCCATCACTTTAGTCAAGCTTTTGGTCAACCCACCTAATCTCTCTTTCTTTGTCTTGGTGTCAGTTTTGCTTACATCTCTGAAATGCCTTGGGGTGGTTTTCTACATTAAAAGGCATTATATAAATGCAAGTTATTGTGTTGTATGTTTTCATGTTCATAATGCCGAAGATCATTTAGTTGTACTGCAGCCAGGTCTAGCACGCTTGAAGGGGAAAAAAACAAAAGATGTATTGCCACATTAAATAACCGCAGCCAATAGTACTCCTGCCCATGGATAAAGTTATTGGCATCAATTTGGGGGTGGTAAGATTGCTAGGTTCCGCTGTGTTGTCATTTTGATGTCTCTTGGACAAGGTATTAAACAGAGGGTTAATTGGCAACAATGCCGGGGTTGGGGGGGGGGGGGGGGAGGGGAGAGAGGAGAGAAGAGGGGAACCACAATACTCCAAATATTATATAACCAAAGAAAATCTTCCCACTACTCAATTTTTCTCTAAGGTCCTAATGTAAATGGCACATACATTCTCACTGGTTATCCGACAACTTCAAACATTTTCACTCTTCCATCTACTGCAAGAATGAATCATTTACAACTCACATTTTACTGCATTCAAGACCCGGCTATCCAGAGGCTTTCTACTGGGGTCGCTAGTGGAGGAACGAATCCCAGTTCCGCAGCTATTTGCCAAAGTGTTGCTGAAAAGATAATGAAAAAGCATCATCATTCCTGGTGGACCCAGAGTACATTAGCAGAGCAAAGGAGGCTATTTAAACCCAACTAGCATACTGCATGGTCAAGCATTTTGCCACTCACCGGTCAAAGAACGAGGCAAGCAGGCGCCGGAGAAGGACCTTGTGTTTAACCCCTGCACAGAGGTGACAGTTCATCAGCTGACCTCGTGTGATGTAAACTCCTGAGCCTGCAAAAGGACAAATGCATTAAATGTCTGTGCTCTGCAGCTGTACTTGTGCTATATTGGTTTCAGAAATGGAGAGTAAAAATAATACTCCACAATCTATTTTTGTGTGCTTCATATGGCTTCGAGGGGGAAATAATTGCTATCTCCTTCATTAAACAATGAGGAGCTGATGTACATTTTAATAGCTGGAAAACATGCATGATGGAATACCCTCTAATTCCTGCCAGGGCCAGATGACACATCAAACTTGGGTATTGCTAGACATGAGGTAGCCATCAGGTCAGGGGGTGCAGGAGCTAGTGGAAATTGTGTTCATTTTTAAATTACAATTCAAACAATTATATATTAGTAGAACTGCAGATTTTCCATTTTTAACTGCTGCCCAGAAAACCCTCTAACATTTGTTAATCGTGTGCACTGCATGTGTGTGCATGCGATATTTATTCAAATGCTCAGTTGTATAATTTGATTGCCACCTCTCCATCCATCCAGACTCAAATTCCTAACTTCATTTGAAGTATCATGTCTATAGAAGTACCCAAACTCTCACTGATTTAAAAAAAAATGAACCTCAGTACTTCTCTGTTTTCAGCAAACGTACTTTACACTGTCTAATCTCTTGCTTGACACAGAATCCATCAATCTATCACGATCGCTGAAGGGATTAGTTGGGCACTGAAACCCTTAAAGGTTTGAATAATTAGAGCATACAACCAGCTATGAATAAATTTAATTTACATACATACAATGTTTTATTCATTAGAAACCCTTTCATTTGTTCCATTCAAGAGCTTTATATCAACAATAGTTATGCAAGGTTTGCACAGAAAGGACACGCTGCAAGAATGCTGCATATTTTCAACTTTGTACATTGATGCAAAATCTTTTGTAATGAAAAAGATTATTCAATAGTAATTGATGTCGATGTTCATGTCCAGAGTTCATACATATTTAAGTAGATCCATCAGCTAACAACATACTTAGAAAATTTGTGATACAGCACAGGTTTCTTATTAAAAAATCTGGTACTAAAATATTCAAAATACTGATGCTTATTTTTTTTTTATTGCCAGCATCATAATGATCCCATGTCTCTTTATTTTGTATGAATTGAGCCACTCAGAGCTAGAAGTTTAGGTGCAAGAAGGGTACCTAAAATTCAACCAATAAGAATCCATTTTTTCTGTGGGAGGGTTGAGGGTCAACATACTCTCAATATTACACATTCAGAATTGTTCAATATTTTAACAGAACAGCCCATTTTGAAAAATTCATACTTGGGATGTGAGCGTCGCCCATCCTAGCTACCCTGGAGAAGGTGGTGGTGAGGCTTCGTCTCAAACCGCTCCAGTCCATGTGGTGAAGGTACTCCCACAGTGGTGTTAGGGAGGGAGTTCCAGGATTTTGACCCAGCGACAGTGAATGAACAGTGATATATGTCCAAGTCGGGATGGTGTGAGACGTGGAGTGGATGGTGTTACCATGCACCTGGTTTGGGAGATTCTATCGAAGAAGCCTTGGCGACTTACTGCAGTGCTGCAGCCACGGTTCGCCAGTGGTGGAAGGAGTGGATGTTTAAGGTGGTGGATGGGCTGATCAAGCAGACTGCTTTGTCCTGGATGGTGTCATGCTTCTTAAGTATTGTTGTAGCTGCACCCATACAGGCAAGTGCAGAATATTCCATCACACTCCAAACTTGTGCCTTAGGTGTTGGAGAGATTTTGGGGAGCCAGGTGGTGAGCCATGAGTTAATGTACATGACATGTGTGCATGGATGTTAAATGTATTGGTATGACTTGGTCCATTATGTTGAGGTGTTAACCTGTAACACTTGCTTTAAAATAGTGGACAAGGTAATGTCACACAGAGCAACTTCTAGGCTTACAATTTTTAAGTAATAATCTACTACCTGTTAGGAACTTTTCAAAGTCTATTCGTAATGCAACAAAATATTTTTTTCCTAAACTTCTCAAAGACCTCTTTAGGTCTTAAAAATAAGCACAAGTTTTTCCTCATTGATTTTTGTGGCTTTGCAGGGAGTCACTGGTGCATTTCCCTTTATGTAACCATTGGTGTGCCTAACACATTCTCAATAACTAACAGGTCACAAATCTCTCATTACTTATTGGTGTTAGAGAGCCAAAAAAAATCATTGCTGAAATGTCAGGCCCTTTTAAAAAATAAAAAAATGTTGGCGTTGAGCATTCATGCCCATGCTGCAATTGAGTCAGACAACTCTTGGTTCAGACAAGGCTGAAAACTGCAGAGTAAACACCAAACCTCAATAAATGCATGTCACTCCAGCATGCATCAAATCCCAGAATGACAGAATTTGCCAACCCTCCCTCCCCCTTCCGAAAACAAATTGCAAAATGCCGCTGGGCAGCTAAGTTTATGGTGCCGCTAGACGTTATTCTGTTTGGTTGAGTTCTTGCCACTGAATTCCTTCAAAGAGAAACAAAATGGAAGGATACCAAATCAAATGTTTGATCAAATAAATTACAAGACCACCTGAAAGGGCCTTGTACAGATCTAGCTGTTGCTAAACGTTACCCAATTTTCACTATAATAAACTTTAGACTACTATACTCCTAAATTTACAAAATACATTGAGATCTAAAGCTTGTTATGCTCAAGATATTGATCCCAAAGTGACAGCTGGGTGCTGTAAAATGTTCCCTGGTATCTAGCTGTCACTTTAATGTCAAAATCTTGAATACAATATCGCATGCTACAGCATAAATTTGAAATGTATCGCATTATTAAACTCTATTTTGTGCAATAACCTCCAGACTCATCTAGTTAGATGTACTAAACCAAATCTATAATGGAAGCAACACTATCAAGCAGCACTGCAGAATGAAGGAGGCACAAGAGATTGAGATATCCCTGGCCTCGATGTACATTTTGGCAGTTCCATTAAGCTGTACTAGATGAATACTGACTACTATGAAAAGACAAGAGCAGTGAAGTCTAAATGACTGCGTATCCTTCCAAAGTTCAATTCGTTGGAGGTAACTTTTCTTTTTAAATTAATTTTAAAAAAGCCTTTTTGGTTCTAGTCAAAAGTTTTAGACTGAACTCAAAACAATTTCTAACTAAAACATTTTCACATGCTTTTTGAACACCACTTGAGAGTCCAGGAACAAATCAAAAGGAATAAGCATTTGCAACTGACAACCTAGAGATGCAGCATTGGTGTACGTACTACACAAGCCTCTAACTCAGCTGAGCCAGACGCTGGGGAGAAGCATTGACTGGAGGATATATACGCTTCCCACTGGGAGGAAAGTCAAGGCTCTTGAGCCATTCGCTGGCCAAAAAGAGTTAAGAACACAAAACTAAAAAAGTTGGACAATTAAAGTTAAACAGTTTTCAAGGATTATTTATACTTTGCAATCTTTGTATTCAGACACCATCAGTTGTTCACTTTGTTGCAGGACCCTTATGCTGAAACTAAGGTGACTGGATTTGTTAAGATGGACGCTGTGTTCAATGCACATTGCAGATATTTTAGAAAAAGCCAAGCGTCTGGAAAGAGGTTTGAAATAACAACTTGCATTTATATAGCGCCTTTAACATAGTAAAATGTCCATCGGCGCTTCACAGGAGCAATTATCAGACAAAATTTGGCATCGAGCCACAAAGATACATTAGAACAGGTGACCAAAAGCTTGGTCAAAGAGGTAGGTTTTAAGGAGTGCCTTGAAGAAGCAGAGAAGGGTAGAGAGGCAGAAGGGTTTAGGGAGGGTATTCCAGAGCTTTAGGGCCTAGGCAGCTGAAGGCACAGCCACCAACAATACAGCAATTAAAATCAGGGCTGCGCTAAGAGGCCAGAATTGGAGGAGGGCAGAGATCTCGGAGGGTTGTAGGGCTGGAGGAGGTTACAGAGATAGGGAGGGGCGAGGCCGTGGAGGGATTTGAACAAGAGAAAGAGAATTTTAAAATCAAGACGTTTCCAGACTACTGCTGAGAAGGTTTTTCTACTTAGACACAGAAACAAAGTAAAGATTCTGCATGGGTAAGTTGGCATGTAATGATGTAGAGCAGCTGGGCAAGGAACGCAGAGGTCAACATTGCAGGATTATGACATGTACAGAGGAGGCCCAGGAAGTTACAGCTTCAATCAACCAACTGTTTGATAGTCAATTTTAGCCAGCTGGGCACAAAAATGCCAGAAGTCTAATTACTTAATAAAACTGTTACCTGAAAGACCGGTCACCCTTGGCTCCAGATAAAACTACTCTAATGGATGCTGGCTTGGCGTGTTTATTTTTCGAGCTGCATCACCTCCACTGGCAGAGCATACACAGCAGATGCATGCAGCATAATGATCACACCAAAACTTTATCAAGTGAAAAGACATCCTAATGAAGTGCCCAATATCTAAAATTACTGGTGTTTCTCAGGCTACTGCTCTTCCCCATCATCAAAAGGTATTGACTGGCTGATTAAAAGCTACGAGCTAAAGGCAGCCTGGGAGCAAATATTCTGTCTACAATCAAAACGCACCCTCGATATGACATGCATACGAACATACAGAAAAGACTGACAGTAAAAGACCGGCTGGTCCATCAAGCCTGTCCTGAACAGTTGTGACACAACTGAGCATCACGACTCCAGGTGAATTCTCCCACTCTTAGTCGTGTCATCTCCTGGGAGAAGGAAAAAAGACAAAAAACCCTAGGCCAATTAAGGCAGGGAGAGGGAGGGGGGAATAGAGTCAGAGTTATACAGCACGGATAGAGGCCTTTCGGCCCATCGTGTATGCGCCGGCCATCAGACCTGTCTACTCTAATCCCATATTCCAGCATTTGGTCCGTAGCCTTGTATGCTATGGCATTTCAAGTGCTCATCCAAATGCTTCTTGAATGTTGTGAGGGTTCCTGCCTCCACAACCCTTTCAGGCAGTGAGTTCCAGACTCCAACCACCCTCTGGGTGAAAAAGTTCTTTCTCAAATCCCCTCTAAACCTCCCGCCTTTTACCTTGAATCTATGTCCCCTTGTTATAGAACCCTCAACGAAGGGAAAAAGCTCCTTAGTATCCATCCTATCTGTGCCCCTCATAATTTTGTACACCTCAATCATGTCCCCCCTCAGCCTCCTCTGCTCCAAGGAAAACAAACCCAATCTTCCCAGTCTCTCTTCATAGCTGAAGCGCTCCAGCCCTGGTAACATCCTGGTGAATCTCCTCTGCACCCTCTCCAAAGCGATCACATCCTTCCTGTAGTGTGGCGACCAGAACTGCACACAGTACTCCAGCTGTGGCCGAACCAGTGTTTTATACAGCTCCATCATAACCTCCTTGCTCTTATATTCTATGCCTCGGCTAATAAAGGCAAGTATCCCATATGCCTTCTTTACCACCTTATCTACCTGTTCCGCCGCCTTCAGGGATCTGTGAACTTGCACACCAAGATCCCTCTGACCCTCTGTCTTGCCTAGGGTCCTCCCATTCATTGTGTATTCCCTTGCCTTGTTAGTCCCTCCAAAGTGCATCACCTCGCACTTTTCCGGGTTAAATTCCATTTGCCACTGTTCCGCCCATCTGACCAACCCATCTATATCGTCCTGCAGACTGAGGCTATCCTCCTCGCTATTTACCACCCTACCAATCTTTGTATCATCAGCGAACTTACTGATCATACCTTTTACATTCATATCCAAGTCATTAATGTAGACCACAAACAGCAAGGGACCCAGCACCGATCCCTGTGGTACCCCACTGGCTACAGGCTTCCAGTCACAAAAACAACCTTCGACCATCACCCTCTGCCTTCTGCCACTAAGCCAGTTTTGTATCCAAAGTGCCAAGGCACCCTGGATTCCATGGGCTCGTACCTTCTTGACCAGTCTCCTGTGCGGGACTTTATCGAAGGCCTTACTGAAATCCATGTATACCACATCCACTGCGTTACCCTCATCCACACGCCTAGTCACCCCCTCAAAAAATTCAATCAAATTAGTCAGACATGATCTTCCCTTGACAAAGCCATGTTGACTATCCCTGATTAATCCTTGCTTCTCCAAGTGGAGACTAATTTTGTCCTTCAGAATTTTTTCCAATAATTTTCCTACCACTGATGTCAGGCTCACTGGCCTGTAGTTCCCCGGTTTTTCCCTACTCCCCTTCTTGAATAATGGTATTACATTAGCGGTTCTCCAGTCCTCTGGCACATCCCCTGTGGCCAGAGAGGTTCTGAATATATGTGTCAGAGCCCCCGCAATCTCCTCCTTTGCCTCACACAGTAGCCTGGGATACATTTCGTCCGGGCCTGGGGATTTATCCATTTTTAGGCCTGCTAAAACCGCCAATACCTCCTCCCGCTCGATGTTAATATGTTTGAGTATATCACAGTCCCCCTGCCGTATTTCTATGTCTACATCGTCCTTCTCCATAGTGAAAACAGATGCAAAAAATTCATTTAGAACCCCTCCTACATCTGCCGGCTCCACACACAGATTGCCATTTTTGTCCCTAATGGGCCCTATTTTTTCCCTAGTCATCCTCTTACCCTTAATATACTTATAAAACATCTTAGGATTTTCCTTTATTTTGCTCGCCAGTGTTATTTCATGGCCCCTCCTTGATCTCCTAATTTCTTTTTTAAGTATCTCCCTGCACTTTTTGTACTCCTCTGGGGCTTCCTCCGTCTTTAGCCTTTTGTATCTGCCAAAAGCCCTCCTTTTTTTCCTAATCCATTCTCGTATATCCCCTGACATCCAAGGTTCCCTGGAGTTCTTGGAACCACCCTTGACCTTTACGGAAACATGTTGCCATTGTATGGTCTCAATCTCCCTTCTGAAAGACTCCCATTGCTCCGATGCGGATTTTCCTACAAGCAGCTGATCCCAGTCCATTTTGGCCAGATCCTGCCTTATCCTATTAAAATCGGCCTTCCCCCAATCTAGAACCTTAATTTCCGGCCCCTCCCTGTCCTTTTCCATGACCACCTTAAATCTCACCGAATTATGGTCACTGTCACCAAAGTGCTCACCTACTAGCACTTCTTCCACTTGGCCGGCCACATTCCCTAGAATTAGGTCCAGTACCGCCCCCTCTCTTGTAGGACTTTCTACATGCTGGCTCAAAAAGCTCTCCTGGATGCACGTTAAGAATTTTGTACCCTCTAAGCCTTTTACACTCTGAGTATCCCAGTTAATATTGGGGAAGTTGAAATCCCCCACTATTATTACCCTATTATTTGCACAATTTTCTGAGATTTGCCTACATATCTGTTCCTCTATCTCCCCGACTGTTTGG
Source organism: Heptranchias perlo (assembly GCF_035084215.1). Lineage (NCBI taxonomy): Eukaryota > Metazoa > Chordata > Chondrichthyes > Hexanchiformes > Hexanchidae > Heptranchias > Heptranchias perlo. Next base: position 31,026,853 of record NC_090355.1, read on the forward strand.
GGGCCTATAGTACACTCCCATCAAAGTGCTTGCCCCCTTTTTGTTTTTAAGCTCCACCCATATGGCCTCATTGGAGGAACCTGCTAATATATCATCCCTCCTTATGGCAGTAATTGATTCTTTAATTAATATTGCGACCCCCCCCTCCTCTTATACCTCCCCTCTGTCTCGCCTGAAGATTCTGTACCCCGGAATATTGAGCTGCCAGTCTTGCCCCTCCCTCAACCATGTCTCTGTGACAGCAACAATATCATACTCCCATGTGTTTATCAACACCTTCAGTTCATCCACCTTATTCGCAAGACTCCTTGCATTAAAATAGATGCCATCCAGCCTTGCCCTCACATATTTGCCCTGTCTTCCAAGCTGACTTGTTTTTTTCCCTATATTTGGCTGCACATCACCCCCTATTGTAGCTCCACTCTGTATCCCATCCCCCTGCCAAGTTAGTTTCTGGGAAATTCTTCTCCGACCACTGAAGGGAATCCAAATGAGTTCCCGGAGACCATGGTGACTATGAGGTACGTACCCAAAGTCCCACCTACCTATCATACACGGTGATATTCGCCACAGTAAGGAACCTGCCCAGATCCTTTTTGAACCATTGCAGCAAATCTGCACTCTCTACATCAGCAGGTAGCTTGATCCAAGTGTCGACAACCCTGAGTAAATCTATCCTAGTCCTATGCTTATAGCACATGGGCTGCTTAGGTGGGTATCAGAATATCAGGGGCCACATACAAAGTTTAAAATCAATGTTCTCATGAATCTGCACATATCTTAAACTCCTGTTACGAACAGATTTTGGTGTACTGCATCAATGAGGCAATAGCGCTAAGAAAAGCACTTTCCCAACTTCCAGACCTATAAAATTCAAACAAGGCCAGTCCAGAAAATAACAGAAATGCAAATAAGACTGAATTGTCTGAGCTTTGTGAGCCAGATCACCAGGATTCAGGGGTAGCATATTGAGGCTGTGCCCGGATTAGGTGAACACAGCTAGAGCGATGGTGATAGAGGCACTCCAATTGGTTGCAGCAACACTCAATTGAGCCTGGGTCGGTGAAGAAAGAGAGGGAAGGGGAGCAAGATATAAAGATGGTATGTGTGGACATTGGGCACAGATACGATTAAGCTCAGCTGTGACAACAATTGGTTGTTAACTCACTTCATGAATAGGGCTAAATCTTTTATTGCATTTCAGAAATGTTCCACAGTACAGCATTTAAATTAAGTCAGCTAAGTTGCAGAAAAGAACAGAGCCAAAGATCTATCACTAGCCTAGAGTTATAATTTTATATCACATACATATCATGTCAGTAGCTTATGCTAGAATTGTACTGCTTTTGATCACCAAGAGTTCAATTTTTTTTCCACCACTTACTGAATTTGTTTTAGGAACACCTGACCAATTCCACTCCCCCCTGGGCTATAAGGCATTGCACTTGGATTGAAAAATTATGCAATGGATTTCTGTTCAGCTCCAAGCCCTCTAGGCTGCCCGTGCAATTACAATTCTCCAGGGTTTCCATTTCTCAGCTCTTCTGCCCAACTGGGTCACACTGGAGTTCCACACATCGCAGGACTCCAATTACAGCGAGGAGTAAATACACTCAAAAAAAACAAAACCAAGGAACTCAAATGTGGTATCAATAAAGCATGCACTGAGCTTAGTGGTTTACTAAAAAAATAACTGAGGTGTAAATAACCCCTTTGAAGTCATGAGTTAGGAGGCCCAATCCATTGCTACTGTTTATTTTTCAGTAATTCACTTGAGCCTTGTACCTCTTTCATAATTGACTGATCAAGACTTGAAATGTTTACCTGAGACAAGTTCCAGTTTCTCACCAGGATCACCCTCAGAGTACAGCTTCGGGTGACATCTGTAGCCAATCTGACTGATGAGACTCGCTGGAAGTGCAACCAGATCACGGCGAACAAGCACACAGGAGCGATTTTCTACCGTCATGTGACCTGTCAACTGCCCAACTTTCTCTTGTGCTGAAAGACAAAGAAATTAGCAGAAACAATTAAAACTACAGTAATGTATAATAATACTGCATACTAATACTGAAAGACGCCCTAGTAAGAACGGGATATGACGCTCGACTCATCGATCGACAGTTCCGACGGGCCACAGCAAAAAATCGCATAGACCTCCTCAGGAGACTAACACGGGACGCAACCAACAGAGTACCCTTTGTCGTCCAGTACTTCCCCGGAGCGGAGAAACTACGCCATGTTCTCCGCAGCCTTCAACATGTCATCAATGAGGACAAACACCTCGCTATGGCCATCCCCACACCTCCACTACTCGCCTTTAAACAGCCACCCAACCTCAAACAGACCATCGTTCGCAGCAAACTACCTAGCTTTCAAGAGAACAGCGTCCACGATGCCACACAACCCTGCCACGGTAACCTCTGCAAGACATGCCAGATCATCGACACAGATACCACCATCACACGAGATGACACCACCCACCAGGTGCATGGTTCATACTCCTGTGACTCAGCCAACGTTGTCTACCTCATACGTTGCAGGAAAGGATGCCCCAGAGCATGGTACATTGGCGAGACCATGCAGACGCTGCGACAACGGATGAACGGACACCGCGCAACAATCGCCAAACAGGAGGGTTCCCTCCCAGTCGGGGAACACTTCAGCAGTCATGGACATTCATCCACCGACCTTCGGGTAAGCGTACTCCAAGGCGGCCTTCGAGACACACGACAACGCAAAATCGTCGAGCAGAAATTGATAGCCAAGTTCCGCACCCATGAGGACGGCCTCAACCGGGATCTTGGGTTCATGTCACGCTACACGTTACCCCACCAGCGAACAAATGTTATCTGTTTTTAATATAATGGGTCATTTGCTGGCTCTCTCTGCCTTCCGGATGTTTCTGCCTCTCTCTGTGTTTTTTTTTTCTCTGTTTTTTTTCCCTGTTTGTTTTTTTGTTGAATGTGTATTCGGAGGTTCTGCAGGTAACACCTCTCTGTCTGAACACGGTGATTGCCTTGGCAACGGGCAGTTGCAGGGGCAGTCTGTAAACACCATGTATTATTGTTCAATATGTATAAATGCGTAGGCTTCAAGGAGATCTTGAAACATTTGCCTGAGGAAGGAGAAAATCTCCGAAAGCTTGTGAATTTAAAATAAAATTGCTGGACTATAACTTGGTGTTGTAAAATTGTTTATAATAATACTGCAGACATGACATTAGAATTATCCTAAAATTGGAGTGGCTGGAGAGACGGAAAATCTGGGTTTACCTTCCATCATCTTAGGATGCAAGAAACTGCGGGTAATTTTTAACAACTCACAGTAAAACTAAGCAGCTCTTCCTCTTCAAAAAAAAATGCTTTAAGTGAAAATATCTGTGGTTAAATCTACACCATGTGTTAATTGTGACTAACATTCAGTCAGAAGTCTTTTTGGTCTTAGTTTGATTTGGCACTCGTTAACCAGCTTCATGAATCGTTGTTCACTTCTTGTGATTCACAAAGAACTTCCTTATAATGATAAAGCTGAAAGTTTAGCAGAAACCAGTCTGTCCAACATCAGGGATTAGCGCAAAGTATTTCAAAATTTAAAACTCACATCTTCTGCCAACGCTAAAATAAATTAGACTTAAAACAAATATCTCAAATACACACACAGCCAGTCAGTTCCTTTTAAGTGAATAATCCATTTGACACAATATTCACTGACCAGGAATTCACCAAAGCTTTCACATTAGAATAATTCCATGCAAGATTGGCTCAATGAAAGATTTTTGAAAATGTTGATTATTCCATACCAATGATTTGCTAGATTTTGAAAGACCACTGACACAGGTGTCATACATGTGTAAAGCTACCAGAGATAGACCCATAGAGGCTTACACCCCAGCAGGATGCCATTTGGCCCACTGTTTGTGTGTTGGTTCTTTGCTCGAACAATCCAAAACTAATCCCACTATCCCGCGCTCTCCTCATTGCATGTATCTTCCACTGCTTCAAATACTTATTCCTTAAAAGATGCAATGGTCTCGCTCAAACACTCCCTGCAGCAAAGCATTCCATACTCCAAAAATCCTCTGCGTAAAGAAATTTCTCCTAACTTCACTAGTACTGATTATTTTTAATTGATGACTCCTCGTCACCAACTCCCCACCCAGAGGAAATAGTCTTTCCCTATTAACATGCATTTATACAGCTACTTGCGTAGTAAAACGTCCCAATGTGCTTCACAGGAGCATTAGACAAAATCTGACATTGAGTCACATAAGGAAATATTCGGACAGGTGACCAAAAGGTTGGTCAAAGAGGTAGGTTTTAAGGAGTGTTTTAAAAGGGGGGGGGGGGGAAAGAGGGGGAGAGAGGCGAAGAGGTTTGGGGAGGGAATTGCAGAGCTTAGGTCCTAGGCAACTGACGGCACGACAATCAATGGTGGGGCAAAGGAAATTGGGAATGCAGAAGAGACAAGAATTGGAGGAACACAGAGATTTTGGGAGTGTTGTAGGGCTGGACAAGGTTACAGAGATAGGGAGGGGTGAGGCCATGGTGGGATTTGAACACAAGGATGAGAATTTTAAATCTGAGGCATTGTTGTACCAGGAGCCAATATAAGTCAGCGGGCATAGGAGTGATGGGTGAGCAGGACTTGGCGTGTGTTAGGATACAGGCAGCAGAATTTTGGATGAGCTCAAGTTTACGGAGGGTGGAAGATAGGAAGCCGGCCATGAAAGCATTGGAATAGTAGAGTCTGGAGGTAACAAAAGCATGGGTCAGGGTTTCATTACCAAATGGGCTTGATTACGGAGGTGGAAATAGACAGTCTTGGTGATGGGAGAGGATATGGGGTTGGAAGCTCAGCTCAGGGTCAAATAGGATGCGAACAGTCTGGTTCAGCCTCAGCCTGTGGCCAGAATGGTGGATGGAATCGTGGCTAGGGAACGGAGCTTTCAGCAGGTGCTGAAGACAATGGCTTCAGTCTTCCCAATATTTAATTGGAGGAAATTTCTGCTTGTGTAATACTGGATGTCAGACAAGCAGCGTGACAAATCAGAGTGGAAGGGTCGAGAGAGGTGGTGGTGGTGAGGTAGAGCTGGGTGTCATCAGCGTAGATGTGTTTTCGGATGATGTCGAACACTTCATAATTTTAAAAAACATTTTAAATCTTGAGTCTTTCCTGCTCTGGTGAAAATAATTCCGTATCTCAAGTCTCTCCTCATGATTAAAGTTACCCATCTCTAGATTCATCTTTGCTAATCCAAGCTGTATGTTCTTTATGATTTTCATGTCCTTTGCACAATGGAGTGCCCAAAATGGTACTCAGTACTCTTACTGTGGCCTAACGAATGCTTCGTACAAATGCATTCATTCATTACTTTTATATTCTATGACCCTATTCATAAAACCCTAAAAATTATATATATGGAAAGCAGGACTAGGGAAATTTGACATGGAGCACCTCTTTTTCATTACAAGGAATCAGGCATTAATTTGCCTTCCTGTTTTTGTATGCCATATAAAGAGAAAAATCAATATTTCTTCCCTGCTGTACTGCTTTACTTACAAAACTGGCAAATTTGCTTTTAATTCAGTCAATACCACCAGGTACGGTGGTGTGGTGATTATTTTACTGGACTAGTAATCAAGAGGCCTGGACTAATAATCTAGAGAATATCAGTTCAAATCACATCATGGCAGTTTGAGAATTTGAATGCAGTTTTAAAAAAAATCTGGAAATAAAAAGCTGGTATCAGTAAAAGTGACCATGAAACTGTTGTAAAAACCCAACTGGTTAATTAACATCCTTTAGGGAAGGAAATCTGCTGTCCTTACCCAATCTGGCCGAGATGTGACTTCAGTCCCACACCAATGTGGTTGACTCTTAAGTACCCTCTAAAGTAGTCTAGCAAGCCAGTCAAGGCAACTTGGAATGGGCAATAAATGGCAGTCTTGCCAGCGACACCCACATTCCGAGAATGAATAAAAAAAATAAATCAATCAGGTGATATTGAGAGGACTTTTTGCCTTAATATTTCTACCAAGTTCTAATATTTCCAGAACTTGAAATAAATTTACTGTTATCTTCTTTAGTGATCAAGCAATAGAGTTTAGATAATACACAAAAACAACTTTAATTTCACAACCAAGGTTTATGTGGTCACCTGAACCTCTTCAAAAGATTACTTTCCTGTAAATGACCAAATTGTATTACCCTCCCCATACTCAGTAAGCCACAAAGTTTTTTTTAAAAAAAGAATGACAGCTACGAGCAATGAGGACAAGCACAGAGTTATCTTCAGTTGAAATGGGAGGCGAGATTGGGTGGAAACACTTATCGGAACACTGTAGGCGTGAGATGGCACTCAGTGGTACAGCATGTTGACGCACCGCTGTATCAGCAGAGAGAACAATAGGTTTGCAATAGTGATTCCCAACGACACAAGATCCTGATTGGCAGGTCATTGGAGGACACATTTAACAGTGGTTAGATACTGGAGGGGAGAACGCCACTCTCTGGAACTTGTGTGCGCCTCCCAAAAGCTAGTTTTGAGACTTGCAGAGATCTGAGCGATGGTTGCCTGCTCTCCTCAGTCTCAAAATGGCATTTGTGAGAACAAGGGAGGAAAATCAAATTGAAAACAATCTACATGAAAATATACAATACTGGGGGCAAACACTAAACTAAAAATGGAAATTAGTATTGTGTTCAATATCATAAAAACAGTTTTCCATTACACGACTGTACAGAGTATTTTTTTCCCCCCAAGTGCTTTTCATTTTCAGTGCTTAGATGAAAGCAAATTGATTTGAACAAAACTTTCATACAAAAAGAAAATTGAGAGATCAGCCAGAAGACAAAAATATTGAAACTATAATGTAGCACCTTTTGCAGAAACCAATATGACATGTCCAACATGTATTGGCCCAGTTTTCATAGCAACACCGATGAACACCTGTAGAGTGGAGGTGGGAATGAGTAATGCAGATCAAAACTACCTCCTGAGTAATCTCCCCAGGTTTTCAATTTTCTGATCAATGCAAGATACTCTTGAATAGACGTCTCTTATTTGGCTTTCTATTTCAGTTAAGCCTCATTTTAGCAAGCAGGGTAAGGTAGGCAGCTTCTTTTAAATCCAAGATCTGGAGTGAAATTTCAATAATACCCCATCTCTTAGAAGCTTCTCAACAAAAGAACCTTGCATCGTAAAAGGATCCTACATTTCTACTTGGTATCCTCGTTGCTTTTTGCGAGGTCATGTGAAAGCGATTTTATTCAGTAGGTTGCAATATCTAGCCAAGGACTTGGAATTAAACGTAACCAGACAGCTGTAACCTTATTCCCCTTAAAGATTCCAGGGCAGGGTCACTTGATTTTTACATGGCTTTGGGGTTGAAAATAAGAACATCATGATGAAAATTGATAATCTTTGGTGCTCAATGCAAGACATGTGCATATTGAGGAATGGAATGTTTCTCCAATTTTGGCATTCCATGTCAGCTTCAAATATTCCCAGGTGGGGCTTTGCAAAGGCCAGGTGCAGAATAAAGGCACCCCAGCAATTCATCTCAGCAATCCTCACAAGTTGTCCTACTGTGTACCTCACTTTTCCTCTTACCACATCACCCAGATCCATGGCTTCTCTGAACAAGGTTGCCAGTTTGATTCCAATTAATGCTGAATTATTGATAATTTTGCACAATAGCTTCATGGCGAATCCAAACTGAATTAAAACAAATTCAATTTCATTGTCACTTGGAATCAGTGCACACAACACAATCCCTACATAAACAGGAATTTTAAACCCTCTGCTGATACTCAAACTCTATCAAATCACATTTACCAATAGTGGCCTCGACTGGATCATTTCTAGTCATCGTCACTTCCAGCCCACAAGCTAAATTATTTTGTAGGATGACTGTTTTGTTGAGTATTGATGTGTTCTGGGGCTAAAACAGAAATGATGAACCTCTGCAATATGGTTTGAGCATATCAGCACTAGGCTTTGAGGGGAACTAAACAGGAGGTAACTCTGCTAAAATACCATCTTGTAACCCATAGCTGAAAGATTCGTCAAAAACAGCCAGATTCTTACATATGAAATGCAAGTACCTTAAAAAAAACACACACTTAAGCCCTTCTTACGCTAAGAGTAGCCCTATATGGAAATACTAATCATTCTAAAAGGAGTACACTCCCTTGAGTGCATGCGCTATTTATTATTGCATTCCTGGGCATGGGAAGCAGACCGTTTCGATTTGTTCCCCTTGCACAGATCGAGGAGATCTGCATTAAAACAGACTACAGTGTCATCAAAATAAATGAGGCAAAGCAAGAGTGATCAGAAAAATGCATATCTACAGATTCTGCATAATTCCAATTTGAATACAAGCTCATGACTATTCTGAACTGTAGAGCGGAAAGAAAATTGGTTTATGAATGAGCAACGAGGAATTAATGCAGTTTTTTGAACCGAGACTTAGATAATGACAGAAAGTTCATCATAAATCAGAGCACAATCAGACCTACATAGAGTTGAAGAACCACTAAAATCCTTCCAGCAAGAATCCTTGAGCACCGACAGTTTAACATATACATAAATTTGACATAAATGTAAGCCTATTTGAAAGGATGCAACACGGAGCCCAGAAATAAGAGCTTTTCTCAATTTTAAGAAAAATATTTCTGTGCCCTGAAATTAGGCTCTTCGAATAGTAGCTCAGCCATTAGGAAATTCCTTTGTCGACTAAAAATAACAGAAAAACAAATTTCGCACTAAGGTTATCCTTATTTCTGTAACCTATTCCAGCCCAATAACCCTCCAAGATCTCTGCGCTCCACCAATTCTGGCCTCTTGCGCATCCCCTATTTTCATCACTCCACCATTGGCGGCCGTGCCTTCAGCTGCCTAGGCCCTAAGCTCTGGAATTCCCTCCCTAAACCTCTCCACCTCTCTCTCCTCCTTTAGGATGCTCCTTAAAATCTAACTATTTAACCAAGCTTTTGGTCACCTGTCCTAATATCTCATGTGGCTCACTGTCAAACTTTGTTTGATAACACTCCTATGAAGCACCTTAGGATGTTTTACTATGTTAAAGGCGCTATATAAATGCAGGTTGTTGTTATACACTTGTGCACTAACATGTGAATAGTCTAATTTTAAGGCTGACTTGTTACGTTCAGATATGTGAATAATGCAAAATCAAACATTTTTCCACTTCTGACACCAAACATGTATTCTATATGGTAACCACCCAAATATAGTGTGTCTTATTTGAGGGACAAACACTTCATAAACTGCTTCTTTGCTGTGATGGAAAGAAAAAAAAACCTTTACTGGTGTTTATTGGGTAGGTATTACTCTATTCAATTAAAGCAATGGGTGTATAGGGTACCCATGGTGACACATGAAACCTTGAATTGCTCAACATAATTATTAACAAAACAAGGCTTTTCATTCTGTCATTTAACCTCACCAGATTGCAAACTTTAAAAATGTGGCTTTGCAATCACTGAAGTGACGAAGTTCAAAAGTTCCCAGGACACAGGAAGCTAGACTGGAATTTGGATATTCAATAACCACACACTCAAGTTAACATTTTAAACCTCAAGTGCTAAATTTTTTAATTTAGAAAAAAAAACTCAACCAGGTTACACTGAAGCTTTGGATGCGGTTTCACAGGTTTCTTTGTCCTTTAACAGGAACTGATCTGAAGTGGTCCCACTGTATTTTGGGTTTTCAAAGCTATTCTCCATTCTGTGCAGTAATTATTGTGCAATTATAAACCAATCTATAATTTTTATTCAATGCCCGTTGTCCCTGACATATAGCCATGTTATCAAAATTTGGTCTTGTGTAGGGTACAATACCCTGGGAATGGGAAGGAAGATAAGCATAATACTCAATAAGAAAAAAAAGAGGCAAAGAACAAACAGAAGAAACACCAGTAGACTGTGCAAGGAGGTGACAACTTCTACAAGACTTTGACCAATAACCATTCTAGCATTTAATTTGGAAGGCAAATAACTGAAGTGTGGATAATGGCTGTTTAACTGTATAACACCCACTCTTTCTCAGTCAAGGCAGAGCCCTTTTTGCCTTACTGCTGCCAGCTTTTTCAGTATTACCGCCAACTGTAGCATGACTGTTAAACAATCACAGTGATGGCATTGGTACTGCAAAGGATAATGCAATGCAGCAAGACCCATTTGTTGGCTCCAATGAGTTGGCAACTATTAAGGCAGGTGATTATACATGACAAACATAGGAGGAAATCCAATCAAGAGGAATGGTCTGACATTGAGAGGATCGTGGTATAAGCAGAGTAGCCAGCGATATAAAAACAAGTTAAATAGAACTTCACAACATTTCATTTGCTGGATCATTGGGCACACTGGGGAAGGGATGAAAACTGAGGTCAACCAGAAACATCAGCTTTTTGACCTTTAAATGGAGCAACTGATCTGAAGTTAGTTCTAATGCAGAAATGAGAGTTATTATGCCCAGAGTAAAATCACAGCATAAAGGAATGGGACCTAAAAGTACACTTAAGATTAACTATAGATTTTTTTTTTTAAAACTACCATAACATTCAGGTACTAAAACATACTTAAATTTCAAAAAGCAGAATGGGAATTGATGGTAGTATACAGTCAGCCATGCAACTCATTAATGAGGTGATATCTGTGCAGAGCTAGGCTATTACTTGCTCAACAGAAAGTAAAACAACGGTCTCATCATTAAATCTGTTGCAATAAAGTAAGCATGTTATAGATAAACGATAAGCATCATTGCATCAGAGTGTACAAGGCAAATAAATAACTCTCAGGTGATAAATAAATGCAGCGACCAAAGAAAGATTTTGATCAGCAAGAGTTTATTTTTAAGCCAAGTACATGCCATCTAAGGTTCAGAAATCTCAGCTAAGCTACCAGGTATTGTTAATACAGAAATACAGGCTTCGATTATTCCCACTGGCAGATTCTAATACTGTACCACTCCGACTTCCTCGTGGTTTAACTATTTAGACAAAACAGCCATGAATTCTACGACGACCCAACTATGGAATGATGAAAGACCTACTGAATCCACTCCTTTAAAATAGTATAAAAATCCAATTTAAAAGGGAAACTGCAGAGAAAATCTTACTTTTGATCTTAGTACACATGTTTGAATTCTTTTTCCACATATATCTGCTTTTGATATTAACTCTGCAACCCAGGCATGGCTATCCAATGTTTCTGGGATTACAGCCGCATCACTATGGAGATGGAAAATTTTTTTGCATGACAACATTTTGGCCATCATATCGCATACCCCATTCTCGGCACTGAGCCTTGCATTAAAGTGAAATAAAAAATGATTAAATGCTATATTTTCCTCCCAGCAGATCTCCTTTCTATAATTTCCATCTCATCCCAGTAATGCAGAACTGCAAATTCTGGATTAACATTAAAAGCAGATAGATTTAAACTTTTGTTTTCAAATCAGAAACAAATACAGCACTCAAGTACAATGCAAGAGTTTTTCGTCAATCAACTGAGGGATGTGAACAACAAGTAAAACTTCCAAGAGGAGGAAAAAAGCTTACTATTCTAATCAAGTGAAATCTTTCAATATTAACCTAACCACAATCAGGCTGCCCTATGGTGTATTGATTGGGTATTTCCATTTCACAAAGCAAAAGCATTGCCTTATATTTGAGATATTACAGTAGTAAGCTTATTCCAGTTATGATTGTTGTACATTACAAAACACTTATTTTTCCACACTACATTCTGTAGAAGAAACCATTTACACTGGCTCACTGTGTTTCCAGCATTTTCTGCTCTACTTCCATTTGTTTCAAAGTTCCCAGGAAGAACTAGATTTGTCGTTTTAAAGAAATTGTCAGACTGTTGTGTTCAAATGATATAGAATTCAATGGCGTCTTGCTTAAAAAACAAGGACTGTTTGTATTAGAATAGGAGATTATGGAGTGATTTGATAGAGATGTTTAAAGTTATGAAGGGACAGGAAGCAGAGTAGATAGAAGCAGATGGGTTCCAGTGGCTGAGAGATCTAGAACAAGAGACAAAGATTAGATGTAAAAGCTTTAGGACAGAAGATTTTTTTTCTACATCGACAGTTGAGAGGCTGTGGAATGCACCACCAGTGTCAGCAATTGAAGCAGAGATGGGTCATCTTTTAAATAGGTGGTTAAAAGCAAGGGGGTTACGGGAACAGAATGGGAAGGTGGGATTAGAACAACTGCTCGTTTGGAGGATAAACACCAACTGGTTGGGTTGAACAGCAGGTACCATGTTATAATCTCTACATAGTTTCTAAGTAACTGAAAGGACAATAGGCAAAATATATTTGTAGTTTGTGTTTTATTGGGCTGGGCAACTTGTATAATGGCCAAAAATGTAATCCAAATAAGGGAGGTATTTTAAGATGCGGAACAAGCATTTTGCCAGGAAGTACCACAGATGGCTTAGAGATATTAGAATATTCAATTAACTTGTTTTAATAATTGATTATAAAATCAGCACTAGAAGTTTGCTAACAGCTTTACACAAATGATTTGTTTATAGAAATTTATTAATAACTCCTAAATCCACAGCACATTCGTAATTCCTAATGCATTAGCTTTGCTAAGTACAGAGAACAGTTAGCCACACTATTTAAACCTGAAAAGTCATAGTATTTAACTAATTGCCTCGTTAGCTCAGGCTTTTCTAAGCTTTCTCTTGAATGTTACTAAATCAATAATATAAAGGACTTCCAACGGTGTAGCACCACAAAGGAAACTGACAACATTGCACATAGTTCATGCTCAGTGTTTGTTAAAGATTGACATAATTTAATAAAATGTTTGAGAATAGATAAGATATTGGCTTTAGGGTGTGAAGCAGGAAGGTACTTGAGGGGTGCAATGTCGGGGTGAGGGTGCACTGAACAGAGCAGCTCAGGGATCAGTGTTGGAATCCCTACTATTCCTAATTTATATTAGAACCTTGGATTTAGAAACTTAATACAAACTGGTCAAATTTGCATACAATACCAAACTACAAGTGCGGCAGGCGGGAAGAGTTGTATCCGAGAAGACAGTGGGAGACCTATAAAATGAGTTAGAGATGTTAGTGGACAGTAGCCGATGAAATTTAATACAGATGTCTATAAATTATTGCACACAGAATGAAAAATGGATAATGTATGTACTGTATAAGTGTCAAAATAGCCACAGGTGAAATTGAGAGAGATCTAGGAGTGTTAGTAGACTCTGAACCCAACCTGTCTAAGCAGCAAACAACTTTAATTTATATATGTAGTAATGCAGTAAAATATCCCAAGGCGCTCCATAGGAGCGTTAGCCAACAGAATTTGACGCAGCCACATAAGGAGATATTAGGATAGGTGACCAAAAACTTGGCCAAAGAGGTAGGTTTTAAGGAACGTCTTAAAGGAAGAGGGGTAGAGGGGCTTAGGGAGGGAATTCCAGAGCTTAGGACCTAGGCAGCTGAAGGCACGGCCGCCAAATAACAAAGCAGATTGCTGAACTGTATAGGCAAAGCAGTGGAGTGTAAGTCAAAGGAGCTCATGCTTACACATAGATAGTGCTGCACTCAGACCACATCTCGAATATCATAGTAGATACAGCACAGGAGGTCAGTCGGCCCATCGTGCCTGTGCCGGCTCTTTGAAAGAGCTATCCAATTAGTCCCATTCCCCTACCCTTTTCCCATAGTCCTGTAAACATTTTCCCTTTAAGTATTTATCTAATTCCCTTTTGAAAGTTACTACTGAATCTGCTTCCACCGCCCTTTCAGACAGTGAATTCCAGATCATTACAACTTGCTGCGTAAAAAAATGTTTCCTCATGTCGCCTCTAGCTCTCCTGCCGATTACCTTAAATCTATGTCCTCTGGTTACCGACCCTTCTGCCACTGGAAACAGTTTCTCCTTATTTACTCTATCAAAACCGTTCATGATCTTGAACACCTCTATCAAATCTCCCCTTAACCTTCCCTGTTCTAAGGAGGACAACCCTAGCTTCTCCAGTATGCTCTCATAACTGAAGTCCCTCATCCCTGGTGCCATTCTAGTAAATCTCACCTGAACCCTTTCTAAGGCCTTAACATCCTTCCTAAAGTGTGGTGTTCAGAATTAAACAATACTCCAGCTGAGGCCGAACCAGTGTTTTATAAAGGTTTAGCATAACTTCCTCACTTTTGCACACTGTGCCTCTTAATAAAGCCCAGGATCACATATGCTTTTTTAACAGCCTTCTCAACTTGTCCAGCCACCTTCAAAGATTTGTGTATGTGCACCCCTAGGTCTCTCTGTTCCTGCACCCCCTTTAAAATTGTACCATTTAGTTTATATTGCCTCTCCTCATTCCTCCTGCCAAAATGTCTCACTTCACACTTCTCTGCCATATGTCTGCCCATTTCACCTGTCTATGTCCTTCTGAAGCCTGTTACTTTCCTCCACAATGTTTATTACATTTCTGAGCATCATGTCATCTACAAACTTTGAAATTGTACCCAAGTCTAGGTCATTACCTATATCAAAAAGAGCAGTGGCCCTAATACTGACCTCTGGGGAACACCACTGTATCCTTTCCTACAGTCTGAAAAACAACCATTCACCACTACTCTCTGCTTTCTGTCCCGTAGCCAAAGTTGTACCAACTCTACCACTGTCCCTTTAATACCATGGGCTTTAATTTTGCTAACAAGTCTATTGTGTGGTGCTTTATCAAATGCCTTTTGAAAGTCCATGTACACAACAGCAACCGCACTACCCTCATCAACCCCTTCCATTAAGTTACTGCATCAAAGAACTCAATCAAGTTAGTCTAACTCGTTTTGGCCATTAACAAATTTATGCTGACTTTCATTTATTAGCCCATACTTTCCAAGTGTCAATTAATTTTGTCCCGGATTATTGTCTCAAAGTTTCCCCACCACCGACGTTAGGCTGACTGGCCTGTAATTGCCGGGTTTTATCCCTCACCCCTTTTTTGAACAGGGGTGTAACATTTCCAATCCTCCAGTCCCCACATTTAAGGAGGTTTGGAAGATTGTGGCCAGAGCCTCCACAATTTCCACCCTTACTTCCCTCAGTAAACTAGGGTACATCCCATGTGAACTGAGTGACTTTTCTACTTTGAGTACTGCCCATCTTTTAAGTACCTCATCTTTATTTTTATCCGATCCAATATCCCTACTACCTCCTCCTACAGTGGCAGCATCCTCTTCTCCAGTCAAGACGGATGCAAAGTGTTCATTTAGTACCTCTGCCATGTCCTCTGCCTCCACAGGAAGATCTCCTTTTTTGTCCCTGATCGGTCCCATAGGACATCAGTACTACGTCCCGTTCTGGTCACAGACATAAGTAAGTGGTGCAGAGAAGAGTCGCAGCACTGGTCCCAATAATCAGAGGGCTGAGTTATAAGGTATGGCTGGAAAAACTTGGGCTTTCAGCCTTGAGGGGACTGAGAGGGCACTCAGATGGTAAACAGTAGAGAAATAGTGAAAGTCAGAACACTACTTCAAATGAAACCATGACAGCTGGTTCAAACTATTGAAAGGCAAATTTAGGATTGAGATCAGGAAATTCCTCAAGTGATTGACATGTGGACTGGACTTCTGCATATAACAGTAGAGGCAAAAACCTGGAATCATTCAAGAAACATTTGCATGCTGATAGTGTGAGGGAGTAGGAACCTGGAGGCTCCATCTGGATAGATAATCTAGGATGAGCCAAATGGCCTTCCACATCTGTATGTATATGATAGTGAAAATTTCAAAAAACGTACAAGACAATAAAAGGATGTTTGGCCCATCAAAGTTTTTTTCTCTAATGCTCTTACTCCTCTGTCACAGTATCCAAAATAAATCTTGCTCACGCTTACACCACCCCCCAACCCCGGCCACAATGTTTTGCCCTTCACTACCCTACTTGGTAAACCAATCCAAATACATCATGGAATAAACAGTGCTTTCTCCTTCAAATTTGCTGTTCCACTTTTTATCCTCTGATCCTATAAATGTAGGATCAGAGGATAAAAAATGGAATATTAAATGGTTTCACCTAAACCATTTAATATTTTATATACCTCAGTGAGGTTCTCCAACTCACAGCTGCTGTCTTTCTGAATAGCAAAACTTCAACTTTTCTAATGTTTCACAGCTCATCACCTTGTACTTGGGATCGGTCTTGTCCTTCTCTACCTTTTTAAGTTCATATTTTGTCATTTTAGATACATTTTTATAATATTGTTTTCAGACGTTGTGGCCAAAACTGAAAATGTATTCCAAGCATGGTCTGATCAATGCACTATAAAAGCAGAGCACAACTTCCGTAGACTTTAATTCTACTATTCTAGCTATACATCCGTTCATTCGATGAGCTTTTAAAATTGCCTTAGCCCATTGCATTATAAGGAGCATGTCTGTTGCTCCCACATCCCCTTCTAAGTCTCCCTCTGCAAATTCAATTCCATTAATGGTATGTTTTTTTACATTTATCAACGTTAAATTCAACTCCGCTTAATTACATAACTGAATTTTTTTTTTGTAAATGTTTAGCTGCATCCTGTGTCTTTATTACTCTCCCTATTTTACTGCTGCCACCAAATTTGACCAACTTAGTTAGTTTGAGTCATTTATGTAGGTTAAGAACACTAGAGGTTAAAAACACTGACTCCAGTTAACACTCACCCCCCCAGTCTTATTATACTCCAGTTCTACATTCTACCCTGGATTCCTGTGAACCTTCAGTTTAATTATGTATTTCATGTCAAAAGGCTTTCTTATAGTCCAAATAAACTACATTACAGTGAGTAGTACTACTGTCTATAATTTCCTCAAGGAAGTTGAGGTGGTTTGTCAATCACAATCTTCCCCTACTAAATCCATGTTGACTGTTTATTAAGTTATTGCTATTGCGTAGGCCCTCAGAACGGATTCAATTACTTTATCCATTATTGATATTAAACTAATGGGCCTATAGTTGTTTGGGTCAGATATTATGTCGTTTTGAAAAAAAGATACTTTGCTTTTCTGCTTCAAGTCATGCAAACTATTCTATATTAAATCTGGGAGTTTTCACAATTGTACCGACAGTGATTTGCTGAAGACCATTTCTATACTCTGCACGCAGGGGCTCTCTTATTAGAGCAGTGGTATTCATAATATGGCCCAGGGACCACTTGCACCTCTCTTTCCCGTCACCTGTATCCCTCAGGCCCAAGAACATAACATAAGAAATAGGAGCAGGAGTGGGCCATACGGCCCCTCGAGCCTGCTCTGCCATTCAATAAGATCATGGCTGATCTTCAACTTCAATTTCACTTTCCCACCTGATCCCCATATCCCTTGATTCATTTAGTGTCCAAAAATCTATCCATCTCAGCCTTGAATATACTCAATGACTGAAGTATCCGCAACCCTCTGAGACAAAGAATTCCAAAGATTCACAACCCTCCAAGTGAAGAAATTTCTTCTCATCTCAGTCCAGTCCTAAATGGCTGACCCCTAATCCTAAGACTATGCCCTAGTTCTAGATTCTCCAGCCAGGGGCAACAGCCTCTCTGCATCTACCCTGTCGAGCCCTCTCAGAATCTAATATGTTTCAATGAGATCACCTCTCATTCTTCTAAACTCCAGAGAATATAAATGTAAGGAATCTTACAACACCAGGTTATAGTCCAACAGTTTTATTTGAAAATAAAACTGTTGGACTATAACCTGGTGTTGTAAGATTCCTTACATTTGTCCACCCCAGTCCATCACCGGCATCTCCACATCCAGAGAGTATAGGCCCATTTTACTCAATCTCTCCTCATAGGACAACCCTCTCATCCCAGAAATCAATCTAGTGAATCTTCATTGCACTGCCTCTAAGGCGAGTATATCCTTCCTTTAGATAAGGAGACCAAAACTGTACACAGTACTCCAGGTGTGGTCTCACCAAAGCCCTGTACAATTGTAGGAAGACTTCCTTACTCTTGTACTTCAACCCCCTTGTAATAACGGCCAACATACCATTTGCCTTCCTAATTGCTTGCTGTACCTGCATGTTAACTTTGTGTTTCATGTACAAGGACTGAACCATTGTGAAATTCTAGCATATTATGATCACTTTTCACCAAAGGATCCCTTACTATGAGATTACTAATTAACCCTGTCTCATTACACAAGACAAGATCTAAAATAGCCTGTTCCTGGTTGGTTGTTCTCGGAAACCGTCCTGAATGCATTCCATGAACTCGTCCTCCAAACTACTTTTGCCAATTTGATTTGCCCTGTCTATATGAAGATTAAAGTCCCCCATGATTATTGCATTACTTTTGTTACAAGCTCCTCTTACTTCTTGATTAATACTCTATCCAACAATACAACTATTGTTAGAGCGCCTATAAACTATTCCCACCTGTCTTTTTTGCCCCTTGTTATTTCTTAGCTCCACCTGTACTGATTCTACTTCCTGATCTTCCAAGCCAAGATCCTTTCTCACTACTGTCTTTATGTCATCCTTTATTATCAGGGCTAGTCCCAGCTTTCTTTTCCATTTTGTCTGTCTTTTCAAAAAGTCAAGTACCCTAGAATATTTAGTTCCCAATCTTGGTCACCTTGCAACCACATCTCAGTAATGGCTACTAGATCAAACCCATTTATCTCTATTTGTGCCATGAATTCGTCTGTCTTGTTACGAATGCTTCGCGCATTCAGCGCCTTTAATTTTAACTTCTTACTATTTTTCCCTGATTTGACATTCACTAATGCACTATTACTGTTAAACTCTGTCCCTTCCAGTCAGACTCTGCTTATCATTACCCAAATCACTACATTGCTCTATGGCCTTGACTTTTCTCTTTAGATTTATAAATTTCCCCTCACCTGAACACCCCCCTCTCCCCTCTATTATTTCAAACCTGCAGCTCCATGTGTTCCTAGAACTCCATTCTCGGCCCACCAATTCTAGGAAGTGCTGAAGCCGAATTCAGGGAAGGAAGGCAGGAGATAGTACGAGTGAATGAGTGTCAGAGGAAAAAAAATGTGCAGTTAGTAGATTGACATCGAATTCAGCATCTCTTACCGGGGTATCCTGTTGATGCCTTGATATACATCTGTCCATACTGATCTTCTGCCATAGTCTCGTATGCTTCATCCTCATCCTCTTCTTCCTCATTATGGTATGAAGTTGGACTGTCTGTGGTCTGATTACTGCTTCCACCTGGGCTTGTGCGCTCTGCCTGAGTGTAGGTGACTGGCTGCACAAAAGTTGTGGCACCCCAGGATCCAGGATAGGAAACTCTGGGTAACTTCAAAGGAGTTGCACAGTTTAGGTTACCGGCACTCTCACGCTGGCTAGTCTCCAGTGAGCGCTTTGTTGCGAGGGCATGAACGCCGGGCACAGTCAGATCTTGCTCGCAGTGTTCACTCTTCACCCGAGAAAGCAGTGGAATGGGTAAAGCCGGAGACACAACTGTCAAGGTGGCAGGCGGCTGCAGGGGGCAAGGACTCTGCGGCTCGGAGCCAGTGTCTTCGATGGAGGTCGTCTGAGAGTCGCAGTGCGGGGAGCTCACTTTGAACATCAGCTCGGTCCCTTTCTCGACGATGCGCTGTATTTGCAGGAAGCCTGCTGTGTACATCACCACCAGCTGCTCGCTGGCTGCCATGGTGAGCTTGCCGGTGTAACAAAAGGAAAGGATCTGCTGAAAGCAGGCAGGCGGCACCGTGGCAGGCAGCTCAAATGCACTTTTGCTGTTGCCACTGAACAAGTCCCGGAAATAGAGGCTGTTGGCAGCCAGCACGGCACGGTGCGCCTTGAAGGCTTGACCTTTGACCACGATGGAGACATCACAAAATAACCCCATTAAGCGCTGCTCGTTCAGGCATCCCAGGACATTGTTCCCAAAATTCGGAATCTCGAGATGGAGGATCTGAGCCATGGCTGAGATGAAGTGCTGGTCCTTGCAAGACTCACAGTGACAACATCGAACCACAGCTGCAAATAACAAAAAAAAGGGGGGAGAGGGGGGAAATCAACAGGTCAATGCTGGTTCTACTCCACATCTTAAGGACAAGCAACCAGAACTACAAAAAAAAACCTCAAAAATCTTGCACATCTGACTCCAAACTAAAGCCACTGAAAAATGTCCCAGCACAAATTACCTGGTTAAAAAAAGCAGGCTCAAATCCCTGCTTTTAGCCAGCTCAGTCTGTACAAGTCAAGTCCCTGTACTGCTGTGCTCTGAATGTAAATGAACAGGAGGGACAGCGATTAACATTCAGGCTACACACTTGAATGAAAGGAGCTTTTGACTGACTGTTCTAAATGCCCACCAGATTAGAAATAAGACTTCCAAACATTACTGCGATCTTGTTGCTAAAGTGAAGTTTTGCATTGGTACAAGCTGTAGTTTGATGACTCACTGCAAAGATGGCAGTAAGCACCGTATGCTTTGTCTCACCGTTTAGCAATGCCTGGGAAACGGAGATTGTTTTGAATTATGTATGTATCCAAGAGCTCCCACTGCAGTTTAGTCAATAGAGCCATTCACAATCCTAAAACATTTCAATCATTCCAAGTATTCTGCCTTGTTAGAACTACAGGTTGTTACATTAAACGCCGTTAAAACTTGCAGCCCTTACAGTAGCTGATTTACCCACCTATCGACGAGGATTAATGCCAATACCGAGTCTATTCTGTATTAATGCAGATACAGTTTGTGGCCTGACTAAATATTCCAACACACGCAAGTCTACAGCAGTCATGTGTCATGTTAGACAGCAAGTTCGGTGCAGGAAATGTGCCAACAATTCAAACTATTCAGTGACTATGCAGTGCAGTAACGTTAATGAAATCATTTAGACTATGTTTTAAAGCTGAGAAAGCATCACTGGAATTTAGGGATTAAAAATATTTTTAAGTTTACTTAAGTAAATGATTCATAGAATCATAGAGCACAGAAGGCAGCCATTTGGCCCATTGTCCCTGTGCCTGCTCTTTAAAAGAACTATCCAATTAGTCCCATTCCCCTGCATATTTTTCGTTTTCAAATATATATACAATTCCCTTTTTTTTTATTCGTTCATGGGACGTGGCCGTCGGTGGCAAGGCCAGCATTTATTTCCCATCCCTAATTGCCCTCGAGAAGGTGGTGGTGAGCAGTCTTCTTGAACCGCTGCAGTCCATATGGTGAAGGTGCTGTTAGGTAGGGAGTTCCAGGATTTTGACCCAGTGACAATGAAGGAACGGGGATATATTTCCAAGTCGGGATGGTGTGTGACTTGGAGGGGAACGTGCAGGTGACGTTGTTCCTACATGCCTGCTGCCCTTGTTCTTCTAGGTGGTAGAGGTTGCGGGTTTGGGAGGTGCTGCCGAAGAAGCCTTGGCGAGTTGCTGCAGTCCCTAATGAAAGTTAATGTTGTATCTGCTTCAACCACCTTTCAGGCAGTGCATTCCAGATCTTAAGTACATGCTGCGTAAAAAAGAAAATCATCTCCCCTCTGGTTTTTTTTGCCCATTATCTTAAATCTGTGTCCTCTGGTTACCGAGCAGTGGAATTATTTATTCTTATCAATTATTTATTCTTATCAAAACCCCTCATAATTTTGAGCAGCTCTATTGAATTTCCCCTTAACTTTTTTATTAAAACAAAGATTTAAAGCATCAACACTGCAAAAAGCTATACATGTTAACAGCATATTAACACATCCCAGAACAGAAATGGATCTAAAAAACAGCTATTGGCATTGTAACCCCATATCAACATGCACAGTGCAATAAGGAGGACTCCTGTCAACTTGTTCACGAACGTTAAGTTGGGATGAAATATTGTGGATTTACATGTAATGCTGGAGGGAGAGAAATTGAGCAACCATGAAACAAAAACAGCCCACAGTGTAAATTCAGTGTTCTACAGTTACAAGTTCCTGGGAAAGAATGAATTTGAACAGGAAAGAGAGACTTGCATTTATATAGCACCTTTGATAACCTCAGGATGCCCCAAAGCACTTTACAGCCAATGAAATACTTATGAAGTGCAATCACTGTTGTAATGTTGGAAACGTAGCAGCCAATTTGCACACAGCAAGCTCCCACAAACAGCAATGAAATAAATGACCAGATCATCTGTTTTAGTGACGTTGGTTGATGGATACGTGTTGGCCAGGACAACAGAATTCCCCTGCTCTTCTTCGAATAGTGTCGTGGGATCTTTTACTTGTAGCTGAGAGTGCAAGTAAAAGGGGCTTCAGTTTAACGTACCATTCGAAAAACTGCACCTCCCATAGTGTAGCACTTCCTCAGTACTGCACAGAAGTACCAGCCTAGGTTATGAGCTCAAGTCTCTGGGGTGGGGCTTGGACACACAACCTTCTAACTCGGAGGGAAGAATGCTACCACTGAGCCAAGGAATTGGCACATGTGCAGGTTGGTGGCAGATGCAGTTCAGTGTAGAGAAATGGGAAGGTTATATGTTTTGGAAGGAAGCAAGCAAGCTTAGGGAAAGGAAAGACATCTTAAATGGTAAAATTTTAAATGGAGAGATTCCTTGATGTGCAGATTTACAGGTCATTAAAGGTGACCATGCAAGTAGTTAAGGCCCATAAAAAAGGGCAACCAAAATCATTAATTTTGTATCAGGAGGAACAGAATAAAAAACAAGTAGGTAATGTGAAACTGTACAAGACCTTAGCTAGGCCACAGTTGGGGGTATTGTACAGTATTGGGCACCCCATTATAGGAAAGGTGTAAAAGCAATGCAAAAAGGGACTGATTTAGTGCGATGTTACCAAGATGAAGGGTCACAGTTCCAAAGAGACACTTGGGAAATGAAAACATTTTTTTCACTGGAGCAGAAAAAGTTTAGGGGTGACCTGAAGGAGATCTTGATGACTATAAGGGTTATTACAGGGTGAATAGTGATGGACTGTTCCCACTGGTTGTTAAGGCGGTATCGAGAGAGCATAAATCTAAATCACAAAAATTAAAGAGGGACTTTAGAAAAGAATTCTTTACACAGAGGGTGGTTAGAATGTGGAATTCTCTTGTCACAAACCATCATTGAAGTAGAAACCATAAATTATTTTTCAAGCAACTAATCCCATTTCAAAAGAGGGATATGGGGGAGTGCATTGCACAGGAGAGTGGGATTAGACTAGGTGGCTCATGTGCAGACTTGATGGGATGAACAGCTTATTTCTGTGCTGCAACATTCAATGCTTCTATGATCCATATGGAGTACATAACATGCAATGAAGGATTATTATTTATAGTGCAAATTCCTTAGAGAAGCAAATTCAATATAGGCACCATTAACTGTATACACATAGTTGATGGAACAATCTGAAAACTACTGTGCACTTTCACAAGATACCTCTCCTTGCAGTCCACACCTGTAGTCTGTAAGTTCTTTGAACTGAGGCATAAAATTAAAACAAAAACGATGTCTCCAAAATAAGGAAACTAAAAGCTGTGGGCAAGAACTGGAGATAAAAAGTAAAAAAGACTTGCATTTATATAGCGTCTTTCACGACCTCCAGGCATCCCAAAGTGCTTTACAGTCAATTAAGTATTTTTGAAGTGCAGTCACTGTCTGAATGTAGGAAATGCAGCAGCCAATTTGCACACAGCAAGGTCCCACAAACAGCAATGTGATAAATGACCAGATATTCTGTTTTGGTGATGTTGGTTGAGGGATAAAGATTGGCAAGGACACAGAGGAGAGCTCCCCTGCTCTTCTTTGAAATAGTGCCATGGGATCTTTTACGTCCACCCGAGAGGGCACCTCAGTTTAACATCTCATCTCATCTGAAAGATGGCACCTCCGACAGTGCAGCACGTCCTCAGTATTGCACTGGGAGTGTCAGCCTAGATTTTGTGCTCAAGACGCTGGAGTGGGTCTTGAACCCATGACCGTCTGACTCGGAGGCGAGATTGCTACCCACTGAGTTATGGCTGAGATGTACCGAAGACTTCACTGGGAAGAACAGAAACGACTATGGCGTAAGAATATTCCAATTGCTTGCGGTTCTTCCACACACATAATAGGGGCCATAAATTAGATAGTCACTAATAAATCCAATAGGGAATTCAGGAGAAATTTCTTTACACAGAGAGAGGTTAGAATGTGGAAGTCACTACCACAAAGAGTAGTTGAGGCAAATAGATGCATTTAAGGGGAAGCTAAATAAATACACGAGGGAGAAAGGAATAAAAGGATATGCTGATAGGGTTAGATGAAGTAGGGAGGGAGTGAGGAGGCTCGTGTGGAGCATAAACACTGGCTTGGACCTGTTGGGCCGAACGGCCTGTTTCTTAGCTGTCCATTCTATGAAATTCTACGTAAACATTATCCATGAGAAATCGTTTGCATTGGCATGAAAAGGTTTTCTCGGGTTCAGGAAAACTATGCTTTTTTAGGTTTTTGGATAGGCTGACGGTTGGAAACCAGAAATTAAAGGGCACTTACCATGTCGAACAGTTGGGTGTTTCCTTTTTTCTGAATACAGAAAATAGTCTACAATGTCACAACAAGGTCATGTGCGTTAGAACATTTGACATTACTGACGACATGGCATCAGAACACAGCAATATAATGGTAATGATACTGGACAAGAAACCCACAGGCTGGGAGGTCAAATCTCATTTTAGCAAGTTGTGATCTCGAATTCAATAAATTTGGCCATTTATGAATGAGCACCAGGAAAATTACCATTAAACCACCAGACTATTGTAAAAACCTAACTAGTTCACTAATGTCCTTCAGGGAAGGGAACCTGCCACACCTATCTAGTCTGATCTACACAACTCCAGTCCCACATTAGGTGGTCAACTCTTAATGCCCTCTCAAGTGGCCGAGCAAGGCACTCAAATTGTAAACACTTGTGACAGAACACAATCACCAAGGGCCACAGCGGGCGAAGCAAAATACAAACGCAGGTTTGCCAGCATCGCGGAGATCCAGAGAACAAGTAAATAAAAAAACACACGCCAAGGCACAGGTTGCAGAGTTTTAGTAATCTAATGGACAATAAAGAAAAACTGATCACTGCTGTATAAACAGGTGAAACATCCTGGAGCAAAATTCCTCAGAGGATAGACTCGTCTTCTCAATAAATCTGAAGTAGTACGGTGATAATCTTTCTTGTGAGGAATCAAAATAGAATTTGCATTGCTTGTCTGCATTATTTGGTGCTCCTTGCTTGTTCAGCTAAAACAAATATCATTCAGTCCAAATCTTAGATGTTTTGCAATTATGGTTCTGTGATGGTCCATAAAACAGAGCGGCTGCTGATTATAGTTCTGCAGATCCTAATTAAGTTTACCTTTCCATTAATTTTAGCTTCTTTTACTTCCATATAGCCAACTCTTCAGTTTTAACCTAGAAAAAGTTGAGGCCATCTGATCTTAGCCTAGCAACAGATCTGTATTATGTTATAGTTAATTTTTAATTGGATGGAAACCAGTGATACATGTCAATATGAATAATCAAGAGATGAAAATAACGAGGCCACATGACAAAGCTTCAGGTTCAAATTTAGCCTCAATAAAACCAATCTGTGAAGCATTTGCAGTTAGTTATTTTGGTCTCATTTCTTAATGATTCCTGGCTCTACCGCTCAAGAATCCAGTACAGAAAGAAAATGATTGTCTTCATGCAATTTGAATAAGCACTGCAAAAAAAACTGCCTGTTTTTAGTACAACTGAACCAAAAATTCTTCATCTTGAATATTTCTATTCGAAAATAATCGTACTGTAGGATCATAATCACACACTTGACAGCGACCAAAGGCATCTATTGCAGTTTCGCTTAAAGGCCAATGAACTTCTTAGTGAGCATGTTATCCACACACCATCTCCTGCTCTTCGGTCACCCCCCACCTCCCAAAACCTAAACAAACAGTCTCTACCCATGTAACATCTGGTATTCATTCCACCAGTGTGGTATGAACTTATGCAAAAAATAATGCCACCATTGCTTACTCATCAATACATTAAAAAAAAATCAATGCTTTCTTAACTTAATACAGTACATCTTGCATGACTCACAAGCCTGGTTTCCTAAAGTTAGCTCTAAAATGAGTCAATACCATAAAACGTCAATTAGTGATTAGCTTCAGTGAATCAGATTCTGTCACTTTCATTGCTTCATTACCATTTATGGTGGCACAGCTTGGTATTTTATACGCAAATCAGTCCCTGAGTCAGCATTACTCGACATGAGAACATCAGAACACAAGTGCCCATTTATTCTGCATTGAATGTTGTGGATACAAGAGTTTAGCTGGGACATGTGCCATGTACTCATTTCCCCCTTTGTGCTCCATTGCAGATTATTTTTTTCTGCCAGTTTGCAGATTTATTGCTGAAGACATGTTACAAATACCATTTCCCCTTCAATGCCTTTTCTTTCTCTTTCCTCAAACTATGCCGTGGTCAGCAATGCTGGGAACAAGACTCACATGAGCTGGCTGTACTAAGGTTCAGTTCTAATCTACAGTACATGGGCTCAAGTATCACCAAGTAGAACACAAAACATCCCAACAAAAACATTTCAGCAAGCTGAATTTTTAAAAAAATTACAAGCCTCCCAGCTCTGCTAATTATATTCATTATACTGAAGCAGAAATGTATAATCAAGGTGTTAGTGATTGGTGACTTATGATTAGTAGACTTAAATTATACAAGTCACTATTTTATAAACGCTGTCAGTCATTCATTAGAGTTGATGCCATCCCATTGTTGCGTCTGCTTCACATAGATGGAACTTGCCAGGGCTCCAGGAAGTAGCTCTGTAAATGAAAAGAAACTGGGGAAGGGGTGAAGAATTCACACCATGTTTGAATTCTAACTATCGATGAGAGATTGTACTTGAAGCAGAGGTCCATTCTAGTCAAGCTTTGGATGAGCCAGGGCTTCTTCCAGTTGAACAATCATAGCGCATTAAATAAAATATATTTCCTAGATATCAGAACCAGCCAGACCACAATGGTTTGCTCTGCTCCTTAATTAGGCTGTAGTTACAGCAGTGTGTGTGTTTCTGGACGTGCCATTGAAAGGAGGATATGAAAGCAGTGGGAAAGGTGCAGTGTAGATTTGCTGAGAGGTTACCAGGAATGAGGAGTCGCAGTTATGAACCATTGTCAAGAGACACAAGTTAGGGATTTTTTCACTTAAGTTGAAAAGGTTAAAGGATGACCTGAGAAGGGTCTTCAAGGTTGTGAAGGATTATGATGGGCTAACTATCATAGTTAGATTGTTTTTATTAGTTGACGAGAAGGCACAAATTCATGATTAGAAAGAATTAAAGGGGAGGTATCAAGTTTTGGATTTCTTTGGTATTTTTATACAGAAAGGTTTTGGAAAAAAAGTTACTTTTAAATACTGAATTTTTAAAAAAGAAAAAAGTGTATTCACACAAGTTTAGAAAAAAAGGACCAAGACAAAAGATGAAAATATGCTAATGGAGTCTTTTTCCTAAAAAGTGTAAACGGTACGCAATTTGTTAACTTATCTTGGTAACTGAAAACACCTCACACCCATTGTGTTGGGAGGTCTCTGGTCCCATCTAGCTCCAATGAGAGGGTGATCAAAAAAATGAGACACAAGCAGTCAGCCAGATCCAGTAAAGGAGGCAAAGTGAATCAGTCTTTAAACAGAAACAACCCACTGATGTGGGGAAGCATGTTAATTTTTTTGGATTATTACAAAAAGAGAAGTTGTACTCATTAAATTAAGGTGAGTCCAATCACTGTTGCTCTATACATTCACCTATGAAATAAAGCGCAACTTAACTATTTATACCTGGCCTCACCACACCAGGTAGTCACTCAGTTTGCCTTCAAAAAGATTAGAGAAGCCTGCAAAGGCTTGAATATCTGGTTCCGATCACATGGGGTACTACTGTTACACCTATTACAACCACTATAATAATTGTATAGTCAGACCACATTTGGGAGTGAACAGCACCTCCGCACCCAACAGAACATCCATGGCAAGACCCTAACCTGGAGCAGGAGATTAGAAAAAATAGTTCTTTGCACAGAGGATAGTTGAAACGCAGAATCCTCCACCACAAAACATTGTTGAAGCAGAGTTCAGACGTATTTTCAAAAGGGAATTACACAGTTGCTTGAAAAAGAGGATTATTAAAGAATACAGGGAGTGAGCAGGAGAATGGGATTAGACTAGCTAAAGTGGAGAAAAATATCAGTGTTTCTGTGCTGGATCATTCAAATTCCATTACTGCTTGCCATCTGTTCCTCCTCTGAAGTGCCTTGAAATGTTTTACGACACTAAAGGGACTACTTATTGTAGTGGTTGTTGTCACACGACTGTTACAGCTTTGAAAGAGGTTTTTACTGTGAAAGTACAAAACTGTGCGTAATTCTTTGCAAATACAGTCTCAAACCTCTACTTCGCCAAAGGCTTAAACATGCGCAGCGAGAACTTGCCTAACCATAAGTTAGCAAAATAACTATTGCTAATCTTATTACTCTTAACACAGTTAACCAGTATGACAGATTGAAGTGTTCTAATTCACTGTTCTTTCACTGCTGCGGCCTGGGTCAAATCCAGCTCGGAGGTGAAAGGTTCCTCTCTCCCGGATAGTTGCGAATGAACAGTTTCAACATATTTCCCAATGGATGCTATTCCAAAGCACTAAATTGACAATAATTCAGCACTAGATGGACCCGCCAACAGAAAGGGAGGCAAGTATGGGAATGGCAAGTGATCCAATGCTACAGTAGGCAGCACTTTTCTGAGGTTGGGATGAAGGCATACTGACAACAGGATAGAGGCAGCTCTTCCCTGCATCCAGACATAAAGTACTTCCAAGACCCAAGGATATTAAGCCGAGACAGGGTGCAAAAAGTGCAAATGTTCCATTTTGCAGCACAAAATTCATTGCCCAAATCTTCTCACAAAAAGAATGCCCCAAAAAATGTAATACCTGAACAGTTATAATCTGTGTTTACCACACAAGATTGAGATTCAGATGAGAAATGCTTATAAGTAGGTGGGTACAAGAACGTTAAGAGAATTGTAGAGAAACTTAACCTTTACAACCACAACACTGAATATGCTTAATGAAATTAACAAGTCACAAACTATTGCTGGATAATTTACTTCCAGTAATCACAAGGCTGTAACTGTTTGAAGTAGCACAAGAGTACATTTGTGAATATGCTGATGCTTGTTTAAAGCTTCTTGTATCTCCCCACAAGCTTAGTTTCTCCAACAGAAACGGTTTGTCAGCTGAGCCAAAATTTTTTTTTTGTAGACAACAGCTGCATAATTACAGATTTGGTCAAAATATACAGTAACTGCAATTTATAGATTCTGCAAGATAGCCCTTCAAGAGGTAAAAATTTTCCCAAGAGTGCTGGGCATGACCAGATTATTTTCTTTAAAGCTTCACTCAAAGTCATAAAGATTTCAGGGGTAAAAACAAATGTATTTGGTCCAAAAGCAATAATCCTCCTTAGAAGCACGAGAGGAGTTTCATTTTGTTGCATTTCCAAAGTCCTGACATGAAACAACACTGTATTGGTAGAAGTGACCAACGCACAGTTCTTGTGGAGACGAAGTCCCGTCTTCACACTGAGGACACCATCCACCATGCTAAACGAGATAGATTTAGAACAGATCTAGCAGCTCAAACTGGGCATCCATGAGGAGCTGTGGGCCATCAGCAGATTTGTATTCCAGCACAATCTGTAACCTCACGGCCTGGCATATTCCTCACTCTACCATTACCAACAAGCCAGGGGATCAACCCTGGTTCAATGAGGAGTGTAGAAGAGCATGCCAGGAGCAGCAGCAGCTGTACCTAAAAATGAGGTGCCAACCTGGTGAAGCTACAGCACAGATGCATGCTAAACAGCAGAAGCAACATGCTATAGACAGAGCTAAGCAATTCCACAACCAACGGATCAGATCAAAGCCCTGCAGTCCTGCCACATCCAGTCGTGAATGGTGGTGGACAATTAAACAACTAGCAGGAGGAGGAGGCTCTGTAAATATCCCCATCCTCAATGATGGCAGAATCCAGCACTTGAGTGCAAAAGACAAGGCTGAAGCGTTTGCAACTATCTTCAGCCAGAAGTGCCAAGTAGATGATCCATCTTGGCCTCCTCCCAATATCCCCACCATCACAGAAGCCAGTCTTCAGCCAATTCGATTCACTCCATGTGACATCAAGAAATGGCCGAGTGCACTAGATACAACAAAGGCTATGGGCCCCGACAACATCCTGGCTGTAGTGAAGACTTGTGCTCCAGAACTAGCTGCGCCTCGAGCCAAACTGTTCCAGTACAGCTACAACACTGGCATCTACCCAACAATGTGGAAAATTGTCCAGGTATGTCCTGTCCACAAAAAGCAGGACAAATCCAATCCAGCCAATTACCGCCCCATCAGTCTACTCTCAATCAGCAGCAAAGTGATGGAAGGTGTCGTCGACAGTGCCATCAAGCGGCACTTACTCACCAATAACCTGCTCACCGATGCTCAGATTGGGTTCCACCAGGACCACTTGGTTCCAGACCTCATTACAGCCTCCGTCCAAACATGGACAAAAGAGCTGAATTCCAGGTGAGGAGAGAGTGACTGCTCTTGACATCAAGGCAGCATTTGACCGAGTGTGGCACCAAGGAGCCCTAGTAAAATTGAAGTCAATGGGAATCAGGAGGAGAACTCTCCAGTGGCTGGAGTCATACCTAGTACAAAGGAAGATGGTAGTGGTTGTTGGAAGCCAATCATCTCAGCCCCAGGAGTTCCTCAGGGCAGTGTCCTAGGCCCAACCACCTTCAGCTGCTGCATCAATGACCTTCCCTCCATCATAAGGTCAGAAATGGGGATGTTCGATGACGATCGCACAGCGTTCAGTTCCATTCGCAACCCCTCAGATAATGAAGCTGTCCGAGCCCGCATGCAGCAAGACCTGGACAACATCCAAGCTTGGGCTCATGAGTGGCAAGTAACATCTGCACCAGACAAATGCCAGGCAATGACCATCGCCAACAAGAGAGAGTCTAACCATGTCCCCATGACATTCAATGGCATTACCATCGCCGAATCCCCCACCATCAACATCCTGGGGGTCACCATTGACCAGAAACTTAACTGGACAAGCCATATAAATACTGTGGCTACAAGAGCAGGTCTGAGGCTGGGTATTCTGCGGCGAGTGACTCACCTCCTGACTCCCCAAAGCCATTCCACCATCTACAAGGCACAAGTCAGGAGTGTGATGGAATACTCTCCACTTGCCTGGATGAGTTCAGCTCCAACAACACTCAAGAAGCTCGACACCATCCAGGACAAAGCAGCCCGCTTGATTGGCACCCCATCCACCACCCTAAACATTCTCTACTTTCACCACCGGCACACTGTGGCTGCAGCGTGTACCATCCACAGGATGCACTGCAGCGAATCGCCAAGGCTTCTTCGACAGCACCTCCCAAACCCACGACCTCTACCACCTAGAAGGACAAGAGCAGCAGGTACATGGGAACACCACCTCCTGCACGTTCGCCTCCAAGTCACACACCATCCCGACTTGGAAAGATATCTCTGTTCCTTCATCGTCGCTGGGTCAAAATCCTGGAACTCCCTACCTAACAGCACTGTGGGAGAACCTTCACCACACGGGCTGCAGCGGTTCAAGGTGGCGGCTCGCCACCACCTTCTCAAGGGCAATTAGGGATGGGCAATAAATGCTGGCATTGCCAGCGACGCCCACATCCTATGAACAAATAAAAAAAACCGAATAAAATTCCTGGTTGAAATATACTAGTTGGTCTCAACTTTCTTCAAAACATAGTAACATATAAAATATATGAAGTATAATAGATCTCCAGCAACATTGGTAACAGTGAGACACAAGATTTGTTTTCTAACAGATGCTGTTTTCTAACAGGGTTGTTGAATCAATGTCGGGCAGAACATGAGGCCCACTGATTTACAAGTACTGAATACATTAAATTCCAATTTTATTAAACGGTATTCAGGGATTTTTTTTTTAAAAAGCATGCTTTAGGGATTGAATTCCACAAATCATTTTTCTGTGAAAATTGTAAATGCCTTTATCTTTTATATATATTCCTTCATCTGTGTATTTAACTTTTATCCTGCAGCACTTTTAAAGCTGCCAATACACAGCATGGTGGTATGCAGGATATACCAACTGAAGGTAGATATTTGGTATTTAGCAGTATAGGGGAGAGGGACTTGGGCGTGGCTGCACTTGTGGGCAGTCCTGCACTTTGGTAGCACTGGGAAATAGTCCCGATGTTTGGCAGAACTGGAATACAGGTCTTGGGGGTAGACATACTGCAGTGGGCCTGGTGGCGTTTGGCAGCAAACCTGAGGTTCGGCACAACTGGGTGTTGAACATGAGGTTTGGTGCACTGATAGATTCCTGGGGTCTGTCAGCAGTGAGCAGAGAAGCAGGGCACTGGTTAGGTACACATAGAAAATAGGAGCAAAAGTTGGCCATACGGCCCTTCTGGCCTGCTCCACCATTCAAAAAGATCGTGGCTGATCATCTAACTCAGTACCCTGTTCCCGCTTTTTCCCCATATCCCTTGATCCCTTTAGCAATAAGAAATATATCTATCTCCTTCTTGAATACATCTAATGGCTTGGCCTCCACTGCCTTCTGTGGTAGAGAATTCCACAGGTTCACCACCCTCAGTGAAGAAATTTCTCCTCATCTCTGTTTTAAATGGCATGCCCCGTATCCTGAGACTGTGACCCCTGGTTCTGGACTCCCCAGCCATCGGGAACATCCTCCCTGCATCTAGTCTGACTAGTCCTGTTAGAATTTTATACGTTTCGATGAGATCACCTCTCATTCTTCTAGACTCTAGTGAATATAGGCCTCGTCGACACAATCTCTCCTCAGACGTCAGTCCTGCCATCCCAGGAATCAGTCTGGTAAACCTTCGTTGCACTCTCTCCATGGCAAGGACATCATTCCTCAGATAAGGAGACCAAAACTGCACACAATACTCCAGATGTGGTCTCACCAAGGCCCTGTATAACTGCAGTAAGGTGGTTGGGTGGTGGTGGTGGGGGGGGGGGGGGGGGGGGGGGGGGGGGGGGAGGGAAGAGAGAAAGAGGGGAATCCCATGTCTGGCAGCACTGCTTTGTGACTTAAGGGTTCGCCATAAATATTGAATGTGAATTTTGAAAGTTTTAATTATCACCTCTGTTTAGTTGAAAGTTGTAATTAGAATGTTTATATTTTCCTATAGCGGAGAGGGAGACACAGGTGCAAGAGCCAATCACAAAACGCCATATTCGACTGCGTGTTGAATGTGAGATTTGGCGCACTGAAAAATATTCCATCAGTACAGCAGACCGAATGGTATGGATATATCCTGGGAAATTAGATACAACACATGCTCAGGCCAAATTCAGCTCACAGCACCACAGCTCTGGGCAAAAATATCAAGACCAAGCCCAGGCTTTTTGGAGAGGTTAAGGCCGTCAAGTAAAAACTTTAACAAAGACATTAACACATGCAAATGGTAGAGGATGAAAAGTATTCAGGCTAAAAATTTTAGAAAGCATTTTCAGTAATGTACGGGGAAAAGCTAATGCAACACCAGTGGCCGGTAATGCAATTATCTAGGTGATTTTCATTATAAATGTGGACGTATGAATTATAATGGTAAAAGTTGACAAAAGTTTGACAAAAAGTGACGAGAGTAATATTTTATAGACAGGGAATGCATGTAGAAGCAGGATTTTTAATAAAATACTACTCAATACCCTGTTGCACGTGAAGAGTGAAAAACAGGTGGTTCTCTGAACCTAAACTAAGACCAAACTGAAGTGCTACAGTGCTATCACTGGCTGGAGGGTGCAACTATAGTAAGACAAGTTTATCTCGGCAGTTTCCATTATAAATGTTGACACAGGAATTTTATAATGGAAAAGGTTGACAAAGGAAGTGCAGAGACACAAGATTTTTATTATATAGGTGCTATGTATATTTCCTGTGATTCCACTATTCATGAAAAATTAGTTTATCCTGTTCCACGTCACTGTCAATGATGTCATTCCTGGTTAGTCACATGGTTATCAGGGACCAATGATAGAGATTTTTCAGTCACACAGTTTTCACAGGTTAATCTTGGCGTTCAAATCCAGTGAGCAGCAGTTACTATGGAAAAGTCATGTCAATTAGCAGGGACAAATCAACCATTATTGAATAAACTGAAGTCTATCAAATCTCCACACCTGCCTTTACTAGAATGGATTCGGAGTCCTGTCAAACAACAGATCAGGTCAGTCAAATGGTTACGAGCAGCCAGTGAAAATGGTTAAAAATTGGCATGTAATTACTACTGACCAGTGAGATTGCTACAAAGTTGCCAACATTTGAAATATCACCTAACCACCATTGCTGATTGAGATTCCTAAAAAAAAAACACGAATCGGAAAGATCGCAGGATTTCCAACAGGGCCAACATCATATTTTTTTTATTATAAATAATATGTTCTACATCCACAGACAAGTCACACATTTATGAAAAAGCCAAGCAGTATGAAGCAGCCTTCTCTGGAATCACCCAGAAGGTGGAATCCGATATGACTCATTTCTAGGAAGAGGAAAAGTATATGCCAAAGGCACAAACCTCCCAGTGTGCTTCTGCTTTTCATTCTTGACTATTCACACAACTTTGAAGCTCCATTGAGGGCAGCATATTTTGCACCAGGATTGTCAGTCAGTCCGTCCTCCTCTCTCTCCCTGCTTACAAGCATGTTGCAATCAAAATGAACACTAAAAATCAAGTCTTGGCAGCACTGAAAGCAGGTGAAGGCAGATCTATAAAAATATCCCACTAATTATGTATCACTAAGCAGAATACACATAGCCAAAATGCGCTGCACACTTCAGTTGTAGGCCTCAGTTCACGTCTCGGTTACATTTACCTGGGCTGTGTAAGTAAGCTGCATTAAATACCATCACTTCACTACAGCAGACATTGGCCAGAAACAGATACATAGCACGTTAATGCAACTCGTGCACGCACCATGACTTTGAGCTTCAAAAGACGTTTGAATGGATAGAGTGCACAATAAGAGTGACCTGGTTGCGCATATAGTAAATTCGACTATATAAATATGCAAGGCTGAAAGGCTCAGGCTTGCACTGGTAACTAGTTTTACAGCAGTATCAATGTGCATCACAACATGCACTGATTGTGGTCAATTGCTGGCTCCTGCTGTCAGACTCATTACTGTACTAATGGAAATGCCTATTCAGTGGGTCTCTTTAAAAGCTCTACAGCCGAATCAGAATGCAATTCAGCCGTTTTCACGCTGAATTTACACCACCACAGAAACAAACCTGGCATGAAAGATCATAGGATGACAACAGGATTAACTGCCATTTTGGTCATCAATGTGCCAACATTCTTTGGTGAATTTTGTGCTCCGTCTACCCTTCCCCAGCAATGTGCCTTAGCCCCAACCTCACAAGGGCGCACTACTGCTTTACCAGCTATCCTATGCCCTCATTGAGCACTCGTGACAGTCAGGACAGCATTTTTGACCCATGCCCACTTGAAATTAATCAGGACTGCCCTAGCTCATTTCAGTAGGGACCTTAAACAGCAGACAAATTACACTTCCATCAGTTTGAGCTGGAATCAAAGCACAAATGCCAGGGGTGAAAAGGACCTTGTGATAACTGATGCTACATTTTGGATTATAACATTCAACTAACCAGGTACAAACACTGCAGCCAACTCAAGCTCAGTCATCTATTTTGTGTGTCGGTGTTAAGTATGTTACAAAATGTACTCCTGGCAAAAAAAAAATAATTTACTGTTTCACACATACAGTGTGATAATTAAATTAAGTGAAAACTCGCTGCTGCTAAAATAATTTAGATTGCAATGATTTGACAGTACTGTTGCAAAATCTCTCAATGAGGGGAGGAGGAATAATGAACCAAGTTACTCTATTGATACAGTTACTGTAATGTTTGGTGGGCTAATCAACAATGAAAGCATCACATTTTGATCAATGTTCCAGTCAAGGAGCTTCTCCAGAAACCAGATAAAACAAACATTCCTGGTAACAAGTGCAAAAATATTTATGTCTGCTGCAAGGCGTCAATGAGATTTAACCATACTGTGTTGTTTGCAGCAGGAAACCCAATGGTGCAAGAGAGAAAAAGTTTCCACATTCAAGCATTCTACAAACCAACAATTCAACACAGACGGTGAAACACTCAACCACAAAACCAGAATTTCCTCTAACATTTATTGCAACTTCAAAAGATTTTTTATGTACTGCTGATTCAGAAAAAAAATGACAGTCATTCATGAAGCACAAACAGACTGTAAATTAAGTGTACAGTATTAAACAGGCACATTTCTATTTGTTCAGCACTGTCACATTCTAAGGGTTTTGAGCCAAGGATGAAATTAAGCTCGATAATCCTTCTCTGCTGCTAAGTGCTCCATATTTCTTACCAGGGAAAGGCCTGATTCAGTGGGTGAGACTGTTAAATTTCACTGGCTGTCAGATTAATTTTTGTAACATGTGACAGTCAAATACAATAACTCTCATGTGTGAATCAATTAATGATCAGCGGCAGTACAAAACGATCCTCAATTCATTTAACGATGTATGCCAGGTCTCTCACACGCACACTTACTTGATGAGGGTGAAATTTTCCTATGCCTGCATGCAAAGAATCTACACCAAATGAATTTGGGTAAAGATTGTGCCCCAGAACACAAAACTTGGCAGCCTCACTCAGAGAAAAGTGCCTTGGTCCACAGAGATGTTTTGTTTCCAACCAGAAGACAGGGATTTCATTACAAATATTTCACTGTTCTCACCCCTCAGTGTCCACTACACCTCAAAGGCCTGAAGTTCCACCCATAAAGACATGTGGAAAGACTGCCATAAATCAGTCAGTCACCAAATTAGATGACTTACAGATCTCTCCCCACTCTTTACTACATGTGCGCAGAGAATCCAGCTGGTGATTCTTCTTGAACTACCAGGGCTGATCTGGCATTGCAAAAAAAGGGAAAAGCAGTTTTTCAGAATTTCTGGAAGCAGTTAGTAAGCGAATCAGCCTTTATTAAAATTCCATTGCCATGAACTGCCCGTTCTGCCAGATTGGGTCACCAAAGTCTCCATCCACCTCCACATCAAGCCACAGGAACCAAGAGCACATTAACTTGACCTTAAACACACATTGACTCCAATGTATACAAGGCCACAACAACCGAAAGTAGTCTCCTGCAATCAGAATACACAATATAAAATATGTATATTAGTATAAAATTCTGGAAAATCATTTTTTGTTTTTAAAAAGGGACATTAAAAGCAGTTGACCCTGCCCCAATGCAAACACTGTCTTAGTGCAGAACTCAGCCATACAGATGAAGGTGGTCACAGATTCAGTGCCTGGTCTATGCTGAATCAGATGATCTAGCTGGTTTAGCAAGAGGTATTGCAATTGTTCTCTTGGCTTTTGAGTTAAGTAGGTGGGCAGGGAGAAGAATGAGAAGGAAAATTAAAAGCAGTAAGTTTCCTGTTCCTGATGGCTACCCAGTGCCCGCTGGTGCAAAAATGTGAATGTTCATTCCCACGTATGTAAGGCAAGGACAGAATTGAGTTCTGCTGTGACACCCCACGACCACACAGCCTGCTGACACTATTTAGCCTCGCACATCATTTGGCCACGGTATTTGTGGGCAGCCAACAATGAGAGTCAGTGCCTTCAAGTGGCGGGGGGGGGGGGGAACAAATTCATTTTTTTTTAAAATCAGAGCACACAGTTTCAATGGAACCCACTCGAATTAATGTATGAAACTCAGGCGAGTCGGAGCACACGGCTATAATGGAACCCACCCGAATTGACGGAGGAAAATCAGGCAGTTCCTTTACAGGCAGGGGCTCCAACTCACCCGATTTTCTGCACCATGGAAAATCTTCAGAATACATCAGTTGATTAGTGACAGACAAAAAATGCTTTTATCTTAGACCAACCAGCAGATGCATACCTCTGCCACTTAGGATTTATCCAGCCTAATTTCACTAAACGATTTTCCATAATCCATTGCTCATGTATCCATTATACATGCATACAGTACCTAAAACTATCCATTTCAGTGCACCACACTAAAATGAGATCTCAATTTTTTTTTTAAAAAGCCTTCAAGTGACAGTGGATTTATCAGTTTGACAGGAAAGTGATCATTTCAATGCTCCAACCTCCTATAATGTTGTACATTAGAATTTTTTTTCCCAGACTGAACTATGGAAATTTTTGCAAGAGATCTGGAGCAATGCCAACTTCATTATGCCAGGCAAGTCATACAGAACTCCATACCAGACTAAAGTGGAGGGAGGGAGGGGGGGCACAAACAAAACAGATACATTCGACAGTAGGTGCAGGCAAATTGTGAACACTTAATACAATGGCAGCGAGTGAGAAGTCAAAAGAAAAATAACGTAAAGTTAAAGAACTAATTTAAGCCAGTAAATAATGATCACGTTTCACTGATGCAGAAAGGAACCTGTCACCCAACTAAAATCCTAAATTTCGGCACAGACAAGATGGGCTGAATCGCCTCCTTCTGTGTCGTAAATTTTTATGATTCTAAAGGATAAATACAGCATAGAAAACAAGAGAAACAAACAGTGTCCTAAGGGAAAGTCTTGGATACGAAACATCAACTGGCTGACTTCTGTTCCTCAACAGATTCTGCCTGACCAGCTCAGTATTTCCAGCTTTCTCTGCTTTTGTAAACAGGCTTTGAATTGTTAAAATTCAGCTGAAGGCATCCAAAGGATCCAAATACAGAATAATGTACAGAACAT
This sequence comes from Heptranchias perlo, assembly GCF_035084215.1. Taxonomy (NCBI): domain Eukaryota; kingdom Metazoa; phylum Chordata; class Chondrichthyes; order Hexanchiformes; family Hexanchidae; genus Heptranchias; species Heptranchias perlo. Next base: position 31,065,723 of record NC_090355.1, read on the forward strand.
TGTTCCACAGTATCTGTGGGGGCTATTTCTAGAAAAACCATCTGTTAAGTAGCATATACTTTGCAGCTCAGATTCTTAAGCACTTATTCCCAAACAGGTCAGGAATAGGGTTGCCAACTCTGGCTGGAAGTAATCCTGGAGGTTTCATCACACAATCTTCTGCCTCCAACCACCTTGCCGTCCCACATTGGTCGTCCAACACTTCCATCCTCGAGGTGCACCCCTTCCCGTGCCAATTAGAAAGTGAACTGACTCTTTGTTAACCTATTGGATGATTCTTGACTGTCAGTCAAACAGCCACTTTCCCCATCTGCAATATTTTTAATAACTAATAAACAAAAGCTTTGAAAGAAAATGAAAAAGCATTTTTTGTTAAAAACGCCTCTGCGACTCCAGGACAATCCTCGGGGGTTGGCAACCCTGGTCAGGAGTTCAATTCTGAACATGACCCATCACTTGAACTCACTTCCTACACTGAGGTGAATAGGATCAGTACCCGGGGGTAGGCTGTTAGATGCAGCAAAAGCAGACCATCACCTTAGGAGGAAGGAAAAAGTCGCACAACTTGAACTGCTGCTTCGATCAAATGTTGCTTTGTGAACTCTGATTCTTTGATTTGGAGCAGGGAGAAGGGGGAAAGTGTGGTGTGGCAAGCACCTTGAACAAAGTGGGAAAAGGTTGCAGTAGTTAACAGTTACTCAGTGACAAAGGATTTTTACATTAAGCTGGTCGATCTCCTGAGCAGGGAGGTACTGAGGGCCAAAATCTGGTGGGCTAACTGTGTTGGGAGAGGGGGAAAGAAATGAAAGGGCAAGTTGAGGTCCTACAACGGGGCAAGAGGAAAGGGAGCAAGCAATGAAGTCCAGGGTTCCAGGGATACTGCAGGAAGGGAGGGGCCCAGTCAGATTTTATTCTACAGTGCATAGATTTATTTTATTTTTAATTCATTCATGGGATGTGGGTGTCTTTGGCAAGGCCAACATTTATTGCCCATCCCTAATTGCCCTTGAGAAGTCATGATGTGGAGATGCCGGTGATGGACTGGGGTTGACAATTGTAAACAATTTTACAACACCAAGTTATAGTCCAGCAATTTTATTTTAAATTCACAAGCTTTCGGAGACTTCCTCCTTCCTCAGGTAAATTACCTGAGGAAGGAGGAAGTCTCCGAAAGCTTGTGAATTTAAAATAAAATTGCTGGACTATAACTTGGTGTTGTAAAATTGTTTACAATTGCCCTTGAGAAGGTGGTGGTGAGCCGCCTTCTTGGACAACTGAGTGGCTTTCCAGGCCATTTCAGAGGGCAGTTGAGAATCAACCATATTGCTGTGGGTCTGGAATCACACGTAGGCCAGAACGGCAGGTTTCCTTCCTTAAAGGACATTATTGAACCAGATGGGTTTTTACGACAATCTGGTAGTAGGTTCATGGTCACCGTTACAGATACTAGCTTTTTATTCCAGATTTTTATTTAATTAACTGAATTTAAATTCCCCAGCTGCCATGGCGGGATTTGAACTCATGTCTCCGGATTATTAGCCCATAACATAACCACTATGCTAACGTGCCCCCATCGGCCCTCAGCTGAGGGAGGGGATAATGAAGGACTGAGGATAGTCATGGCGCCTGGAGAGGCTGGTCAGGGTTGCTGGGACAGGAGAGAGGGGGAATAAAGGCTAATTTGTTGTAGGCATTGGAAGGGTTAGGTTCATTTTTTCTGAACTGTTTAATTTTTTTTTAATGAGTTTGTGATGCATCTTATTTTTTTTAGGGGGAAGTGAAAAATGGCCATAGAGCCACATAGAAATTACAACATGGAAACAGGCCATTCAGCCCATGTTGGTTTATCCTTCACACAAGCAGTCACCATCCTGTTCCCACATCCCCCTTTCCCTCAACCAGATATCTAACCTATTCTCCCATGTTCACGTGGTCGCCGTTTCAATTACTATCAGTAGTGCTTTCCATAGCCTCACAATTCTGTGTAAAAAAAAAGTCTCTCCTGCTCTCGTCTTAAATCTCTGACATTTGATCTTAATCTATGTCACCTGTGTTCTAGGTCATTCAACCACTGTCTTTATCTATCTACTCTGTCCCATCGTCTCAATTTTAAACACCTCTATTAAATCACTCTAATCTCCTATTCCAACAAAAACACCCATGGCAGCTGTGTCAGAATTTTTTTTTGTTGCAATGTGATTGGGAAGAAATTTGAAGGTTTGGCGAGAAAGAATTTGTGCAGTACGACTGGAGAATATGAAAACAGATACAATCTTAACTAATGTAGGAGAAGAAAGTTGACAAAAGTTCACAACAGACACTAGTCATGATTATCACAACCAACTGGAAACCTCTCATACAATTGGAGGGCTCTGCTCAGAGGCCCGAAACCTCCACGTGACATCCTTTATTAATGCCTCTGCTCCTGAAACAAAATACCCACCATTAAGATGTACATGGAAGCTGGTGGCAGCTCAGAGACCTACAAAAATGCACTTCTACAATGCTGGGGGATTTCTAGAGGTTGCTGGTGTTACACTAGAAAGTGCCATTGTGACATTCGCACAACTACCAATGGCATTATAATGTTAAAGTGCCGACAATCCAGCCCAGACTAACGAGATGGGAGTTCCCTTTTCATGCTGCTCTACAGTTCTTAGTCAATTAAATGATTCACGTTCTTAATGCAATGCCCAGTGGCCACAAATCCACTGCACAGCTCTGTCCATGAATTGCTAATTTTAGAGTCCATAAAGGCAGCTATTGTGGGTTACGGAGATGTCGGTGGTGCAGGAGGGAGCTATCCTGAGTTTGGGGTTAAAGCTCATTGTTGGGGGGCAGTGCAGAATGAGTTTTTTTGATCATGCTAGGAATGATTCAGGTACTAGGAATTTCCCAAAATGGACAATGCTAAGCTTGATGAGCAGAAAGAACACAAAACCTGTCAGTAAGCTTATAATAAACCGATCAAATCACCTATGTAATGAAATCGCAGAGCTGTTTAATACCTTCTGAGAACAATGAATTTCACTTCTTCCAGCTGCCAGTTTACTTTATAAAAGTAGAGCACACTAATGACATGATATAGCACTGAAAAATTACAAACTATAATTGCAATCCAGTCCATATCTAAAAGAAATTATTTCACCTTATATACTGCACAAGCACCACTCAATTATATTACTACCTCTCAATTCACTTTATTCCATCCATCATTTATTTGCCAGTTTGGAAGCATTAAAAAATTGCTCAGCAATTTGATGAACTTATTTTTAAAAATAGCAAAAGGCACACAGTGGCCATTGGCTAGTTGAATCTGAAGCTGTAAAAATTACCCACAAAAAAAAGGGATATTGTGGTTATATTACTTATTAGATATGCATTAGCACCACAGAACCAGCGACCAAAGATTTTCCCTTGTAGAAAGTGAAGCTTACAAAACAGAATTCTGAAATATCACCGCTGATTTCTATCATATCCTGTACATTAGGAAAACAAAGACTTGTATTTATATAGCTCCTTATCACGTCTCAAACATCTCAAAACATTTCACAATGTATTCCCTTAAAGCGCAGTGACGGTCATGTAGCCGAATGTGGCAGTCATTATGTTCACACCAACATCTCACAAACTGTGGCGAGATGACTCCTTTTTTTGGAATTGGTGAAGGGGGGTGCGTTGACCAGGGCACCGTAAAACTCCTTGGTCTTCAAATAATGCCATAGAATTTTTTTAAACATTCATTTGAAATGTGGAACATGCAGAGAAGACCTCAGTTTCTCTGAGAGGACACCATCTCAGGCAACAAAGTACTTCTCCAGTATTTCACTGCAGTGTCAGCCCAGATCATGTGCTCAATTCCTGGTGCAGGGCTTGAACTAGGGTTGATAAAAGAAATACTAGCTCAAACCAGCTCAGTACATTTCTTGGACCGCCATTTTGTGTTAGTGCTAAGCAAGGTTCTTCTGCCACAAGCTTTGAGTAAAGCTGTCTCTTAGGTACGGTGTTGGGCATCTTTACCACAAAGCAAAACCACTGCAACAGCTTCTTACAAACAACAACGGAAACTGGTTTGCATCTAGTCCAACTTCTGTATTAGTAATTCTGTCCGGCTTCTTAATCCCCAATAGGATGTGCCAACATCAATGCTCAAAGGTATCCAGTATTCTCCCAGCATTTTCTATCAAGTTCTGGCTTCCAGACACAGACACTCAGCCAGGGTTTTTCCAGGAATTTTATATTGGTGGTTAAAAAAAACTATTCCACATTTTAGGGATGGAGTAAACAAATGGTGTCCCACAATCAATGGCTATCCAATGACTTTTCTATTTGTACTCATTTTGTACACTGATTTCTCCTACAGAATTTTGCAGGTCTGTAGATTTGGAAAGATCTTCTCTGCACTGCTCCCTCATTGGTGGATCTTAGTGATTATCTGGCAATGAAGGAGCAGAATTAAGATTTACTTAGTTTTTGCATTCATTTCCCTCTACAATTGTTGGTTTTGATTTTTTTTTGAAAAAAGATCTCTTTTGCTGTATGTTCTATCCAAAACACTCATTTTTTAAAAATTGTTCTTGGGATGTGGGCAGCACTTACTGCCCTGAGGGCATAAAGATTCAACTATATAGTGTGGGACTGGGTCACAAGTAGGCCAGACTGGGGTGGGTAGGGTTGGCAGAAGAACATTAGTGAACCAGTTGGGTTTATTATGACAATCCAGCAGCTTTCATGCTAGCTCACAAATTACCAGATTTATTGAATTGCTGGTCCAGTACCATAACCACGACAATAAAAAGGTACCCTTCGGTACTAATAAAGATGTGGAACTCAAGGGGTGATTCGAAGGTTCTAAGTTATGTAGCGGTGCAGAGGGAGAGGATACACATGCAGGTGAACAAAATTCACTTCTTTTTCTGTAAGCTTTGAAAAAGAAAAGAAAAATTTGCATTTATATAAGAGGAGATTTAATAGGAGGTGTTCAAAGTTATGAGGGGTTTTCCACTGCTCAATAACTCACTTCTCACCACGATGGACGTCTCGGCACTCTACACCAGTATCCCCCACGATGACGGCATCGCTGCAACAACATCAATACTCAACACCAACAACAGCCAATCTCCAGACGCCATCCTACAACTCATCCGCTTCATCCTGGATCACAATGTCTTCACCTTCGATAACCAGTTCTTTACCCAAACATACGGAACAGCCATGGGGACCAAATTCGCACTCCAATACGCCAACATTTTCATGCACAAGTTCGAGCAGGACTTCTTCACTGCACAGGACCTCCAACCAACGCTATACACCAGATACATCGACGACATTTTCTTTCTATGGACCCACGGCGAAGAATCACTAAAGAGACTGCACGATAACATCAACAAGTTCCATCCCACCATCAAGCTCACCATGGACTACTCCTCAGAATCAGTTTCTTTCTTGGACACACGAATCTCCATCAAAGACGGGCACCTCAGCACCTCACTCTACCGCAAGCCCACGGACAACCTCACGATGCTCCACTTTTCCAGCTTCCACCCTAACCACGTCAAAGAGGCCATCCCCTATGGACAGGCCCTGCGAATACACAGGGTCTGCTCAGACGAGGAGGAACGCGATGGACACCTACAGACGCTGAAAGACGCCCTCGTAAGAACGGGATATGACGCTCGACTCATCGATCGACAGTTCCGACGGGCCACAGCAAAAAATCGCTTAGATCTCCTCAGAAGACTAACACGGGACGCAACCAACAGAGTACCCTTCGTCGTCCAGTACTTCCCCGGAGCGGAGAAACTACGCCATGTTCTCCGCAGCCTTCAACATGTCATCAATGACGACGAACACCTCGCTATGGCCATCCCCACACCTCCACTACTCGCCTTTAAACAGCCACCCAACCTCAAACAGACCATCGCTCGCAGCAAATTACCCAGCTTTCAGGAGAACAGCGTCCACGACACCACGCAACCCTGCCACGGTAACCTCTGCAAGACATGCCAGATCATCGACACAGAAACCACCATCACGAGAGGACACCACCCACCAGGTGCATGGTTCATACTCCTGTGTCTCGGCCAACGTCGTCTACCTCATACGTTGCAGGAAAGGATGCCCCGGAGCATGGTACACTGGCGAGACCATGCAGACACTGCGACAACGGATGAACGGACAACGCGCAACAATCGCCAGACAGGAGGGTTCCCTCCTAGTCGGGGAACACTTCAGCAGTCAAGGACATTCAGCCACCGATCTTCGGGTAAGCGTACTCCAAGGCGGCCTTTGAGACACACGACAACACAAAATCGTCGAGCAGAAATTGATAGCCAAGTTCTGCACCCATGAGGACGGCCTCAACCGGGATCTTGGGTTCATGTCACGCTACACGTAACCTCACCAGCGAACAAGAGTTATCTGTTTTTAATATAACGGGTCATTTGCTGTCTTTCTCTTCCTTCCGGATGTTTCTATGTTTCTGCCTCTCTCTCTTTTTTTTGGTTGTTTGTATATTCGGTGGAACTGTAGGTAACACCTCTCTGTCTGAACACTTCGATTGCCTTGGCAACGGGCAGTTGGAAAGATTATCTGTAATCACCAGGTATTGTTCTGTGATTTATAAATGCGAAAGGTTCGAGGATTTCGTGACATTCACCTGAGGAAGGAGGAAGCCTCCGAAAGCTTGTGATTTTCAAATAAAATTGTTGGACTATAACTTGGTGTTGTAAAATTGTTTACAATTGTCAACCCCAGTCCATCACCGGCATCTCCACATCAATAATCAGAGGACACTGATTTAAGGTAAATTGACAAAAGAATCAGAGGGGAGATGAGGAGAATTTTTTTTAATGCAGAGCGTTATGATGATCTGGAATGCACTGTCTGAAAAGGTTGATGGAAGCAGATTATATAGTAACTTTCAAAAGGGGATTTGGAGGGCTATGGGAAAACAGCAGGGGAGTGGGACTAATTGGATAGTTCTTTCAAAGAGCTGGCACAGACATGGTGGCCTCCTTCTATGCTGCATGATTCTATGTAGCGCCTTTCACAATCTCAGGATGTCCCAAAACACTTTACAGCCAATACAGGGACAGCAAAGGTGCCTAACTCCTTTAAATACACAGTGTGATAAAAGTCTTGGTCAGGCACAGCACTTGTGTGGTATGTCAAAACATGGGTCACATCAACACTACAAATTTATGCAAGAATCCAAGTGTCTGCCCCCAACATTTTACCTCACGTCCACACAGAAATCCCATCTTTTTAAAATCTGTAATGCGCTACTCTCGGAATGGTTGAACAGATTACTGGAGATTACCCACACCCTAAAAGAAAAGTTAAAACATAATCTAGCAATGCATCATGCAGGGTCACAAAACAGTGTCTACAATGTAAGATTTGGAATAAGTAGAGTTCCATAGCCCCTCCCTGCCATTATAGGGACCCGCTTCTACAGCAAGATCCTGAAGCTCCACTCAAAACAGATCAAATCTGGCCCAGGCAGGATGCCCACGCCAAATGTCTGAAGGCTGAAAAATTCTATAAATCTTATTCAGAACGTCAAGGTTCAAAAATGAAGCGCACAGTTCAACCCAGCAGGTCTTCAGTTAAAATCACAACATAAACTGGCTTAAGATGCAGAACTAATTTCAATGATTGAGATGTACTGTCGGGAGAAATTTCAGAACTCGCCAGCCAAGAATCTTAAAAATGTTTTGCTAATTTGCCATGAGAAAACAAAAACAGAAGTGTGTTCAGTGAACCTCCTTACAAAACCAATGAAAATGTAGAGTTCTAACTGAATACTTGGCAAGTTTTCACCTTGAAACAGCACAGGGGCAGGCCAAAATACATCCAGCTTTAAATTCAATATAAACAAAGAGCCATCTACTTTAAATTTAATTTAAATTAATGGATGGTATTGTACCAACAGCAGATAAATGTAGCAATGTGATAAAGAGCATGGATTTATGTCCCTGATAGTCACATCTGCCCCCACCCCACCACCAAAAAAATGTGGCAAGTTTTGGATGACAGAGGGAAGCAAAGAGTAGAGGGCAGGAAGGACTGAAAAGGGAAAGGAAGAGAAAAGCCAACCTGATTTGTCATTGCATATCTCCTATGAGTTGGTGGACTCCCCTAGTTGACACCATCTTGTCATCTGTTCCTGAATCTGACACTTAAGAGGTCAGAGCTTCACCAAGAAGCAATTAAATGCAGATTAATAAGGCCAGCAAAATATTACTACTGGAGATCAGGATGAAACTCTAAAGGTAGTCATCCATGATGGCACTCAACTATTTTGACCAGTCCACTGTCTCCCGTGTTCATTAAAGGTCAGGTGGGATGGTAAGCCTGTCTCATTCTCCTCTATACGCCATGCAAACTGTGAAATGAAGACAAGCTGCAAGAACACAGCTGTACCTTTCTGAGCTGAACCCCAGCCAAAATGCCAGACCTGACAGAGCAGGAGTATTTCTCCACTTTGTTTTGTTAAAGTCTTTTATTTAGTAAAACAGACCACAGAAGTGTACATGCAATAAACAATAGGGTACATTAAATGACAAGAGACTAGTAACACAGCAGTGCTGATGGAGTGCTTCATTGTTGGAGGTCCCATGCTTTGGATGTTAAACTGAGGCTCTATGTGCTTGTTCTGCTGGTGATGGTGGAGGTTAGAAGATAACAGCACTTTTCAAAAAGCATGGATTACTCCCAATATTTTCTTTTGGGGGGGGGGGGCAGAGGGGGAGGGGGAGGGGGAGAAAGGGAAAGCAAGATCACTCCTAAAATTGTCTAAGTTTGTACCAGGTAAACCCACGTATTAAACATCAAAATTGTGTTGAGCCGACCCCATATGACGCTCAAGAAGAACATTACTAAATGCCAATCTCAAACCAAATCAGATTAGAGAAACTCTTACAAACTACTGAGATAGAAGGATATAGTAATCGCAATATCTTCTAATACTATCTGTAGTCTATTGGGCCAACAAGCAATGTTATAGCAACATTCAGACACCTGATCCCCCCTCTTGGTGGTCTACTGAGCAAAAACTCAATCATTTAAATTACCATTCAACTCTCTCTGCTTCTGTATCTAGTTGGACACCATGCAATTGGGGCTATTTAACTGAAACCATAACATGAAACCTATAACCCAAAGCAATATTTTTCAATCCCCTCTGTGCTCCACCTGGCAGAGCCCTGTCATATTAACAGAAGGCACGTAAATCAAATGGAAAAATTGGCATGATAAGGGGATTATTCTTATTCATAAACAATTTCATGAGAAAATTTTATACTCCTTTATTCAGCAGCTCCCGAGCAAAAAACTTCTACTTTCTGCAATCATATTTATAGTTTCCATCCTATTCAAAACTAATAATCCTCAAGACATTTTGAAATGTTTGTGGACACTGCAGTCATGAGTAATATAGCTCCCAGGTCCAGAAAAAAAGACTTCTGTTCCCAAATATCAGTACAGGGGGCTTCAAGAAACTGTATTGCTGTTAATAATTTGGCAACTCATTTCAAGCTTTCTCTAAGTTCATAGCAGTACATCAATAGCAACATTTAGATATGCTAACAGACTTCCCATTGGCGTTCCTCAAGGGTGCACTGTTTTAGAACAATGGACTTTATTTGCAGCTTGACCCTTCCCAGTATATCAGGAGACAAGTAGAGGGATCCAGACAGATTGGGCTAACAAGAGGCAGAAGTTGTTCAATGTGAACAAACGTAAAATGATGAGACTGGATAGAGGAGATAAGCAATAGGAATACACAATGAATGGTGGTAGGCTACAGGACAAGATAGTAAAGGATCAGGGATGCTATTGTTGTACTGCTATGAACTTAGAGAAAGCTTGAAATGAGTTGCCAAATTATTAACACAGCAATACAGTTTCTTGAAGCCTCCTGTACTGATATTTGGGAACAGAAGTCTTTTTTCTGGACCTGGGAGCTATATGACTGGCAAATAGCTCGTTAAAATCTTCACTGTGTACAATAATAGTTAAGGTGGCAAACACGATCTTAGGATACATGGCCAGAGGACTATAACACAGGTGCCAGGGTAGTAGCAAGCTTATAAAGAACAGTGATTTGCCCCTAACTAGAGAACTGTGTACAATTCTGGTCACAGTGGGGACATCTGGCTATGAAAGTAGTAGAGGAAGCAGCTAAACTGATGCAAATGATTAAATGAGGAGAGACTGAAGAAGTTGGGAGTGTTTACAGATTGAGAAAAGGCAGCTCATGGGAAATTTTATCAAAGCAGTCGAGATTCTAAAAGCTACAGAAACTGATTTGACATGACCAGCAACTCCAACCAGGGACATGAACTGAAGCTCAGTAGAAGAAAAATTAGCAGACAGATTAGATTTAACTAATCTATTCGCAAGTGTTATTTTTGGTGCTAAAAGTTTGAATTATCCAATTATTGAATTATCCAATAATATGAACTCAGCAATTTTGAATTAAGAGCATGTTTACCAAGTTGCCAGAAACTGTACTTCTGGCAACTTGGTAAACGTGTCAAACTGACAGCCAAATGGATAGTGCTGGCAAATTCAAGAGACAGCTGCAGTTTTTTTTTGGTGAAAGGAGCAATCAAGGAGTACAAGAGATTGAGGGGTATAAGACAGTTTGGCATGTATTTGAACTTTAAGCTGGCCAGATGAACCGCAATAGTCTTTCCAGTTTCATGGATTATGTCCTTGGGTCCCTTTTATTATACAAGACACAATGTACGATATAATATATAAATCTTGCCACTGACATTTTTATATCACAAGACCGATCTTAAGTATGACGTGGATTTGCCATGAAGGAAGATTAGTAAAGCTCAAGTTCTAGAATAGTAGTTAAGGGGGAGGGAGGGGGAGAGGGAACATGAGATATTAAATAGTCCCAGTTCTCCAGTGAAAGGAATTTTATTCTAAGCATATATTTCACAGGGGCTGCCAGAACAAGTGGAGGTCAGGCCAGAGTTGGAACTAGTCAGGCATGGACAGGGGTGCAGGGAGAACAGGAAAATCTTTTCTGATTATAATTGAAAATAGGTACTCAAAAACCATTTCCTTAGATTACAACAGTGTCTACACTTCAAAAGTACTTCAATGGCTGTGAAGCGCTTTGGAACATGCTGATGTCATGAAAGGCGCTATATAAATGCAAGTTTATTCTTTTTTTTCCCCCCTCGAAGGAGGACAATCGCACAGCACTAAAATATTCCCAGCATATAAAAAAGATTTTCAATTAATGGAATCGTACATGTGCGAAAGGCCGCTAAGGTCAAGCCCAATGGTGTATGTGTACGATCAAGACAGGTTTCAAATGGAGAAGGAAATCCCCCGCTAAAATTAAAAATACAGTGTAAAAATGACAATTCAAAACAGTAGCCAAAAAAAAGCTGGTCAGCAAAACAAAGAGTCTTTAAGGAATGCAATCGCCAGTGCTTTAAGTCAGTGTGCATGTGTGAGTGGGTCCAACTTCAAACTAGAACAATAATCAGCTAAAAATCTAACAGATGATCAGTTCACAGAAAGCAACAGAGCAGCCAAGTGTAAAATATTATGCATATTGGAGGTTCAGCCCTCGGCCATGCATCTAACGCGAATTAAGGGGAAAAGCCAGCCTCGAGAACTGAAGCCCCCAAGGAAGGACTAAAACTGGAAGAGAGAGGGGTAGGCCTCTGGAGGGAAACCGTGCAAAGATATGGAACATCAAAGAAGCAGCTTTGCGAGTAAAATTTAAAGACTTTGGTACGGATTAATGTTGAACCTGTTTGTTCTAAGTATTATTTATATGGGCATATGCTCCGCTGGCTGCCGAAACAACCTTGAAAATTTACTTCAGTGATTTGGTTGGTTGTGTTGCAGTTGCTGATTTGGGCAATTTGATTGTTTACATATAGAGTCTAATGCACAGAAACAGGCGATTCGGCCCTACTGGAGCATTTATGCTCCACATGAGCCTCCTCCCATCCTTCTTCATCTAACCCTATCAGCATATCCTTCTATTCCTTTCTCCCTCATGTGCTTACCTAGCTTCCCCTTAAATGTATCTATACTATTTGGTTTTGTGGGCACTGCTGGTACCTGTCTACATTTCAGCATGGTGAAGTGAACAGAGTCATTATCTGAGCCAATCAGAAAACCATGATGCATACTTATGAGATGTGGCCCCCTACATGCACATGTAGGTTGAGAGGGTTGTGCTACATATATTTTTCGGATGCAATGCCCTACAGATGCACACTAACACAAGGCTTTAATTAAATTTTAAAATCAGAGCTGCACTGTTAGCAGCTCTGCCTACAGTAGAATGTTGTAAACAATTTTACAACACCAAGTTATAGTCCAGCAATTTTATTTTAAATTACCTGAGGAAACATTTCCTGAGGAAACATTACCTGAGGAAACTTCCTCCTTCCTCAGGTAAAACATTTACCTGAGGAAGGAGGAAGTCTCCGAAAGCTTGTGAATTTAAAATAAAATTGCTGGACTATAACTTGGTGTTGTAAAATTGTTTACAATTGTCAACCCCAGTCCATCACCAGCATCTCCACATCATGACTACAGTAGAATGGGTGCAGCAGCTGGCACCGCACCATTGAATCCATGCTCAGCTATGTCCCATTCAATGTCGACATGAAGAAAAACTCAAAACAAATTACAGAATTATTCATGAACTGGACACTTTTTCTAAATTATAAACTTAGGCAAAGGTCCAAAACACTACTATGGCTAAAGAGTAGAGGAGAAGAGGAGATAAATCAAGAAGCTGGGGTTAGGTGACACCGAGTTTGAGTTTTGAAAGTCTGTATGTTGCGTGAGGAAGGAAAGATTGAATGGGGGCAAGAAATTATATACTATAAGAGATCCTGAAAACAATGAAATTCGGAGATAGTGTGCCTAGTGTTGATTTCAACATACTGCTACACAATTTTTATTTTTAAATAAAAGTACACTTACTACAGATCTTCATTCAGCCTTCTTTATAGAGGGTGGTAGATGGAGCACTTCTACATTTCTAGAATCTATATTTTTATATATTTCTGAATTGGCCATCAAGCATTACCCTCAAAACGTGTTGTGCTGGAGATGCCAACAGGTTGGCGATACAACAGAATGTGTTTTACAGGTCTGAGTTGGAACTAGATATTGTCAAATGCATCCATGCTACTCCTCCAGAGATTCTGCAAACCAATGCCCTTTAGAACCTTTTTTGAAGATTCAAACTATTGTTCTCATTAACTAATGGGGCACTGGAACCAGATTCTTGTCCTATTAGCCCTGACCAGAATAATGCTGAGCCACAAAGATATTTATTACCCTGCTGTGGCAATCAAGAAGCCACTTGTGTAACCCACAGGGTGAATGTGTTCAAAAGTGTATGAATCTGAAGGGACCGCCATTATATAATGTGGCAAAAGTGGGTCTCCAGCACCAAATCCAGGACATAAGCCCCCTCTCCGATCAAGAAACACGAAGGATCCACATTGGGGAATACTTGTCTAATGGACCTGGCAAGGAATGGAGTACCATTTGCCTCCCATTTACTGGATTATTTGGGAAAACTGGGATTCAGAGGCGTAGTTGGAATTTTATTGAAGATTTGCACCATCACATGGTGATATTATATAGTCTACAATTGACACCATTCTATTTCTGTACTGTTGAATAGATCTAATTTATCAATCCAAGAAATAAAATTGCTTAAAAACCACAGGGTTCCCTGCATTTCTATTGTAATCTACAAGTACACAAACAAAAACAGTGCACAAATAATAAAATCAGAAAATGCTGCAAATACACAGCAGGTCCATCAGCGTCTGAAGAGAAAAAAAGACAAGTTAACATTTCAGCTGGGATCTTTTACCATCACTGCATAGTTTTACTTCTAAGTGTATACTTCTACATGTGATTCCCAATTGGATTTCGAGGAAGGTGGAAGAAAGAGAATGAGGCAGCAAACATTAAGTTTCTTGTACTGGATATATAAGATGAAATGCGATAACGTTGGGTCCCACAAAGGGCTTGGATGTCACAGCAAGCTGGACAGGCAGAAGGATCTTTTCTCATTCCTAAATAATTATACATCCAGGAATATAAAATGTAGTCATATTTAAATTACAGTACATAGCGCAAACTCAATTCTGAAGTTACCTTGACTGAAGTAGCAAGAATGATGGTGAACCAATTCAACACCTCAAATTGTTCCTGCCACCACCAGCAACAGACACGTAATCACTAGTCCATCACCCTAGTGACGGGCAGCTCAAAATACATTTCCAGATGCATCCCAAGCTTGGAACAACAAAAAACTAATTTAATTGTACTGCTAGATGTTTGTCAGAACTCAAGTGGAGACATGCTCGGTACAATGTTTCATAGTATCATTGTATGTTACAGCACAGAAGGAGGCCATTCAACCCATCACACCTGTGCCGGCTCTTTGAAAGAGCTATCCAATTAGTCGCACTGCCCCGCTCTTTGCCCATAGCCCTATAAATTTTTTCCCTTCAAGTATTTATCCAATTCCCCTTTGAAAGTTATTATTGAATCTGCATCCACCACCTTTTCAGGCAGCGCATTCCAGATCATAACAACTCTACATTAAAAAAATGTTTCCTCACGTCGCCTCTGGTTCTTTTGCCAACCACCTTCTGGACTTAAATCTTCATATAGATTGGGCACATTGAATTGGCAAAAGTAGTTTGGAGGACGAGTTCATGGAATGCATTCAAGACAGTTTCCTAGAACAATGCGTTGTGGAACCAACCAGGGAACAGGCTACTTTAGATCTTGTCTTGTGTAATGAGACAGGGTTAATTAGTAATCTCCTGGTAAGGGATCCTTTGGGGAAGAGTGATCATAATATGACAGAATTTTGAGAGTGACGTACTTAAGTCTGAAACAAGAGTCTCAAACTTAAACAAAGCCAACTGCAGAGGTATGAAGGGTGAGTTGGCTACAGTTGATTGGGAAATGTGATTAAAAGATATGACGGGAGATAAGCAATGGCAAACATTTAAAGAAATATTTCATCATTCTTAACAACTACACATTCCATTGAGAAATGAAAACTCCATGCGACAAGTGATCCATCCATGGGGCTAACTAAAGTTAAGGAAAGTATTAGATTAAAAGAAGAGGCTTATAATGTTGCCAAGAGTAGTATGCCTGAGGATTGAGAGTGTTGTGGAAACCAGCAAAGGATAACCAAAAAATTGATAGAGGGAGAAAATAGAATATGAAAGCAAACAAGCAAGAAATATAAAGAGATTGTAAGAGCTTCTTCAAGTATGTAAAAAGGAAGAGAGCAGCAAAAGTAAATGTGGGTCCCTTAGAGGCAGAGACAGTAAAAATTATAATGGGGAATAAGGAAATAGCAGTGACATTAAACAAATATTTTGTATCTGTCTTCACAGTAGAAGACAAAAAAAGCAAAGCAGAAATAGTGGGGAACCAAGGGTCTAATGAGAGTGACTAACTTAAAGTAATTAATATTAGTACAGAAAAAAAAAGTACTGGAGAAATTAATGGAATTAAAAGCTGACAAATCTCTTGGACCTGATGGCCTACATCCTAGGGTTCCAAAAGAGGTGGCTGCAGAGATAGTGGATGCATTGGTTATGATCTTCCAAAATTCCCTAGATTCCAGAATGGTCCCAGTGGATTGGAAGGTAGCAAATGTAACACTGCTATTTAAGAAAGGAGGGAGAGAGAAAACAGGGAATTACAGGCCAGTTAGCCTGGCATTAGTCGGGAAAATGCTGGAATCTATTATTAAGGACGTGGTAGCGGGGCACTTCGAAAATCAAATGTGATTAGACAGTCTCAACATGGTTTTATGAAAGGGAAATCATGTTTGACAAATCTGTTAAGAGTTTTTTGAGAATGTAACTAGCAGTGTAGATAAAGGGGAACCAGTGGGTGTAGTATCTTTGGATTTTCAAAAGGCGTTTGATAAGGTGTCACAAAAAAGGTTGTTACACAAGATAACGGCTCATGGGGTTGGGGGTAATATATTAGCATGGATAGAGGATTGGTCAATGGACAGAAAACAGAGTAGGAATAAACGGGTCATTTTCAGGTTGGCAGGCTGTAACTAGTGGGGTGCCGCAGGGATCAGTATTATATCTATATTAATGACTCAGATGAAGGGACCGAGTGTAATGTATCCAAGTTTGCTGACGCTACAAAGCTAGGTGGGAAAGTAAGCTGTGAGGACACAGAGTCTGCAAAGGGATAGACAGGTTAAGATGAGTGGGCATGAAGGTAGCAGATGGAGTATAATGTGGGGAAATGTGAGGTGATTCACTTTGGTAGGAAGAATAGAAAAAAACAAACGTTTTAAAAATGGTGAGAAACTATTAAATGTTGGTGCTCAGAGGGATGTGGGTGTCCTTGTACACAAAACTCAAAGTTAACATGCAGGTACAGCAAGCAATTAGGAAGGCAAATAGTATGTTGGCCTTTGTTGCACGGAGGTTGGTGTACAAGAGTAAGGAAGTCTTGCTGCAATTGTACAGGGCTTTGGTAAGATCACACCTGGAGTACTGTGTACAGTTTTGGTCTCCTTATCTACGGAAGGATATACTTGCCTTAGAGGCAGTGCAATGAAGGTTCACTAGATTAATTCCTGGGATGAGAGGGTTGTCCTATGAGAAATTGAGTAGAATGGGCCTATACTCTCTGGAGTTTAGAAGAACGAGAGGTGACTTCATTGAAACATACAAGATTCTGAGAGGGCTTGACAGGGTAGATGCTGTGAGGCTGTTTCTCCTGGCTGGAGAGTCTAGAACAAGGGGGCATTGTCTCAGGATAAGGGGTCGACAATTTGGGACTGAGATGAGGAGAAATTTCTTCACTCAGAGGGTTGTGAATCTTAGGAATTCTCTACCAAGAGGGCCTTGGATGCTCAAATGTTGAGTATATTCAAATGTAAGGAATCTTACAACACCAGGTTATAGTCCAACAAATTTATTTTAAAATCACAAGCTTTCGGAGGTTATCCCCTTCGTCAGGTGAATGAGTGAAAGGTTCTCAAATCGCATATCTTATAGTAGGCTGGGACAGCATCACACCAATCAAAAGGTGTTGTTGTTGTTCAAACAGGCCAGTCACGGAGAACAGCACGTCCCAGTACACTGGATATACATTGTGTCAATTACACAGACAGAAAGAAAGAGACCCAAACAGCCACCCAACCTCAAACAGACCATCGCTCGCAGCAAATTACCCAGCTTTCAGGAGAACAGCTTCCACGACACCACACAACCCTGCCACGGCAACCTCTGCAAGACATGCCAGATCATCGACACGGATACCACCATCACACGAGAGGACACCACCCACCAGGTACATGGTTCATACTCCTGTGACTCGGCCAACGTTGTCTACCTCATACGTTGCAGGAAAGGATGCCCCGGAGCATGGTACGTTGGCGAGACCATGCAGACACTGCGACAACGGATGAACGGACACCGCGCAACAATCGCCAGACAGGAGGGTTCCCTCCCAGTCGGGGAACACTTTAGCAGTCAAGGACATTCAGCCGCCGATCTTCGGGTCAGCGTTCTCCAAGGCGGCCTTCGAGACACATGACAACGCAAAATCGTCGAGCAGAAGTTGATAGCCAAGTTCCACACCCATGAGGACGGCCTCAACCGGGATCTTGGGTTCATGTCACGCTACACGTAACCCCACCAGCAAAAAGGAGAAAAAAAGTTAAGTGTTTTAATATTCTCTCCCTCTCTCTGCCATTTGGGTCTCTTTCTTTCTGTCTGTGTAATTGACACAATGTATATCCAGTGTACTGGGACGTGCTGTTCTCAGTGACTGGCCTGTTTGAACAACAACGACACCTTTTGATTGGTGTGATGCTGTCCCAGCCTGTTACTGGGCTAGTAATCCAGAGGCCTGGACTAAAATCCAGAGTCATGAGTTCAAATCCCGCCACGGCAGCTGGCGAATTTAAATTCAATTAATTAAATTCAATTAATTAAATAAAAATCTGGAATTAAAATACTAGTATCAGTAATGATGGCCATGAAACTACCGGATTGTCGTAAAAACCCATCTGGTTCACTAATGTCCTTTAGGGAAGGAAGCCTGCCGCCCTTACCCGGTCTGGCCTATATGTGACCCCAGACCCACAGCAATGTGGTTGATTCTTAATTGCCCTCTGAAATGGCCTAGCAAGCCACTCAGTTGTAAAATCTCGCTACGAAAAGTCATAAGAATAAAACCGGACGGACCACCCGGCATCGGACCACTAGGCACCGGACACGACAACGGCAAAACACCAAGCCCAGTCGACCCTGCAAGGGAGAGCTGTCCCACAGACTAGTCAAGCAACAGCCTGACATAGCCATACTCTCAGAATCATATCTTTCAGCCAACGTCCCAGACTCTTCCATCACCATCCCTGGGTATGTCCTGTCCCACCGGCAGGACAGACCCACCAGAGGTGGCGGTACAGTGATATACAGTCAGGAGGGAGTGGCCCTGGGAGTCCTCAACATTGACTCTGGACCCCATGAAATCTCATGGCATCAGGTCAAACATGGGCAAGGAAACCTCCTGCTGATTACCACCTACCGTCCTCCCTCAGCTGATGAATCAGTCCTCCTCCATGTTGAACACCACTTGGAGGAAGCACTGAGGGTAGCAAGGGCACAAAATGTACTCTGGGTGGGGGACTTCAATGTCCATCACCAAGAGTGGCTCGGTAGCACCACTACTGACCGAGCTGGCCGAGTCCTGAAGGACATAGCTGCTAGACTGGGCCTGCGGCAGGTGGTGAGCGAACCAACACGAGGGAAAAACTTACTTGACCTCGTCCTCACCAATCTACCTGTCGCAAATGCATCTGTCCATGACAGTATTGGTAGGAGTGACCACCGCACAGTCCTCGTGGAGATGAAATCCCGTCTTCGCACTGAGGACACCATCCAACGTGTTGTGTGGCACTACCACCGTGCTAAATGGGATAGATTCAGAACAGATCTATCAGCTCAAAACTGGGCATCCATGAGGCGCTGTGGGCCATCAGCAGCAGCAGAATTGTATTCCAGCACAATCTGTAACCTCATGGCCCGGCATATTCCTCACTCTACCATTACCAACAAGCCAGGGGATCAACCCTGGTTCAATGAGGAGTGTAGAAGAGCATGCCAGGAGCAGCACCAGGCGTACCTAAAAATGAGGTGCCAACCTCGTGAAGCGACAACTCAGGACTACATGCATACTAAACAGCGGAAGCAACATGCTATAGACAGAGCTAAGCGATTCCACAACCAACGGATCAGATCAAAGCTCTGCAGTCCTGCCACATCCAGTCGTGAATGGTGGTGGACAATTAAACAACTAACGGGAGGAGGAGGCTCTGCAAACATCCCCATTCTCAATGATGGCGGAGTCCAGCACGTGAGTGCAAAAGACAAGGCTGAAGCGTTTGCAACCATCTTCAGCCAGAAGTGCCGATTGGATAATCCATCTCAGCCTCCTCCCGATATCCACACCATCACGGAAGCCAGTCTTCGGCCAATTCGATTCACTCCACGTGATATCAAGAAACGACTGAGTGCACTGGATACAGCAAAGGCTATGGGCCCCGACAACATCCCAGCTGTAGTGCTGAAGACTTGTGCTCCAGAACTAGCTGCGCCTCTAGCCAAGCTGTTCCAGTACAGCTACAACACTGGCATCCACCCGACAATGTGGAAAATTGCCCAGGTATGTCCTGTCCACAAAAAGCAGGACAAATCCAATCCGGCCAATTACCGCCCCATCAGTCTACTCTCAATCATCAGCAAAGTGATGGAAGGTGTCGTCGACAGTGCTATCAAGCGGCACTTACTCACCAATAACCTGCTCACCGATGCTCAGTTTGGGTTCCGCCAGGACCACTCGGCTCCAGACCTCATCACAGCCTTGGTCCAAACATGGACAAAAGAGCTGAATTCCAGAGGTGAGGTGAGAGTGACTGCCCTTGACATCAAGGCAGCATTTGACCGAGTGTGGCACCAAGGAGCCCTAGTAAAATTGAAGTCAATGGGAATCAGGGGGAAAACTCTCCAGTGGCTGGAGTCATACCTAGCACAAAGGAAGATGGTAGTGGTTGTTGGAGGCCAAGCATCTCAGCCCCAGGGCATTGCTGCAGGAGTTCCTCAGGGCAGTGTCCTTGGCCCAACCATCTTCAGCTGCTTCATCAATGACCTTCCCTCCATCATAAGGTCAGAAATGGGGATGTTCGCTGATGACTGCACAGTGTTCAGTTCCATTTGCAACCCCTCAGATAATGAAGCAGTCCGAGCCCGCATGCAGCAAGACCTGGACAACATCCAGGCTTGGGCTCATAAGTGGCAAGTAACATTTGCGCCAGATAAGTGCCAGGCAATGACCATCTCCAACAAGAGAGAGTCTAACCACCTCCCCTTGACATTCAACGGCATTACCATCGCCGAATCCCCCACCATCAACATCCTGGGGGTCACCATTGACCAGAAACTTAACTGGACAAGCCATATAAATACTGTGGCTACGAGAGCAGGTCAGAGGCTGGGTATTCTGCGGTGAGTGACTCACCTCCTGACTCCCCAAAGCCTTTCCACCATCTACAAGGCACAAGTCAGGAGTGTGATGGAATACTCTCCACTTGCCTGGATGAGTGCAGCTCCAACAACACTCAAGAAGCTCGACACCATCCAAGATAAAGCAGCCCGCTTGATTGGCACCCCATCCACCACCCTAAACATTCACTCCCTTCACCACCGGCGCACTGTGGCTGCAGTGTGCACCATCCACAGGATGCACTGCAGCAACTCGCCAAGGCTTCTTCGACAGCACCTCCCAAACCCACGACCTCTACCACCTAGAAGGACAAGGGCAGCAGGCGCATGGGAACAACACCACCTGCACGTTCCCCTCCAAGTCACACACCATCCCGACTTGGAAATATATCGCCGTTCCTTCATTGTCGCTGGGTCAAAATCCTGGAACTCCCTTCCTAACAGCACTGTGGGAGAACCGTCACCACACGGACTGCAGCGGTTCAAGAAGGCGGCTCACCACCACCTTCTCAAGGGCAATTAGGGATGGGCAATAAATGCCGGCCTTGCCAGCGACGCCCACATCCCGTGAACGAATAAAAAAAAATAAGATATGCGATTTGAGAACCTTTCACTCATTCACCTGACGAAGGGGATAATCTCCGAAAGCTTGTGATTTTAAAATAAATTTGTTGGACTATAACCTGGTGTTGTAAGATTCCTTACACTTGTCCACCCCAGTCCATCACCTGCACCTCCACATCATGAGTATATTCAAGACTGAGATCGATAGATTTTTGGACTCCAGGAAATCAAGTGGTATGGGGATCAGGCGGGAAAGTGGAATTGAGGTCGAAGATCAGCCATGATCTTATTGAATGGCAGAGCAGGCACGAAGGGCCATATGACCTACTCCTGGTCCTATTTCTTATGTTCTTAAATCTGTGTCCTTTGGATAGCGACCCTTCTGCCACTGGAAACAGCTTCTCCTTATTTACCATATCAAACCATTTATGATTTTGAACACCTCTATCAAATCTCCTCTGAACCTTCTCTGTTCTAAGGAGAACAACCCCAGCTTCTCCAGTCTTTCCACATAACTGAAGTCCCTCATCCCCCCTGGTACCATTCCAGTAAATTTCTTCTGCACCCTCTATAAGGCCATGGCATCCTTCCTGAAGTGTGCTGTCCAGAATTGAAAACAATACCCAGCTGAGGCCTAACCAGTGTTTTATAAAGGTTTAGCATAACTTTCATGCTTTGTACTCTATGCCTCTACTAATAAAACCCAGGATCCCATATGATTTTACAGCAGCCTTCTCAACTTGTCCTGCCAACTCCACACATTTGTGTACATCCACCTCCAGGTGTCTCTGTTCCTGTACCCCCTTTAAAATTGTACCATTTAGTTTATATTGCCTCTCCTCATTCTTCACTCTAATCTTGATGACATGCAGACAATTTCCACAATAAGTAACCACGGCCCAGCTACAGTCTACTCCTGATAATTCCAAGTCGTTATTGCACTACAAAAATGTGAATTATCCAACAATTTGAATTAAGCAACACAAATAACAGAAATGTGGGAATTTGTTGCTAAAAAGAAAATGAATTAGATAATTCAAAGTTGCTTAATTCAAACTAAGAGTAGACTGTACCCTAATTGTCTACAGTGAGGCAAATTAGATAGACTAGAGACGGAAAGATGTAGCATGTCAAGCTGGGTCCTAAAAATAAAGTTCAGACATGTAATCTACCAAATGTGATGTTTAGATACCAAATTTATGCATCTGATATTTCACATTTCAGATTCAAGAGTGTTATTAGGTGCCAAATTAAATGTTTTACAAAAGTGAGATATCTGAACAACCATACTTCAAAGAATATTGAAATATTCTGATAAAGCACAACTTCAATTGTGCGTGTGTAATGACCACACACAGAGCATTCCTATAAAACTACCTTGTGATTCACATTCTATCAAACATAACCAGTAATGTTCTCAAAATCACTCACTGAGTTTTTTACATGCATAAGCATAGGCCTGAAAATTAACACTAGTCTGCTGGCCAAAACCAATAGGTTTATCATGGGCAATTAAGTCTAGGCCAGTGCATCAATGAATGCTATCATCGTGGTTCTGCAGTTGAGCTTTCAGCCCCGACACCTAGAACACAACACTATCTACCCATACATTTCCATGTATGTACATATGTATGGAGACAAAAAGCTGGCATCGGTCTGAATATCTGTCTACTATCAAGTCCTTACATACCCAAATAAGACAATCGCAGCAATGGAATTAGAAAAACAGATGGTCAGTTGGGCCGTGCTATAGTATCACCCAACATACCCAGGTAATTCTGTACAGTACTTTGATCTTTTAACATTAAATACATTTACTTCAAAAAACAAGTTGAGTCTCTAAATACTAAGTCAAAGCAAAATGTCACAAAACACTGCATATATGCAAAATTTACAGGAAAAAGAGAGAAGTGAAAGTCCCTTGTCATAGAACACTGGTGCCACAGAGCTTATTGAGATTGGCACACATCAACACATTTTTCCTGAGCAAAGAAGTGTGCAGCATATAAATTGTGAAATCTTGGAAATATTGCAACTATAACAGTGCATCAAAAAGGTTTCTTAAGACCATGGAAAAATACAATTTCCTGTCCCAGCCTTTATACACAGTTCTTAAAAGTATCTTTGTAACAGCTACGAACTGATCAAAGTTCTCCATGGAAAATTAACCAATTCCATCATCAAGTTTTAATATTACACAATACAGTGGCTTGAACCAGGCACCCAAGTGTACTCACCAGCAACCTCCAAAATGTCCTCAGCTTTTTCAAAGGTATTAGGTTTCAAAACAGTATTCAGATTGCCACTAGCCAGAGGACAGGTACATGACTCTCAAAAATATATACCCTCAAGTCAGAGTCTGTAAATTACCACTTTTCCAGTCACCCTTTATTCAGAATTCCCAAATCAGCTGGAGCCAGCTTACAATATTTCACCAAATATACAAATTTTTATATCCCAAATATCACCCAATGTATACAACTGCACCTCCGGTGTAAACTAAAGCGAGATTATAATTTTTACTTATAATTATGAGTCAATTGCAGAAGAAATGATTAACTGGGTCAATGAGGAAGTACTGCAGTTTTTATATGCAGTGCAAGGTCATCTCAAAATAACCAAGTCTGAGGTGGATCTTGTGGGAAAAGGATTTAACTTTTTAATAAATATATGTAATTCAGAAACAAAAAAAGTTAAGGGTCAAAGTCCAAAATAAAGGACAACAAGGCTGATGAGATGATACCAACCTTGTTGTTTAAAACCCTGTAGATAACAGAAGGAAAGATTGATTGAGGGAGGTAAGGGATTCCAGTTGTCTGGTCTTGGGAAAGAACAAATTAGTATAGGAGACTGTACAATGAGCATTGATTTTAACACACATGATCCCCTTTTGCTTTGCAGTTTTATACTTGAATGATCAGTGTTACAATTTTTTTTTCATAATTGATACATAAATTTCCCTCACCATCTTTTTGCCGTTAAAATGTTCTACAAAAATCCTAATGCAAGCACAAAAGGTCTCATCAAAGGGACACTGTATCAGAACAGTTCTGCTCACTCATCACTCCCATCTACGATCTACATGGGCTTCCTGTGCATTAAATTTCAAATTGTCATCTTCATCTTGAAATCCATCCACGGCCTGGACCCAGTCTATCCCTGCAATTTGGTCCTTCAATTCTGGCTCTTCATGCATCCCACCTTTGTCCCACCATTGACAGCAGAGCCTTCAGCTGTTTCTGCAGACCTCCCGATCTAAAACCTTTCACTTCTCTCTCCACCTTTAAAAACTTCTCAACAATCATATTTTCAACTTAAGCTTTCGGTCACTCTACCTAATATTCGCACTAGAGCTTCTGGTTTTCACTCATTCCTTCTCCTGCCCCTATGTAAAGCGTCTTGGGGCATTTTCTAGAGTAAAAGGTGCTAAGTGCGTGACAATATTCCAGCAATCACATTGCAGCTAAGCATACGTTATCTACTAAACCAATTCAGAAGGACATTCCATTATGGGGAACGATGGAAGGGTGTGGGGGGGGGGGGGAAAGAAGAGGGATTGGCCCCACTTTGCTAAACACAAAATCCACTATCCAGACCAGTCCCACATCTTGTCTCCTCACTTCCCAAACACAGCTCACGGATGGGGAGGGGAGTGGGATTATGAAGGCAGAAAAGTTAGGATCAGATCAGCCATGATCTTATTGAATGGCGGAGCAGGCTCGAGGGGCCGATTGGCCTACTCCTGCTCCTATTTCTTATGTTCTTATGTTCTTAAAGCAGCCAATGTAACAGAATAAGAGGACTGAATGTTAAAATTGGATAGCCATGTGATGAAAGATAGAATTCTAGAGCCTGGTCTTCAGTTGCTTCCAAGCCTTTATTCACCGAGATTCCTCTTACACACACCACACCCTAAGCTAAGCTCTCCTATGAAAAGGATACAAGAGAGTCCCCAATTGATATTCACTACCTGAATACAATTAACACTAATTGATATAAATCATATAAACACTGAATGTAAAGCCAACTGTACTTTTCTTACATTAGCATTTTATAATCCAATGAATCGCTGATCCATGGTGTTAGTGGTTTACCAAGCAAAGTTTCAGTCACGGTAAATATGGAATGTTACACTATTCTCGTATCACTGAGTTATGAGATGCCACTTTGATCAGACTCTTCTGATGCAATCCTGCCAATACAATAGTCAGCATTCATCATTTCGTGGACTCTTGTAAAATGGACATTTCCCACCCACCCCTAAACAGGAAAACATAATCAGAGTTAATGCATATTACAAAACTAAGGAGGGCAGTGTTGTCAAAATAGTTATGCCTTGACCTCAAAAAAAACTTGATAAGTGTTAAATCCTCCTCCTCCATATGCAATAAAATTGATATTGCATACAGCATGGGAGCCTTTAGCTAAAGAAACAAATCACAAGTCACATCAAGTACCTACATTCCAAGTCTAAATGGCAAGCAATTTCTTTTTTTAAAAAAAAGATTTCATCAGGACTAAAGACAGTCACAGTTGATGAGTTCAGCACAGAGACAGTGGCTGATGTTTTCTACCATTCAGTGATATGTGCAAAGGGTAAGGATATTAGATACCTACACTAGGCATGGACTTTCTATTCTATGCATTTACTTCCCAAATAGGAAAATAGGAACTTGCCTTCATCATATGGGCTAAAGCACCAGATGCACAATGTTTGGCTTCCAAGGTAAGACTTGGAAAAGATGATCACACCCACCTCACCCAGAGACAATGCAATTCATACACAACTGACCTGCCCCTAACCATGCAAGTTCCTGAGAAAGGCAAAAACACAAACTGTCTGCAGCCAATTTAGGTTAAGACTCTGGGAAATTGGGATATTGACCTAAAGCAATCAAGCAATGCTCCAGGGGTCCTATAGCCCAGTACTTACCATCCCAACTAACAAACCATTTACCTTCTTTAACTGGAAATGCCCTCCTCACTCAAGATCCCTTTCAAAAGGACTATAGCCAATCCATGTCTATTTTTTTTGCCAGTGTAGTGTTGAACTATACAGATCAAACAGTCCCAGCTTTCATCCCCCGTCTCTGCCAATTTATTTGATCTCAGCCGGGACTGCACCTGGGGCACTTTAACTGGCCCCAGAACCTCTAGGCTAGGCAGGGAAGAAGAAAAAAAAAATCAGCAAGAGTTCCTTGCTGCTGATCACTTTCACGTAACTATATAACTGGAAAATGAATGTGAATGGACGTTAGGTGAGGTTGGATAACCCCATAGTCAAATAGCCTGATACTCGCTGTCTAGCCTCACAGATGAAGAATGCTCTCTTGGGTAGAATACTGGATGGCAGCCAGAATTCATGGAAACACACCACTACCGCTCAGTACTTTTCGGCAGGTTTACCTCCAACTCTGGCCTCTTGTGCATCCCCTACTTCCTTTGCCCCACCACTGGCGGCTGTGCCTTCAGCCATCTATGCTTTAGGCTCTGAAATTCCCTCCCTAAACCTCTCATCTCTCTCCTCCTTTAAAGACACTCCTTAAAACCTACTTCTTTGATCATGCTTTGAGTCATCTGTCCTAATGTCTCCTTCTTTGGCTCTGTCAATTTTTGTCTGATAAAGCTCCAGTGAAACACCTTGGGGCATTTTACGACATTGAAGGTGCTATATAAATGCAAGTTGTTGTTAAGGGGGAGACATGGCAAGACAATCATGCTAATTATGAAAGCATCCAAGTTGCAGCAGTTAGTTGCCCGACAGACAACATTGCCCCCTTTCAGGTAATCTCTGCAGTTTCGCAAGATGTTTTAAACTTCAAATTATATTTTTGAGAAACTGCAGGGTTCTAAGGGCACAGAAAGAGGTGGGATGCTGGGGGAAAATAATTCAATATTATGAAAAAAAGATGACTCTTATTACCCAATGGAGATGTGAGGATGACTATTCTAAATTGATGATTTTTGAGGGATCAGCGAGTATTTATTTATAACTTTCAGGAAAAACGAGTACTACTGAGTCTGCAGTAGGGTAGATTGTACATAATCTGTGGAAAGAACAGCCATGGTGGATTGAATGTTTTTTTCATGTTGTGTGCTTTATTTTCTAACTTTTAAAATGATCTTTTATTGTTGTTTGATCACTAAAAACAAAAATCTTAATACGATTCAACGATACTTCTCGCCTGCCACTCCCAGGGCACTATCCAATGAACCAAGAGATTTTAGTCATTAGTAACATTGGGAGCTACCAAATCCACAGCTTTGTTAAGCATTGCCCCAAGTTTGTATTTTGCAGGAAATCAGGTGGGGTTTAAAAGAATGAATCAGAATCTAGTTACAGTTGGGGCACTACTGGAGAGCAAATATAAAAAGTATATCACACAAATGTATTATTTTTCAAAAACTAAAACCATAAGCAAAATATGAATAGGATAGCATTTTTAAAATAGTCATGTCCCTTGAAAGTCTGTTATAAAAGCCAGACAATTGCTAAATTATTTCCTGGAAATATAACCGTTTGTATATAAAACCTTACTTATGATTCTTCAGCCATTTTACTGGGGGGTTGGGGGAAAAAGAGATATTTGCATTGCCAATGTCAAGAGTTAGCTTTGCAAACTGTGCTGCGATACCTCCCAACATTCAGTCTTAGCACTGATCAACAGCTCATTTTAAAAACAAAAAGATGAAAAGCACACTTCCAGACTATCACTCACTGTCAGTCTTGCCATGTCAGTATCCACCCTGCCAGCCTCGTCATCTCCTCTCTAAAAAGATTCAATTGTTCAGGAGATGGTGGCATTCAGAAAGGTATGACCAAATAATGAAATAAACTAGATAATAATGAGAAGAAAACAGAGTGACAAGAATGCAAAAGGATAAGAAAGGCAACTATCTAAGTTTTAAATCTTAAATACATTTCCTGGTTAACTAATAGCCAATTATGATTCTTTCCCTCCACGATGCAATATGCTGGAAGTTAAACTGCCAACAGAAGTAGTTAAGACTTGGATGGATCATGCTGTGCGTTAAAAACATTAATTAACGGCACCAATAGCAAATGGTATTTTCAGCCCACAGTCTGAAACCATGCTGTTACTTCGCCTTGATTTGGAAAGTTGTGAAATGACTCAGGAAGGCGCACATTGTGTTCTTTACGTATTATCATAGCTACTGCCCAGACCAGCACATTTTACTTAACCTTCTATTCCAGGTCATTCAAATAAAAGACACTCTGAACTAAGAGCTTAATCAGCAGTGAAACAGCTATCGCACGAACTGTCGCTTTAATGTCAACAAACTCAGATGATTCCCTACTGTTCGGAGCACAGGGCGAATTAAAAGGGCGAGATCATTTAAAACTGCTGCACAGAGCAGAGAGGTGTTTCCAGCCCATCAGACTCTCACTGCAAAGTAACCCCACTAAAAACACACCAGATTTTAAACTCTGCTTAAACTCTAAACTTAAGTTCTACAGTTTTAAAGGTGCTTAATATACAAAAGTTTGGAGCAACAACCATTAAGAGAGTGTTTTTTTTTATTAATTGTGGAATTTAGCCACAGGCTCACATCTTAACTTCTCCATAAAACCCTAAAGACATTTGTTGCTAGAAGCTGGATCCCACTTCATGGGTCTTGAGGGCTCATGTCGAAATCAGGTACAGTGGAACCCCGAAGACTAGCCCCAATTTTAAAATACCATGCCATTGGCCTTTTAAAATCACAATCAGCTCTTCTCTAGATGCTGACACTTTTGACATTAACGTAAAAATTCATCCAAGATGTCCACAATTCTGATTATGTCAGCACTTATATAAAGAGAAAAAACTTCAAATTTAACTATTTTTATGTCTGCACTCAAATTTATAGCATAAAGGAGCATGACCACCCTCAATTGGATTTCTTTAGACGAACCCTCAATGTGCCAAATCCCTAAAAATTTGAATGTAAATTCAAACTACGGACAACATATGCGCACACTTTGACAGACATTTTCACTGATTGATAGAAAAAGAAAAGAATGGCATTTTTATAGCGCCTTTCTCAGCGTTTGGGTGTCCCCAGGCACTTTACATCCAGTTAAGTACTTTTGAAGTGTAGCTACTGTTGTAATGTAGGAAATATGGCAGCCAATTTGAACACAGCAAGATCCCACAAACAGCAATGTGATAATGATCGGATAATCAGGGCTTTTTTAAAAAAATGTTGGTTGAGGGCTAAATGTTTGCCAGGACACCAGGGAGAACATCCCTGCTCTTCAAAATAGTGCCATGGGATCTTTTATGTCCACCTGAGGGGGCAGACAGGGTGTCAGTTTAACGTATCATCCGAAAGACAGCAAACATCCGACAGTGCAGCACTCCTTCAGTATTGCACCGGGGTGTCAAAATAAGTCAACTAATGACCCCTGCTGGAAAAGTATCCACTCAGTGAGGACAGGATTGGACTTGCTATGATGGCCTCCATGGTCAAATAGCTTACTCATGAAGATGGCTAAATAAATGAGGTGTTGGTATACCCAGCAGTAACTCTC
Source organism: Heptranchias perlo (assembly GCF_035084215.1). Classification (NCBI taxonomy): domain Eukaryota; kingdom Metazoa; phylum Chordata; class Chondrichthyes; order Hexanchiformes; family Hexanchidae; genus Heptranchias; species Heptranchias perlo. Next base: position 31,095,411 of record NC_090355.1, read on the forward strand.
CAACACTTTCAGGAAAGCAAGGGAGAAAATGGGATTTTGGGGGGGTGGGGGGAAAAAAGTGCTGATGGGAAAAAGACTGCACTCTGATACAGTGATAAGATCACATAGCGCTATGTTTTTGCAAATGACAGACGCTGCAGGCAAGTAGCCAGAATGGTGCCCGATACAGATAATCTCAGCTAATACCACTCTCACAAGGATACATTCACTATAGGGAAATTGAAATTGCCAACCCATCAGGCACAATCACACATATGAACATTAGATCTGGCTCTGCTAAAAATACAGAGATTAAATCAATACTGCGTAATAGTCCCACACCTCAGGCTCAGGAAAGATTTGCACTTCCTCATAAAAATCCACAATCAGTGCAGCATGCTCCTACTGTACAGTAATTTAAGACTTCATGAATCTATCACCACCTCTTTCCACATGCTCTCAGAGGCCAACTCAAAATACATCATAAGAAATTTCTGCAGAGCACATTTTGTTTCTCTGAACGAGGTGCAAAGCTACATTTTGGTGGAGTGAAGACTCCATGTTAACCACTGCCCTGGGCAGCAGCCAGCAGAAAGAAAACTGGCTTGCTAGTAACCTGCCAATCTGCCATGTTGATCAAACCCGACTGCCATGTGACTCCTGATGGAAAAGTATCCATTGAGATAAAATATATTGGCTTCTGCCAAAGAGCTGCAGGATGGAGGGCATATGCAGCTTTCTCATCATAAAGGAATCCACTTTTAAACTTTGATGACCAAGTCTTTAGAGGCTAGGTAAAGTTCATCAACCACAACATATTAAAGGCGCCTTGGAGGAATTAGAAAATTCAATAAAGTTACTTGGAGACTACGCAGCATAACTAACAGCAGCATTGGAGAAATATGGGCTAATAAATGAAAGCCAGTACGGATTTGTTAACGGCAAATCATGTTTAGACTAACTTGATTGAGCTCTTTGATGAAGGAACGGAGAGGGTTGATAAGGGTAGTACGGTTGATGTGTATACGGACTTTCAAAAGGCATTAAAGTACCACACAATAGACTGGTTAGCAAAATTGATGCCTATGGGTTTAAAGGGGCGATGCTGGGTGAATGCGAAATTGGCTAAGGGACAAAAAGCAGAGAGTAGAGGTGAACGGTTATTTTTCAGACTGGAGGAAAGTGTGCGATGGTGTTCCCCAAGGGTCAGTATTAGGACCACTGCTCTTTTTGATATATATTAATGACCTGGACTTGGGTATACAGGGTATAATTTCAAAATTTGCAGATGACACGAAACTCAGAAATATAGTAAACAGTGAGGAGGATAGTAACAGACTTCAGGACAGATTAGTGAAATGGGCAGACACATGAAATTTAATGCAGAGAAATGTGAAGTGATTTGTTTTGGTAGGAAGAATGAGGAGAGGCAATATAAACTAAATGGTACAACTGTAAAGGGGGTGCAAGAACAGAGACACCTGGGGGTGTATGTACACAAGCCTTTGAAAGTGGCAGGACAAGTTGAGAAGGTTGTTAAAAAGGCATACAGGATCCATGGCTTTATAAATAGAGGCATAGAGTACAAAAGCAAGGAAGTTATGTTAAAACACTGGTTAGGCCCCAGCTGGAGTATTGTGGCCAATTGTGGGCACCATATTTTAGGAAGGATGTCAAAGCCTTAGAGAGTGCAGAGGAGATTTACTAGAATGGTGCCAGGGATGAGACACATCAGTTATGTGTAGAGACTAGAGAATCTGGGGTTGTTCTCCTTACAGCAGAGAAGGTTAAGGGAAGATTTGATCGAGGTGTTCAAAATCATGAAGGGTTTCGATGGAGTAAACAAGGAGAAACTGGTTTCCACTGGCAGAAGGGTTGGTAACCAGAGGACACAGATTTAAGGTAGTTGGCATAAGCAGAGGTGACATGAGGAGAAACATCTTTACAGCGCGAGTTGTTATGATCTGGAATGCAATGCCCGAGAGGGTGGTGGAAGCAGATTTAATAACTTTCAAAAGGGAATTGGATAAATACTTGAAGTGCAAAAATTTACAGGGTTATGAGGAAAGAGCAAGGGAGTGGGACTAATTGGCTAGCTCTTTCAAAGAGTTGACACAGGCATGATGGGCCGAATGGCCTCCATCTGTGCTGTATGATTCTATAGTATCAGCACCTTGCTCTCTAAACATTAGGGTGTTACATATTCTACTTCCAGAGCTCAGTGATTCACCTCAATTTTATTGAACTGTTTTAAATATACAAATTCAGGAAGGCTGTACCATTAGTATCTAATCTACACCATGGTTATACAACTTCAAGATACAACAGCAGGTGTCACCTCTATTAAAAGGATACCTACCCACATCCCACTACAGCTGTCCTTTAGTTTTAAAAACAAAACATAAGCGAAGATAAGCAAGCATTTAGGCAGCACAAGGGGCAGGAGCTCAAAAACGTTAACTTTGAACCATTCTGGAGCTTGCTGAGCTGAGAAAGAGGTCGACTGCCCTCTGAGCTCTACTGATGAGAATACATTCTGAGGGAAGCAGTCACATCACCTTCCAGCACTCAGGATGGTGTAAACACTATATGCAGAAAAAGCCTAAATTAAATTTTTACATGAGAGAGGCCAAGGAAGAACAAGGGAATATAGGAGTTCCAGATTTGGATCTTGGGTCTGTTCGTTGAGTACCACTACATCAGGACTATAGTTCCTGCCTTACAATCATATTCATTGCCTATATACAATCCTAAACATTTCTAATTTTAGACAATTCATACGAAACCTGTATTGAATTGACCCATCTGCATGAATTTATGGCATTTTCGCAATGCTGGGCATTAAAGGCATTACAGACAGAATAAAATGGCAACCAGGATGCAAGAGATGCTTTAACGACAGGGACGGGAAGCTACGCACCTCGTAAAACTTGTCGAGTGCCCTTCAAAACTTGTGCCCAAAACTGGGATTTGCAGAATGAAAAACTTGCACAAAGATGCAACTTAAACATCAGGTTTTAAGGTAATTGAACATAGGAATTGCTAGATGAGAAAAGACCACGGTCCATCTAGTTCACCTTCTACCAACCTGGTAGTCACAGGATAATGGAGTTGTTGACTAATCATGACAATCAATCTCTATCAATTAGTCTACAACAGACCTAGACATGACGCAGGGAAAATCCCAGTGGAGGAGAGCTTTGGGAACCATATGGTATGTTGGCCTTCATTGCAAGAGGATTTGAGTACAGGAGCAGGGATGTCTTACTGCAGTTATACAGGGCCTTGGTGAGACCACATCTGGAGTATTGTGTGCAGTTTTAGTCTCCTTATCTGAGGAAGGATGTCCTTGTCATGGAGGGAGTGCAACGAAGATTTACCAGACTGATTCCTGGGATGGCAGGACTGACGTATGAGGAAAGATGGGGTCGATTAGGCCTAAATTCACTAGAGTTTAGAAGAATGAGAGGTGATCTTATCCAAAATATAAAATTCTAACAGGACTAGACAGGCTAGGTGCAGGGGGTGGGGGGGATGTTCCCGATGGCTGGGGAGTCCAGAACCAGGGGTCAGTGTCTCAGGATACGGGGTATGCCACTTAGAACAGAGATGAGGAGAAATTTCTTCACTCAGAGGGTGGTGAACCTGTGGAATTCTCTACCACAAGGCAGCGGAGGCCAAGTTATTAGATGTATTCAAGAAGGAGATAGATATATTTCTTAATGCTAAAGGGATCAAAGGATAGGAGGAAAAAGCAGGAACAGGGTACTGAGTTAGACGATCAGCCATGATCATTTTGAATGGCGGAGCAGGCCCGAAGGGCCAAGTGGCCTACTCTTGCTCTTATTTTCCATGTTTCTATAGGTCCAAAGTCATCTGTTCCTTCCAAGCATGCTACACTCACCACACGTCATATCGCAAATTACTTGTATACTGTATCCCAAAATATTATTTTCTGTAAGAAATTTATCTAATTTGCATTTGAATGAATCAATACTAACTGCTCCCACTGTCTCATTCATTTACCACTCACTCACTGAATTAATGTTTCATTATCAGTGAAATAAATACTGGCAAAATATGGCATATTAGGGAACCCTTGGATTACTTTTAAACCTTCACATACAATTGTTTCACAAAGTTTACCTAAAACTCCAATTATAAAAGGAACAGGTACATCACATTGCATGTAGAATAGGCTATACTTCACAGTACAGTGTACCTGTGAATTTTTAACCCACACATCAGAAATAGCATGGCTTGGCTCTAAAGGGACAGATCACATAGATAACTATTTGTGAAGGATTCAAATCAGTGATGCAGTTCAGCAGACAAAGAGCCAAAAAAAGTATACAATGAAGGAAACAGAATTACCACAGGGAGACTCAGAAAGGGACCTGCAGATAACAGTAGACTCATCACTTCAAAATCAAGGCGAAAATATGGAAACGTAATTAAAAAGGCAAAAACAATATTGGGATACACAGCTGGAACAGTGGAGTACAAGTCTACAGAGGTTACATTGACGTTTTATAACGCGCTGACCAGAGCACACTCAGGAGTGCTGTGTACAATTTTGGTTGCTATGTCTTCAAAAGGGCCATGCATGCATTGGACAGAATAGCAACAAGAATGGTCCCAAGTGTAAAGAGGATACGCTGTGAGGAAATATTAGAAAAAAAATGGTTAGTGGGAGGGGGTACCTCTTCAAGGTATTTCGAAATATTTTCTAAAATCTGCGTATGCACACATTTCCAGCCCACAAACCTTACTTCATGCCAGCTTATTATGTAACTATGCATAATGGAAAAACCCCATAGAAACATGTCAGAATTCATAATGGAAAAAATCGCAGAGGAAATTGTCAGTATTTTATAATTTAAAAAAGACATGCTGTGTCACACTTTGTTGATACACTTACTGAATAAGTCAAAATCCTTTTTGAAAATTTTTCATTCGCCATTTTTTCCTCAGTAGCTGAAATTTGTAATGCTCAAAATAAGGATTCAAAAGGAGATATTTTAAAAATTCAACAAATTATGTATTTCACAATAATAGTAAGTTTACCCGCTGTCTTGTGTGCTTTAATGCCTTCCTTAAAAGTTTTTACTTTAAGACTTCAGTCTGTCTGAAAAGCCTTGGCCTTCAACCGGATTTTTTTTTTTTTTTTACTTCCGTTGCAACCACATCTTTGCATATGCAGTTTGCTGAATTTCCCAGCATGAATTTTTCTGTTTTGAGGTCATTTTTGTGTTTACAGAAATTAATATTTATTAAAGACCATCTAGGTCAACAAAAGGTGGAAGAGCCAGACATTAGCTCCATTCAAAATACAGTTAGATGCTAGGCTGAATCAGAAGGATAATCTTTGATGGGCCAAATGGCCTATTCTCATATTCTTGTGTTTTAATAGGCTTTCAGATTAGATTTTTAAGGCAGTCCCATTCACTACCACCTAGATACATGATTTTAACAAATAACTGGTTGATTTACAGTCTTTATGACAAGCCATCTAGTCAATGCAACTTCCTCGCCATCCCCAGAAACAGGAAGCGTGGTAATTGAACATAGCTGCGCAATTGTGATCTTGCAGCAGAATTACCAGCTTTATACACACATGCAAAATTGATAGCCCAGTTAGCACACTGCCAAGGAAAATTCTCTGCTGTGACCTCCAGTTGCACTTTTTTTTAGTTCCACTAGGAGTATTGGACCCAAACCTATGGCATCGTGCCCGCAACAGCATTACATACAAAACTGAAGAGATAATATCGGTAAACTGAAACTAACATGAATCATAAGCAAATTCTGATACCGTGTTACAGCAGGAGTAGCCAAGGTTTATTCTTTGTCGGCTAGTTAAGGTGTATACCATGGGAGCCTTGGAGGTCACGTCTAAAGATTAAATCCCAGTTCCATTCATTCATTCCATTCACCAACATCACGATGTTCTGATTTAGGATTTGCCCACCAAAGGGGAAACAACATTAAGGATAACTCTCTCCAAGCCACAAAATTCAGAACAAGACAACCAGGAAATATAAGCAAAAATAGGGTCGAGTTGCCTAGGCTTTGAGGTCCGGATTGTCATGGCTCAGGGGTCACACGTGGCCCACTGCAACGATATTACAGAACAACTTGAGAATTCAGATTAAATTGTGTTACTTCTTTAGAACACATTTACAGGTAAGTTTACCCAATATATTCAATCTAAAAAATGGAACTGACCTACACCCAGCTGCACGCTGAGGAAAAATGCCAATTCAATATGCTGTAACCCATACAAACCAGATAACCAGTATTATTAAAAGGTACAGTAATCCACTGGCAAAAGATAAAACTTAAATCAGCACATGCTTCATTTCACGTTAACAATGTGACATGTCAGTTTACTCATGCATCAATCAAAACAAGCCAGGTACCATAAAAATCTACACAATCAATCACGTCTAAGTGTACTTTTTAAAGTTACCATTACAAAAAACGTGTTTGATAGCTAAAATACACGCATTGGAATGTACAGATGATTTCAACCATACCTGCAAAATATGGAATCCTTTCTAACACAATGAATCATAACAAATAAAAAAAGTACACTTCCTGCATATGGAGCTGTCAGCCAGCATTGCGATGTTCGGTTGCTCGCAATAAAAATTTCTTTAATATGTGCACTGTCATATTGTAGGCATGGTTTACTGTCACTTCTAAAAAAAAAAGGTATTAAATAGTATACGGAGAATTACAACGCTACAAATGAAAAACTAGCCTCAAATTTGCATTGATGAGATGATTAGCAATCTGCTCATGTTCCAGCATTGAGAACAAGCCTGTCCCGCTAGATGCAGAAAGCATTTGCTCAGTTTCTGCAGGCAGGCTGGATAAGAGAGAAAGAGAGAGACCAATGAGCCACGGAAAGACTGGGCATTAAGAATAATTTACAAACCTCTACAAGATTTTTTTTTTTTGGGGGGGTGGGTATTTAAACAGGAAACTTTTACTGAAGTTTTTTTTTTGGGTTGCAAACTTCAGCGCTTGCGGCTTATTCCACACGCGCGCGCTAAATCCCGCCCTCGCCCGGCAAATGCCCTCAGCCCGCCCGCCGTCCCGGGGAGAAAAGTCCCGTCTGCACGTCGCTAGGTGACTGCCCGGCAATTCCCGGCCTTTACCCCCCTCCTCCCCCTCCGCCACCCCACGGTGAGAGCCGCCGGGCTATAACCTTCTTTACCTGCTCTTTGTCTCCATAGAGCGGGCGGTGTCCGAGGCCGCTGACGGGAGTCGCCGAGGGAGCGAGCGGGCGGGCGGGCGGTCGGTCGCTGGGTGCCCGTCCCCTCCCTTTTTCCCTTTCCCCTTCACCTCACAACGCTCTCTGCCCCAGAGCGCCGGAGAAACAAGCGCAGCTTCGACCGCACCGGAAATCAGCTCGCTTAGCAACGGACGTGACGTCGCGGCCGCTCGCCGGTGACGCGCGTATCCTAGCAACGGGCGCCGCCCCTCGGTAAACAAAGCGAGGAACATTTGTTTCCCCCCCCCCCCCTCCCCCTTCACATGGTTTGTCCATTCCGACCCACTCCCCTCCCTCGCACCCCAACCAGTCAGACAACAAGGAGAGGCTGAAATTACTGGGAATCTGGAATAAAACAAAAAAACTAAAACAGAAAGTGCTGGAAGTACACAAAAGGGAAACATGTTGCCTTTTAAAAAGCATTTGGACAGTTACATGGGTAAGATGGGTATAGAGGGATATGGGGCCAAGTGCAGGCAATTGGGACTGGCTTAGTGGTATAAACTGGGCGACATGGACATTTGGATGAGCACTTGAAATGCCATAGCATACAAGGCTACGGACCAAATGCTGGAATATGGGATTAGAGTAGACAGGGCTGATGGCCGGCACGGACACGATGGGCTGAAGGGCCTCTATCCGTGCTGTATAACTCTATGACTCTATGACTCTATGACATGTTGGGCCGAAGGGCCTGTTTCCATGTTGTAAACTTCTATGATTCTATACGTTAATATTTCAGGTATGTGCCCCCTCATCAGACTGAAGACCAAGAGGTGAAAAGTCCTGAAACACCATAACCCTCTTCAAAGATGCCTTTTATTTTTAAAAAAAGATCCATAATTAAGATGTTGCCCCAATATCATCAACAGAAAAAAACAAATTTACACATTCCTCCCCTTTTAAGTGGCACACCTAATAAAGGAATTTAAAGAGTACTTTTCAATAAAACAAAAGGAAACTTATAAATCTAAATCGTAACATTGTTGTTTGTGACACTCTATTCCTTACGGTGCACAAGGCAAACCTTCCTTTCTGTTTTTATTCCACCAATCAACTCTTCATAACCTCGATGAATGCTTCCATGGCCCCAAAAATCACAGGAATCGTCCTGTACCAATCCATGCAAAACTTGCTTATCTCTGTCCATACTTAACTAAGCACCTAGGCCTTTTTTTTAAATCAAGACAGCTAGTATCTAATATGCCCTTCCCATGAGATAGTAAGCAGCAGTCTCCTCTGTCTGTTTCTATGCTTGAAGTGGACTTGACAGATTGTTTAGCTCTATTCTAAGAAGGGGAGTTCTCAGAGTGTCTGAGCCCCCATTCCTCCCTCAACCAACATCTCCAAAAAAAGTGATTCACCTCATAGCCACAGTCACCGCCTTCAAAGTAATTCAATCCGTGAAGAGCATTGAGATGTTTTGGAATGATAAGACACTATATTAATAAAAGTATTATTACCACCATGTTTATTTATTTGGCTTCTCAACTATCTTCCTCCTAAGATCCAAGTATGCCATCCTATATGCTCTTCCTCATCTTTGTATCCTCACTGTGTAGAAATCCATACATATCGTACTTCTTTTATTCTATCTCTTCCCTTCCTCCTACGTTCTACAGGCTTTTAAAACCCCAGGGTGATTTCGCCTACTCACTACTTCCTGATTTGTCCCACCTCCTACTCTTTCCAACCTTGGTGATACTCTGCACTATGGCCCTTGGCCATTCGCCTAGGTTTGTTGATCATAAAAAAATCCTTATGAATCATCGGTCACGTTCATAACTTGATGGATTTTTTTTATTGATGTTTTAATCCACACAGCATTGACAGTTTTTGTTTGGAATCTGTTATTCATTGGTCTGTGAGATTTTTTAAAAATCTGTAATCTTAAAGGCTCCTGAGCGAATGGGACCATACCAACATCTTCATACCGAGAATAACCAAAGTTGAATATTGCGGGATTTGAGTAAATATATATTCTAAAATTCCATTTGATTACCTTTGAAAGGGGAACCCTCGGTAGATTAAATAAATTCAGTTCCATTCACAACCCCTCAGATAAATGAAGCAGTCTCTGCCCACATGCAGCAAGACCTGGACAACATCCAGGCTTGGGCTGATAAGTGGCAAGTAACATTCACGCCACACAAGTGCCAGGCAATGACCATCTCCAACAAGAGTCTAACTACTTCCCCTTGACATTCAACGGCATTACCATCACCGAATCCCCCACCATTGACCAGAAACTAAACTGGACCAGCCACATAAATACTGTGGCTACAAGAGCAGGTCAGAGGCTGGGTATTCTGCAGCGAGTGACTCACCTCCTGACTCCCCAAAGCCTTTCCACTATCTACAAGGCACAAGTCAGAGGCGTGATGGAATACTCTCCACTTGCCAAGATGAGTGCAGCTCCAACAACACTCAAGAAGCTCGACACCATCCAGGACAAAGCAGCCCGCTTGATTGGCACCCCATCCACCACCCTGAACATTCACTCCCTTCACCACCAGCGCACCGTGGCTGCAGTGTTTACCATCTACAAGATGCACTGCAGCAACTCGCCATGACTTTTTCGACAGCACCTCCCAAACCCGTGAACTCCACCACCTAGAAGCCAAGGGCAGCAGGCACATGGGAACAACACCAACCCCACCTTCCCCTCCAAAGTCATACACCATCCTGACTTGGAAATATATCGCCGTTCCTTCATTGTCACTGGGTCAAAATCCTGGAACTCCCTACCTAATAGCACTGTGGGAGAACCTTCACCACACGGACTACAGCGGTTCAAGAAGGCGGCTCACCACCACCTTCTCAAGGGCAATTAGGGATGGGCAATAAATGCTGGCATTGCCAGCGTGCCCAAATCCCATGAATAAATAAAAAGAAATTAGGTAGAGTGTACGACAATCTAAACTGTTCATGGTCTTGAGACCACTTTTCTTATTCCACACTTTGTTGTGTTCTATTGCTTTTAAAACAGCAGGGATGTTTAGCGACAGTCCCTACATTTCTATTGGTTCCCACAAAGGAACTTTAAAAAATGATCTGTGACAATGTATGGAAATGAACCCAAGGGTAGAAGTAATAGAAAAATAGTAATAGTAATAGTAATAGTAATTGAAATAATAGAAAATTATTAAGTGACACCAATGCCAATTGGTTAGAATCTGATGCAAAAACCGTCAAATACAGGGATGTACAGTTTTTGTTAATTCATTCTCGGGATGTTGGCATTGCTGGCAAGGTGCACATTAATTGCCCATCCTCGGATACCGAGTAGCTTGCTAAGCCACTTCAGAGGGCAGTCAAGTGTGAACCACGTCAGTGTGGGTCTGGAGTCACATATAGACCAGATCTGGTAAGGACAGCAGGTTTCCATTGACATCAGTGAACCAGTTGCCTTTATTTTTTAACGACAATCCGACAACTTCATGGTCACTTTTACTGATACCAGCTTTTTAATTTCCAGAATTTTAAAAAACTAAATTCAAATTCTCAAACTTGTAGGATTTGTATCGTAGTTCTCTGGATTGTTAGTCTAGGCCTCTGGATTACTTGTCCAGTAACATAATCACTACACTACTGTACCTGTTTGTAGGTGCAAGCGAAGGCATCTCTTTCAAGAAGGAGGAATGGGGAGTGGACACGACTTCGCACAAAATACTCCCAATCCTGCCAAGGTCATCTGAAAAAAGCTTCTAAGTATTTAATGTCTGCCATTACCTTAATCATTAGCAAAGCAATAAACCCATTTTAAAAAAGACTATTTTGACTGGAAAAGTTTTTAATATGTTACTGTGATTTGGAGACTGGCTCTGCAGCCATGAAGTTCCTATCATGTACTATGTCACAAAGTGATTAACGCATTGATGAATGGGAAGGAGGACATGGAGCTGAACCTTAAATTATTACATTTATGGTCTTAACATTTTAATCATAAGGAGATGACCTTGATTGTAAACCAGCACAATTTACACTGCCTGAACATAAAGGGTTGTGTACATGGGAAGAATTTGATCTTAAGTGAATTTTTATTGATGTGGAGTTAGTCAAGGGACTGTTCTACAACATGTACCTAATTTACTAGCATCAGCTCAACCCAAATTTAGATTATATATTAAAATAGAGATAACTAGGGGTATTAATTTGTTCCAGTCAGAATCAGATCTGCCCTCGTTGCTTAATATTTACTTCCAGCAATCTTAAAATAGCTCCTGCGCTATGAAGTTGTTTAGTGTCAATTACACAAGAAGATTCATGGGCTGAAATGCTGTGCTTATTAGCAACATTAGAAATAGCAGCTATTGGAAAATTTGTCACTTCAGAGCTGCTTTGTGTAGTATGAATGTTACATTCTCCAATTCTCTGCCTTACAGCTAAGCATTTATGAGGAATGGCAACTCTAAGGACTGACATATGCTGATCTCGCAGAGAACGGTTTCACATGACTTCAACTTTAGGTGCCTCATTCATTTTAAGCCAGTTAATTGAGCAAGACCCGAGGAATTATATTTGTGAGCAGCTACTGTCGGAACATTACTTTTTCACACATTTCTGAGGAAATTGCAAGTGGGAAGTGGGAATTTTATTTATACATTTTGTGCAACTTGTATTTGAAAACACATTTTCTCTTACTTGAGAGAAAAGTAATTAAATTAATTAAATTCATTAGAAACCATCTAATGAAGGCAGAAACTAGGCAAGTTCTTTATCCAACCATTGCATTAAAGAGTAGTGGGTGCTCAGTTGTTACATGTTCCTTAATATTAGCTGTGCAAAGGCAGCATGGGAACAGATACTTTGTACAGAATCTTCTCTCCCCTTGTCCCACCTGCAGTGATGCCAAAATGAAGATTGCTCCCTGTAAGAATAAAGAATGAGTATCATGATTTGGCATTCTTTTAACCTTTTTTTTCCACAGAAAGGATTTGGAAAGAAGGATGGGTTTTCAAAGCAAAGAATATTCTCACAAGTTTAAAAATGGCTCCTTGACAAAAGATGGTTAATATGTTAATGAAAGTTGTTTTCCCCAAGGACTATAAACAATAAGCAATTTGTTAACTTGTCTTGGTAATCAATAAATACCTCCCACACATTAAAAGTCTTTCACCCCTACCCAGCTATAAATAGAGGAAAATAAAACAAAGAAACAGGAAGGAACCAGTATTTAAATAGAATGTAAACAATTTTACAACACCAAGTTATAGTCCAGCAATTTTATTTTAAATTCACAAGCTTTCGGAGATTTTCTCCTTCCTCAGGTAAATGTTTCAAGATCTCCTTGAAGCCTACGCATTTATACATATTGAATAATACATGGTGTTTACAGAATGCCCCTGCAACTGCCCGTTGCCAAGGCAATCACCGTGTTCAGACAGAGAGGTGTCATCTGCAGAACCCCCGAATACACATTCAACAAAAAAACAAACAGGGAAAAAAAACAGAGAAAAAAAAAACACAGAGAGAGGCAGAAACATCCGGAAGGCAGAGAGAGCCAGCAAATGACCCATTATATTAAAAACAGATAACATTTGTTCGCTGGTGGGGTAACGTGTAGCGTGACATGAACCCAAGATCCCGGTTGAGGCCGTCCTCATGGGTGCGGAACTTGGCTATCAATTTCTGCTCGACGATTTTGCGTTGTCGTGTGTCTCGAAGGCCGCCTTGGAGTACGCTTACCCGAAGGTCGGTGGATGAATGTCCATGACTGCTGAAGTGTTCCCCGACTGGGAGGGAACCCTCCTGTTTGGCGATTGTTGCGCGGTGTCCGTTCATCCGTTGTCGCAGCGTCTGCATGGTCTCGCCAATGTACCATGTACCAACGTACCAACGTTGTCGCAGCGTCTGCATGGTCTCGCCAATGTACCAACGCAAAATCGTCGAGCAGAAATTGATAGCCAAGTTCCGCACCCATGAGGACGGCCTCAACCGGGATCTTGGGTTCATGTCACGCTACACGTTACCCCACCAGCGAACAAATGTTATCTGTTTTTAATATAATGGGTCATTTGCTGGCTCTCTCTGCCTTCCGGATGTTTCTGCCTCTCTCTGTGTTTTTTTTTTTCTCTGTTTTTTTTCCCTGTTTGTTTTTTTGTTGAATGTGTATTCGGGGGTTCTGCAGATGACACCTCTCTGTCTGAACACGGTGATTGCCTTGGCAACGGGCAGTTGCAGGGGCATTCTGTAAACACCATGTATTATTCAATATGTATAAATGCGTAGGCTTCAAGGAGATCTTGAAACATTTACCTGAGGAAGGAGAAAATCTCCGAAAGCTTGTGAATTTAAAATAAAATTGCTGGACTATAACTTGGTGTTGTAAAATTGTTTACAATTGTCAACCCCAGTCCATCACCGGCATCTCCACATCTTAAATAGAATGGTAAGAGGTTAGAAAGTGGAGGACCAGTGTTTCAGTCAAGTCAGAGAATGCACTGATGTGGGAAACATGGCACGTTTCTCAACTTGTATTATTACACGAAGATAAATTGTAGTGATTGAACAGTGAGGCTGCCCATTATTGCTATTGTGCATGTTCATCCATACTGTGAGATAAAGCAGCTCATCGATTCATATCAAGCGTCATCTCACAAGTGTTTGTGCTGTCTGCCTTCAGAGATGTTGAAGAAGTACAAAGTGTGAAAGATGTGACTGTCCGGTTCAGGTAAGAAGGAGCACAACTTTTATACCCCGTGTTACACTTTTATACTAGTAGGCACAGGGCAGTGTAAGTCAACTTTCATAAAAGTAAGATGCTCGGACCACTTGTATGAGCAAGTGACATCACTGAACCCAAGAAGGTATCTATAACAGACTTCAAATTTGTAACAGTGACTCAGGGTGTAATTACGCTACCACTTTTACATAAATGTGAAGTGCTTTTTGGGTGTGCATCAGTCAAAAGTAGCAGTATAACTCAGAAGACTAACAAGCATACTGAAGCCATGAGATGTTAGCCCGTCGGTTTTATACAGGTTTGAATTAACACTAAGTGCATTAAAGCACTAAAATTAAAGACACCAGTAACTAGGCAAATACTTTCTCTTTGCAGCATTCAGGAATACGTAGGAATTCAGATGAACATCTATGTCTGAATCACCATTCTCTTCACAACATTCCCATTAACTGATGTACTGAGTGAACCTTAATAGTGGCAAATACAAGGGGCACGATTTTAAAAGGAAAGTGCGGGTGCGCTGGGGGCAAAGGAAATTGGGGTTTTTTGGAGCAGGCAATTAAAGCCGGCGGGACAGTATTTAAAGCAGTAAATCAAGTACTTAAAGTACTTGAAACATCCATAAATCCAATTAAGAATAAAGGCAAGCAATTTCAATGCTGCCTCAACGTTTCCCATGCTATGTGAAGCACACCATGGGAAAGTAGTCGGGTTTCAGCCGGCAGCCATTTGGACATTTAAATCCCTGTTTGACAGATGGGGATAAAAGAACAGTTATTGCAGCAAGGCACTCAGTTCTCTCAGACAAACCTTTGGCTGGGAGATCTTTGTGCTTAGACTGAAAATTCTTGGTTCACACTCAGAATTGTTCTGTTTTCACATACTTACCAAATTTTCGGACCCCCTCAAACTGACACCATCAGGATGGGTGGCATCAAGTCTCGCCGTTCATGATGAAGCACATGAAAGGGCGCTATCACAAAAGGCAGTTAAGAATGGGCAAGACATGGCAGTAGTGGCGAGAATGATAACATTTAATGTGACTTTTTCAAAAATCAAATATGAATGAAAAACATGACATTCTGTCAAACACCCTTGTGCATACCCTTCATGATCACTAAATCTTTGCCTTTCTCTTCCTACTACTTCTACGTGGTGCATCTCCTGTGGTTGCAGCAGAGGTAGTAGTAGGTTGCTCATGTTCATGCCCTGACTGCTTAGATGCTTAGATGCTTTGGGCCTACGCCCTCTGGATTTTGGAGCCTGTGAGTGTCCCGCCAAAGACTGCTCCACCTGCACCTGTGCAGGGGCAGACTCGTCCACCTGGAGAGGAGGCAGCATTGTGGGGACTGGTTGAGAGGGGGGCAACGGGTGAGACATGGGAGCGCTTTGAGTGGCGTCCCCACTTCCACTTCCCCTTTCGCCATCATCCCTCTCCTGGGCCAGGCCCACATCACTCCTACCACCCTGCTGGAAAACAGTTTGTGAGCCCAGTTGTAAAGTTTCTTTCTGCCTGTTTAAGGAAGCAGAGTGTTGTTCACCCTGAGTCCGAATGGCCAACGTTAGGGCCTGAGTGGACTCATCTGTGAGCCGTGTTTGAAGCTCAATGGAGGTAGCCTTTTCTCCATCACAGACATTGCCGCACTTACCTGCGACCTATCTCAGACATTTCCGCAGTTACCCGAGACACTATCTCAGAGATTCCCTCATATACCTATGCCACCATTCCACTAATACAGGAGTTCTCCACCCTCTGCGTTATTGTGGAAAGTGTGCGTGGCACCTGTTCCAGTACCTCGCAAATGTCCTTCGATCATTCTCCTTTTAAAGGATGGCCCCCGGGGTTCAACATCTGCGTCCAGCTGAGCAGAGCCTGGAGGGGAGTGCTCCCCACCGACGCGGACTCTCCACAGCTGCCCCTGCCACCAGTGTCTGCTCGTGCTCACTTGTTGGCAGAGGCAGGGCGCTTCCTCCTGTCGGCTGGGTAAAATAGTTCCCTCCTCCTCCTCACCCCAGCCAGCAGCATCTCAAGTGAGGTATTGCTGAATCTTGGAGCTGCCTTGCCCCTTGTGCTGCTCCATTGTGTCTCCTTGCCGTTTGCTTCAGCAAAATCCATTGGAGCAATGGCCCTTTAAATCTAGACGCTCCACGTTACAGCAGGTCATGCGGGCGCGCAGTCTGCCCGCTGCGCAGCTTTCAGATGCCAAACCCGGAAACAAGGTTAATGGCCACCAATTAAGTTGCGATCGCATAGGGAATGGTAAGCTTTTATTATTCGGGTTACCCGTGCACCCATTCACCCCCCGCTGCTGCCATCCCACTGCCCTTTTAAAATCGTGCCCAAGGAGTCTTGAATCTTTGCATTATTCACTACATTTCTAATTGAAGAAGCAGACAGTGTCTTTTGATCCAAAGATAAAAGTGGTATCATTTACTTTTCTGACGAATGGACTTATTAAATGTGTTTGGATCTCTGCAGACAGAAATGTATTTCAAACAGTTCAGGCATTCTTTTGAAATTTTGTTTCACAATCAGCTAAGGACTCAATTTCTACTCTCCTTGAGATATTATCATAGAATCATACAGCATAGAAGGAGGCCATTTGACCCATCGTGCCTGTGCTGGCTCTTTGCAAGAGCTATCCAATTAGTCCCACTCTCCTGCTGTTTCCCCATAGTCCTGGAATTGTTTCATTTTCAAGTATTTATCCAATTCCCTTTTGAAAGTTATTATTGAATCTGCTTCCACCGCCCTTTCAGGCAGCGCATTCCAGATCATAACAACTCGATGCATTAAAAAAATTCTCCTCATCTGCCCCCTGGTCCTCCTGCCAATCACCTTAGATCTGTGTCCCCTGGTTACTGACCCTCCTGCCAGTGGAAACAGTATCTCCCTATTTGCTCTATCAAAACCCCACATTATGTTATCCAATATTATGATATGTTGATGCTGAAAGTGGCATGAAAAGATGAAACCTACTGAACCTGCCGTGCAGAAACCAGGACTTTTTTTGAGTGAACCATTTAAAATAATTATATTTCTTCAGAATCCACAAAGAGCAATTGACCCATTTCAGAATTTCTCATTGCATATAGGTTTGGATAGATTGTGTTTTTAGTATTAAGCAAATATTTGTGCTGCCCATCATTGTTTAATTGTAAATAAATATATTAGTTGCTTTGGTCAATAACAAAAAAAACCCTCTAATCTATGTTTAATATCCATGATTTGTAGTTATGGTCATTGTTATTCTTAGGAAATGCATCTCTGCTAAGGGTAGATTATCATGAAGGTGCAGATACTGGATCACAAGGTTGGCTTACAGGATCCATTGAGAGAGAAAATACTTTCATAAAAACCTGAAATTGTAACATAAAATGATACCTACATTTAGAGTAATTATGCTGTACAGAAATGCAATTTTTTTAATATATCACAGTTAATGGGCACCCTGTTAATTGGAATGTTTGATTAAAGAAAACATTTGATGAAGCAAATTTATTCCCTACATGTTAATGGAAAATTTTGTTTTATAGCCCATAGTTTGAAATAATTGCATTATCAGCAACAATCTTAGGCAACACCATAACTGATCCATTGCTACACTATTATTTAAGTAGGTGGTGCATTGGAGTGCGAGTCTCACTGTTATAAATTCTGATTTTATAGAACTGCTCACTCTCTCAATGGTTTCACAGTAGTTCCCCTAAGCAGACCCTGTTCCCTGCAAACTCTGCAATTTATATAATCTGCTATTGCAAATTGTATGACTCAAGGGATTAACAAGTACTCTTAATCAGAGTAATCTGTTTAATGGGTTAAATGCCTCGTACTACACTATCTCACCTGCTCTGTATTGGTAGATATTAAAATGAGATAGACAGACTACATTCATTAATATATTTATTTGCAATTAAATAGATACAAAGCACAAAACATTCAACAAAGTACTAATGAGTACAACATAAACACAATTAGAAAGTCCATAATGGATTACTTACCCTACATAAGAAATGCTTCTGCAGAACGAAACTAGTCTCTCGGGTTTTTTTAAAAACAAAGTCCTGGTTACTGAAGAAACAAATTCAGGTTTGTCTTCTTATATCACCTTTAGTATCAGCAGAACACAAATTAAAAGGTCTTTCTTGAAACTGAAATTGCCAGAACTGCAGTATTTTATCAGTGTGCTATTTTGAAGCACACACTTAATTTAAAGTCAAGTTCGCAGAAAATTTAATGGCAACACAATCATTTTAAAAGCTGCAAATAACAATTTGAACATATACATATACAAGTGGAACTCAACTACACTCACACAAACCAGTAAGCAGGAAATTTATTTTTTGTCAGCTAGGCTTCAGTTGATATACAAATTTCCTAACATTCACAATGGAAACAACATCAGTTTATCTCACAGGGAAATCATTGTAATATACATCAATGCAGTCACTAGCAATTTCAATCATTGAACCACTCTGATCTTAAGATCAAGAGTCCTGTCTTATCTCTAGAGCAGCAGCTACGATCTGAACACTAATGTAAAATCAGCAAATCCAAATACCGTTTGTATCACTTAATCATCAATACTTCTTGTAAAAGTCAGTCACAAAAAAAAATCATGATTAATTCGAAACTTTTCCACACATTTTAAAACAAGTGCTGATGATATAATTGGGCAACTAATTGGAAGGATTTACTGAGTCCAGCAGCGTATCTACATAGTGGATACGTCCTGACCAGTTAAGATATGTAATATACATGATTGCTTTTGGCCAGCCGTGACATTTTCTTTTTAGAGCAGCGTTGTCCAATAGAAATTGATGACTAGGTGTGGCTACAGTGACACTGTTTTAGCCACATGCACTAATTTTAGTGGAAAATGCCATACATACACTCACACAGTACAGGTAAATGTACTTCACACGTCTATATTTACTTAACAAACATCCACCACCATTCAGTAACCACGGAAGTAAAGCACTCACAACTATCAAAAAACACTCACACACTCTGCTTTTCGTCTTATCATTTTAGCAACAAACACACAAAAAGGTTAAAGTTCACATCTATACGCTGAGTGAATATGAGTATTGCGATCACGTGCTGAAACAATGGTGTCTGTTACTCATTTTTTATTTTCTAATCAGAAATGCAATTAGCCACATCTGGATTCCCAATTAGCCACATGTGGCTAGCGGCTAATGTAATGGACAATGTTGTTTAAGAGCATTTAAACTAAGTTTTGACTGAAACAAAAATAGTGTGTGTTGTAGCTTGCATCCAAGAAAATCAGTTGATGTTGTTTTTGTGATGTTAATTTGTTAAGATTTGCCATGCCAGTGAAAATAGGATTTTTATTTCCTATGGAATTCTCTCACAAATGTGATAAACAATAATTAAAAGGCAAGTATATTCAACTCCATTAACCCATATTATAAAGAGAAACATCTGTACTGATACCAGTAAGTCTTAGTTGTCCTTATTGCATTGTTTTATGCTTTAGAATTGCTCATTAGAGACATTCTGGGAATAATTATGTTGTATCCAACTCTTCCTAATATGGTATCATGAAACTCTGCTCTAGAGAGATTACGAATAGGGACATTGGGCTAAGGGCTACATTCAATATTGATGGTATCACTGGAGAGAAACTATGAAACATTTGCTCCCAGGCTGCTTCTATTGACATTCAACATAATAACAAGACCAAAGACACCAGCAAGTGTTCAATCTCCCTAAGAGATTGTGTGATTAAAGGGATTGTGAGACAATTCAGTAGAATATTCTTTTCATTTAATCAAGGCTGTTTTAGTGATCCTGATGTTTCAACTGTGGTTGTTAAACTAGTTCTTTCATAATGTTGGGATGAAGTCAGTCAGTTTCCTTCAGCGTTATGAAAAGTAATCACCACTAATTTTTTTTTTAAAAAACAGGCAGAATAGAAAGTTATTTGTCTTCCATTCTCTCCTTTTTCCCTTCTGTCTCGTGGATTGCCCAGCTGACTGGATGGTCTGGTGACCAACTCCAAGGCTGCTGCCATTGTTACGCTATATAACTAGGCACTAGTGGGTGCAAGGTGGATTTTTCCTCTGACTTTCTTTCCCCTTGCTGTGGGAAGTGGCTGCCCTTCGCTCCAAGCCCCCTCACAGTGATCTGACTGGAATCAGTAATGCAGCCTGTAGAAATTCACAAGTGCAAGCCTGCATCCTAAAATTTAAGAGGTGCAGCGTACTAGAGCTCCAACACGATGAGCCACCATACTGCTCTGCAGCAAGGCTGCCTCTTTATACAAATGAAGTTTAGCAAGCACTATCACTGCAGTAGATTTGGTATGACCTCTTCCTATTGCCACAGGATAGACTCAGTTCAATTGAACTTAGCTGACTAGTTTTTGCAACCTCAGTACCAGATCCAAATTTGCCTCTTTTTTTCCACGAGATCTCCTAGACTGGTTTCAATCGTCTGAGGAGGGGGGGGGGGGGTCAGAGAGGAATTTCCCAGGGTATTTATCCCTTATTGGCCCTGGGTTTCTTCTCTTTTTTTTCTGCCTCTCCCAGGATGGCTGCAGGGAGGTGGGGGGAAGAGAGGGAGGGAGATAGTGTTTGGTCATGATGCTCTGGCCATTGTGAGTGTGGGACAGGCTTGATGGACCTGCTGTCTTTTCCTGCCCGTCAACTTCGTATGGTCTTGAGATGGGCTACTAGGCCCGTATGTAACAGCCTACCGCCAATTGGGATCAGTACCCATTCTTATACTTTTTAGCGTTTCAGATGAACATTGGATTAGTATGCCAGTTCTGCCTAATTCAGTTTTGATGTGGAGATGCCGGTGATGGACTGGGGTTGACAATTGTAAACAATTTTACAACACCAAGTTATAGTCCAGCAATTTTATTTTAAATTCACAAGCTTTCGGAGATTTTCTCCTTCCTCAGGCAAATGTTTTTCCTCAGGCAGATCTTGAAACATTTGCCTGAGGAAGGAGAAAATCTCCGAAAGCTTGTGAATTTAAAATAAAATTGCTGGACTATAACTTGGTGTTGTAAAATTGTTTACAATAATTCAGTTTTGCCAGCTCTAGAACTCCAACTGGCCCAGACCAACCTCAGCCACTTGTCCAAGGCTGTAGCTACACTGTCACCTTCATATCAATGTAAAGCAGTTTTGACTGTACATCAATGCAAAAGTGGGAGTATTACTCAAGAGATTAAGGATATGAAGTGTCAAGACGGTCTGCAAGAGGCCCTCTTATAAAGCTTTAAGTTGCATCGAGTGCAGGATAACTCCAGCCTGAGCCAGTCCACTTTAGAGTTCTGAATGCTAACCGTATGTTCCACTCCCAAATTCCATACATCTAAAAAAAAATATGCTTACCACTGGCTCTAACTGTTCTCACCATCCCATAGATGACTCCTAATGGCACACCGTGGTTTCCCCTACCTCAACCATTGTTTGTGAACTAATTGAAGAAATCTAAATGAGTCCAGTACACTTTGACCTAAGTAAATCCATATGATACTAACTGTGCTGCTAATTTTAGTACTGTTCTATTTAAACATTTATGCTCATTCTGCTCAATCTATTCATAAAATATTAATTTGGAACGATTGTTACATGTTTGCATGGTGAAACAAAAATTTCTTTGAAGGCTTAGGTTTTCTTTGAAAAAGAAGGAAACACAATCATGTAATTTCATTAACATATGAAATGTGCAGGCTTGTCAGTAATGGTTAAGGATGCCATCCATTATTCATGGCGTCAGAAGTTTGATTCCCCACATTTTTCTCTTCTGAGTGTTATAAAATGTAATTAGATGAAATAGATATAGCACAAGCTTCAATATATCCCCGAGCTTCTGTTCGTTTGACTGCGTTATTGGTCTAAGGGTGCGTAGCAGGAAGCCAGTAACAGCAACATGGGTGTGAATTATGTAACATGATGAAGAAACATAATAAAGTAGCAAATAGTCAGGACTGGTGATAAACCAGTAATCTCACTGGCATGGTTTAAATATTGTCAATAACGAGAAGAATGCAGCTCAAGTGCATTATATATTCAGCTGAAACTCAGGATGGGATTACAAGCCTTGAAATCACTCCAAATATCTAATTTTATATTAAATATTTATTTTGTGAACTTTGTGAAAGTCACCTCATCCTGGCAGGCAGTGTCTATCAGGGCAGATCCTGGTGCAGTGCACGCCAAGGCACTGACACAATTAATCCATTGAAGGATCAACACTTGTGACATAATTTTTTAAAAATTCGTTCACGGGATGAGGGCGTCGCTGGCAAGGCCAACATTTATTGCCCATTTCTAATTGCCCTTGAGAAGGTGGTGGTGAGCCACCTTCTTGAACCGCTGCAGTCCGTGTGGTGAAGGTTCTCCCACAGTGCTGTTAGGAAGGGAGTTCCAGGATTTTGACCCAGCGACGATGAAGGAACGGCGATATATTTCCAAGTCGGGATGGTGTGTGACTTGGAGGGAAACGTGCAGGTGGTATTGTTCCCATGTGCCTGCTGCCCTTGTCCTTCTAGATGGTAGAGGTCGTGGGTTTGGGAGGTGCTGTCGAAGAAGCCTTGGCGAGTTGCTGCAGTGCATCCTGTGGATGGTACACACTGCAGCCACAGTACGCTGGTGGTGAAGGGAGTGAACGTTTAGGGTGGTGGATGGGCTGCTTTGTCCTGGATGGTGTCGAGCTTCTTGAGTGTTGTTGGAGCTGCACTCATCCAGGCAAGTGGAGAGTATTCCATCATACTCCTCACTTGTGCCTTGTAGATGGTGAAAAGGCTTTGGGGAGTCAGGAGGTGAGTCACTCGCTGAAGAATACCCAGCCTCTGACCTGCTCTTGTAGCCACAGCATTTATGTGGCTGGTCCGGTTAAGTTTCTGGTCAATAGTGACCCCCAGGATGTTGATGGTGGTGGTTTCGGCGATGGTAATGTCGTTGAATGTCAAGGGGAGGTGGTTAGATTCTCTCTTGTTGGAGATGGTCATTGCCTGGCACTTGTCTGGCACGAATGTGACTTGCCACTTTTCAGCCCAAGCTTGGATGTTGTCCAGGTCTTGCTGCATGCGGGCTCGGACTGCTTCATTATCTGAGGGGTTGTGAATGGAACTGAACACTGTGCAATCATCAGCGAACATCCTCATTTCTGACCTTATGATGGAGGGAAGGTCATTGATGAAGCAGCTGAAGATGGTTGAGCCTAGGACACTGCCCTGAGGAGCTCCTGTAGCAATGTCCTGGGGCTGAGATGATTGGCCTCCAACAACCACTACCATCTTCCTTTGTGCTAGGTATGACTCCAACCACTGGAGAGTTTTCCCCCTGATTCCCATTGACTTCAATTTTACTAGGGCTCCTTAGTGCCACACTTGGTCAAATGCTGCCTTGATGTCAAGAGCAGTCACTCTCACCTCACCTCTGGAATTCAGCTCTTTTGTCCATGTTTGGACCAAGGCTGTAATGAGGTCTGGAGCCAAGTGGACCTGGCGGAACCCAAACTGAGCATTGGTGAGCAGGTTATTGGTGAGTAAGTGCCGCTTGATAGCACTGTCGACGACACCTTCCATCACTTTGCTGATGATTGAGCGTAGACTGATGGGGCGGTAATTGGCCGGATTGGATTTGTCCTGCTTTTTGTGGACAGGACATACCTGGACAATTTTCTACATTGTCGGGTAGATGCCAGTGTTGTAGCTGTACTGGAAAAGTTTGGCTAGAGGTGCGGCTAGTTCTGGAGCACAAGTCTTCAGCACTACAGCCAGGATGTTGTCGGGGCCCATAGCCTTTGCTGTATCCAGTGCACTCAGCCGTTTCTTTATCATGTGGAATGAATCAAATTGGCTGAAGACTGGCTTCTGTGATGGTGGGGATATCGGGAGGAGGCTGAGATGAATCATCTACTCGGCACTTCTGGCTGAAGATGGTTGCAAACGCTTCAGCCTTCTCTTGCACTCACGTGCTGGACTCCGCCATCATTGAGGATGGGGATGTTTACAGAGCCTCCTCCTTCTGTTAGTTATTTAATTGTCCACCACCATTCATGACTGGATGTGGCAGGACTGCAGAGCTTTGATCTGATCTGTTGGTTGTGGAATCGCTTAGCTCCGTCTATGGCATGTTGCTTCTGCCGTTTAGCGTGCATGTAGTCCTGTGTTGTAGCTTCACCAGGTTGGCACCTCATTTTTAGGTACGCCTGGTGCTGCTCCTGGCATGCTCTTCCTCACTCCTCATTGAACTAGGGTTGATCTCCTGGCTTGTTGGTAATGGTAGAGTGAGGAATATGCTGGGCCATGAGGTTACAGATTGTGCTGGAATACAAATTGTGCTGTTGATGGCCCACAGCGCCTCATGGATGTCCAGTTTTGAGCTGCTAGATCTGTTCTGAATCTATTCCATTTAGCATGGTGGTAGTGCCACACAACACGTTGGATGGTGTCCTCAGTGCGAAGAAGGGGACTTGGTCTCCAGAAGGACTGTGCGGTGGTCACTCCTACCAATACTGTCATGGACAGATGCATCTGCGACAGGTAGATTGGTGAGGACAAGGCCAAGTATGTTTTTCCCTCGTGTAAGTTCGCTCACCACCTGCCGCAGGCCCAGTCTGGCAGCTATGTCCTTCAGGACATGGCCAGCTCGGCCAGTTGTGGTGCTACCGAGCTACTCTTGGTGATGGACATTGAAGTCCCAGAGTACATTCTGTGCCCTTGCTACCCTCAGTGCTTCCTCCAAGTGGTGCTCAACATGGAGGAGGACTGATTCATCAGCTGAGGGAGGGTGGTAAGTGGTAATCAGCAGGAGATTTCCTTGCCCATGTTTGACCTGATGCCATGAGATTTCATGGGGTCCGGAGTCAATGTTGAATACTCCCAGGGCCACTCCCTTCTGACTGTATATCACTGTACCACCACCTCTGGCGGGTCTGTCCTGCCGGTGGGACAGGACATATCCAGGGATGGTGATGGAAGAGTGTGGGACGTTGGCTGAAAGGTATGATTCTGTGAGTATGGCTATGTCAGGCTGTTGCTTGACTAGTCTGTGGGACAGCTCTCCCAATTTTGGCACAAATCCCCAGATGTTATAGAATCATAGAATCATAGAAGTTACAACATGGAAACAGGCCCTTTGGCCCAACATGTCCATGTCGCCCAGTTTATACCACTAAGCTAGTCCCAATTGCCTGCACTTGGCCCATATCCCTCTATACCCATCTTACCCATGTAACTGTTACTGAAGAGGACTTTGCTGGGTCGACTGGGCTTGGTTTGCCTTTGGCGTGTCCGGTGCCTAGTGGTCTGTCCAGTTTTATTCTTATGATTATGACTTTTTGTAGCAAGATTTTACAACTGAGTGGCTTGCTAGGCCATTTCAGAGGGCGATTAAGAATCAACCACATTGCTGTGGGTCTGGAGTCACATATAGGCCAGACCATGTGGGGACGGCAGGTTTCCTTCCCTAAAGGACATTATGAACCAGATGGGTTTTTACGACAATCCGATGGTTTCGTGACCACCATTATCGATACTAGTTTTTTTTTTTAATTCCAGAATTTTATTTAATTAATTGAATTTAAATTTGCCAGCTGCCATGGCGGGATTTGAACTCATGAACTCTGGATTATTAGTCTAGGCCTCTGGATTACTGGTCCAGTAACATAACCACTATGCTACCATACCCATTCTACTTAACAATTAATAATTGGTCACTGGGGAATATTCAGAAATTCATCAGGACCATTGGACGATGCACGTTTTTCCCTCCTCTTCTGAAGGTGATACCACATGCCGGGAAAAGGTTCTACAGGCATCACTCGCCCTTTGGTCCCATACCCAAGCAGCCATTCTTCATGTATAAGCCTAGACAGTGACTGTTGTTAGACTATTGGGCCATGGGGGTAGGGTTGCCAACTCTGGTTGGACATATTCCTGGAGGTGTCATCACATGACCTCCTGCCTCAAACCATCCCGCCCCCACACTCCCGCCATTGGTCGCCTGACATGTCCATCCTCGTGGTGCACTGCCATCCCACGCCAATTGGAAAGTGAATAGACTCTTCATTACCCGATTGGATGATTTTTTTTCAGTCAAACAGCCTTTATTCCCCCATGTCCAATATTTTTATAACTAGTAAACAAAAGTGTTCAAAGAAAATTTAAAAATAAGCAATTTTTTATTGCCCCTATGATTTTTCTCCTGGGTTGCTAGTAGCAGTGTCCTGGAGATTAGTCTTTAATTCCTGGAGACTCCAGGGCAAATCATAATGTTCCTGTCCTCACCCAATGTCCATAACAAGCAGTTTTCAGCAAGGATCACGGATAGCAATCGGGAGCCGGAAGCCTTGCTGATCTTCCCCCTCGCCAGCTGAGAAGGCGGACGTCAATTGTAGCATTCCTACTGCCATCCCAGCTGAGAACAGTTAACTCAGCAAAGACCAGGAATCTCCAGGGCAAGGAAAGGTTAATGAGAAGACTTCGTGACAAGGACAATATTCCTTTTCAATTCAAATGTTTCCACTAAACCAACAACGTGGAATGCATAGGAAATGAAACCAATGCCTGTGCAATTATTCTGTGTAGTTGGCATGTGCACATAAAGTGCTTTAATTTACCTCAGAGTTTGCCAACACAAGGACATATGCACAACTTGGATAATGATATTGGCTCTGCAGCGATGTTGTTTTCTCAGTGGACTAGCTTCTCATTTCAACACTGATAAACAGTAATACACCAGCCAAAAAAACATATAAAATATACACCAGACAGAGAGGTAATTACTTACCTACAAGTGTAGTAGTCAGCACTTTTTAAAAAGTACTCCATTTATCATAGACAATGTACCCAATCTAGTCAGAGATATTATTGGGATACTCGTCCTCACAGCCCAGAATCATACGGCCTTCCTTTCCTACATTATAAAAGCCTCACCCAACACCTTTCAGTTTAATCAAAGGCATCATTGCACCTAGGCACCTGGTCCCATTTCCCTATGACAGAATCATTGAAAATTTCTGGCACAGAAGGAGGCCATTCGGCCCATCGTGTCCACGCTGGCCGAAAGTGAGCCACCCACTTAAGAGCACTTGGTCCGTAGCCTTGTAGGTTATGGCACTTCAGGTGCATATCCAGGTCCTTTTTAAATGTGATGAGGGTTTCGGCCTCTACCACCCTTTCAGGCAGTGAGTTTCAGACCCCCACCACCCTCTGGGTGAAAACATTTTTCCTCAGCTCCCCTCTAATCCTTCTACCAATCACTTTAAATCTATGCCCCCTGGTAGTTGACCACTCTGCTAAGGGAAATAGGTCCTTCCTATCCATTCTATCTAGACCCCTCATAATTTTGGACACTTCAATTAAATCACCCCTCAGCCTCCTCTGTTCCAAAGAAAACAACCCCAGCCTATCCAATCTTTCCTCATAGCTAAAATTCTCCAGTCCTGGCAACATCCTCGTAAATCTCCTCTGTACCCTCTTTAGTACAATTACATCCTTCCTGTAATGTGGTGACCAGAACTGTACACAGTACTCAAGCTGTGGCCTACCTAGTGTTTTATACATTTCTAGCATAACCTCCCTGCTCTTATATTCTATGCCTTGACTAATAAAGGAAAGTATTCTGTATGCCTTCTTAACCACCTTATCTACCTGTCCTATGACCTTCAGGGATTTGTGGACACGCACTCCAAGGTCCCTCACTTCCTCTACACCTCTCAGTATCCTCCCATTTATTGTGTATTCCCTTGCCTTGTTGCCCTCTCCAAATTCATTACCTCACACTTTTCTGGATTGAATTTCATTTGCCACTTTTCTGCCCACCTGACCAGTCAATGAATATCTTCCTGCAGACTACAGCTTTCCTCCTCACTATGGCCAATGTTTGTATTATCTACAAACTTCTTAATCATGCCCCCTACATTTAAGTCCAAATCATTAATATATACCACAAAAAGCAAGGGACCAAGTACTGAGCCCTGCAGAACCCCACTGGAAACAGCCTTCCAGTCACAAAAACGCCCATCGACCATTACCCTTTGCTTCCTGCCATTGAGCCAATTTTGGATCCAACTTGCCACTTTCCCTTGGATCCCATAGGCTTGTACTTTTTTGACCAGTTTGCCATGTGGGACCTTGTCAAAAGCCTTGCTAAAATCCATGTACACCACATCAAATGCACTACCCTCATCGACCCTCCTTGCTACCTCCTCAAAAAATTCAATCAAGTTATTCAGACACGACCTTCCCTTAACAAATCCACGCTGACGGTTCTTGATTACTCCGTGCCTTTCTAAGTGACGGTTTATCCTGTCCCTCAGAATTGATTCCAATAATTTGCCCACCACCGAGGTTAGACACAAAAAACAAAGACTTAGTTCATTTTCCTCTTGTATGTGTGTAACACATAATTTGCAATGCTGATGTATAAAACATTTTGGTGGTGGGAGGGGGGGGGGGCAAGAGGTGAGAGGAGAGTTCCCCAATGTGCTATGTCTAATTATTCATACAACACGTGCTTTAAAATTGGGTTTATGAGTTTGTTACACATAGCACACAGAGCAAATCTTCCCCCTCCCTTATTCTTAGCATTTTCCTCCTACTGAAGGCAACTTTAAGTTTGGATGCTGGTAACCAAGGGCCAAGAAGGCAATTCAGCAGATTTTAGCCAAATTAAACATACTGTGGTGAAGTACTCAAAGAGTCACAATGTTAACTCAAGATAATGGGGAGCAATTTGCATTTGTCCTTACATTCCATAAGAGTCTCCCTCTAGGTGGACATGTCAAGTACAACTTCAACAATGACAGATCTGCCCGAGAAGAAAGGCCCAGACAACAACAGTGTGTGAAAGTTTAGCATTTAATTTAGGAGGCTGCTTCTTGAAAATTGCCCACACAGTGGTTACTCCCCTTGATGCCCTCCAAGAGTTCACAGATATTTTGACAACTGATAACACCCAGCAATACAAAACCATTGATTTGTGCGCTAAATGATCCCAAGAAATTGAAGAATCTGGAGTTCTGATTTCTTTGAAACATTCTTCATCCTGACCACATGTAAGGTGGTCGCACACCTGACTTTGGCACAATGGAACAAATGTTACTCGACCAAGGAGAGAAGGAGGAAAGTGTTATGAATTCCTCATGCTAAATGAGGTAAGGAAGCATGATCAGAACGTAAACCAAGATGTAGCAGAAGCTAAAGAGATCAGAGGTAACAGAAAATTTGTTGTCCATGACAATTTCAGGTCTGCAGCCATTATCTCAAAGGAAGGCAGGATAACTTTCACACTATAGAAATTTATTCTCCCTGTATTTTGAGTTTTCAGATATTATTTCAGCCTCTTATACTAGTGGGCTCGGTAACTCCGCACAGCCAGTTTCCACATTATTACCTGCTGGGGTTGTTTGTTGGTTTATACAAGACTATCAGAAAGTGTTGACTGTTACACGATATTGGCCAGATCCACACATTGACATACATTTGACAAGGACGCATTTAATCCTGTTTTAGGGCAGTCTCAACAGCTTGTCTTCACATAGCGTCTTTCAGTAGAAAACATCTCTTTACAAATAGGGGAGATAAGATAGATAAAAGGAACACGAGTCGGGTCATGAGGGAGAGATTCGGACTTGATCATAAAGATGGGTTTTAAGGAGGTTTTTTTTAAGGCGGAGAGAAAAGTAGTGAAGCAGAGGGGTTCAGGGAGGGAGTTCCAGAGAATGATTTTGAGATGACTGAAGAGTCTGCTACCAATGGTGGGGTGAAATGATTGGGGGGTGGGGGGTTGTTAGAAAAGGTAAGAGTTAGAAAACCTGAAGAGTGCTTTAGGGGATGTAAAGCTGGAAGAAGTTGCAGAAATAGGAAGGGTGAAGGTCATGGAACCAGTGTATGTCAGTTAGAACAGGGTGATCGGGCCCTGAGTCTCACAGGGTGAGACTTAGGGCCCGATATTAGGTGGGCGGCAGGTTCGCAGCGGGGGGTCGACTGGGCACATGGGTAACACGCCCAGTGAAATCAGGGGTGCTCCGCACGCAATCGCAGGCTAATTACAGCCACTAACCTGTGCTTCCGGGTTTCACGCTGGAAAGCTGCGCAGCGGGCGGACTGCACATGTGCAGCATAGGCTGTCAGCTGGAGGAGCCCTATTTAAAGGGGCAGTCCTCCACTGACTAATGCTGCATAAAATAGGCAAAATTACAGCATGGAGCAGCCCAGGGGGAAGGCTGCTCCCAGGTTTAATGATGCCTCACTCCAGGTATTATTGGATGGGGTGAGGAGGATGGGAGGACAGAGATCTTCCCCCTCGGCGGGCGGGAGGAAGTGGCCTGCCTATGCCACCAAGAAGGCCTGGCTCGAGGTGGCAGAGGAGGTCACCTGCACCATCAACATATCGCGCACCTGCATACAGTGCAGGAGGCGCTTCAATGACCTCAGTAGGTGAGTACACTTACTCATTCCCCTACACTCTGTCTGCCACATCACCGCCCCCACCCCACATCTCCTTCTGCACTGCCAACACTACTCTATCGCATCACTCCTCACACCCACTCAAAGCTCATCCTCATCTTACCTGCACTTACTCACCTCGCCAGTACTCATCCCGCCACTACCACTCAACCCAATCCTCATACAATCTCATGGCTCTATCTCATACTCACCCGCTCGTGCATCTCTTTCACGGTCAGCCTCACTCAACCTGCCACTACCTGTGCTCCAGCCACAGGGCATGCATCATGTATGTGCAGTAGGAAGCGTAAGGCAAACATGTCGTGGGCATGAAGGGGATGCACAAGGGTGTTTGAGGGTTTGTCATGGTTTTTACTTATATTTAATTTCTGATCAACTCACATTGCATATTATATTGTCACCACTACTGCCACGTCTTTGCGAATGTTGTCTGGTTTGTGCAATAATGCCCTTTCCTGAGGATCACTATGAAGACCCACAACTGATGCCACCCATTGTGTCACTGCAGAGTGGGTGTAGGTGTATTTGCAGGGCTCTTTTGTGCAGACGACTGAGAGACGTTGGCGATGTCCCCAGTGGCACCCTGGAAAGATGAGGAGGAGAAGTTGTCGAGGGCAGTGGTGACTTTGACAGCGACAGGTAAGAAGATGGTGCTTGGGCCAGCCGGGAGCAGCTCAGCATGAAGGAGGCTGCAGATGTCCACGACTACATGTCGAGTGACTCTGAGCCTCTGTGTGCACTGCTACTCAGAGGTGCAGGAAGCTGAGCCTCGGTCTGTGGACCCTGTGGCGAGGGTAGTGCCTTCTGCAACGCATCTCTCTCTGCAGTTGCCCTCCCTCCTGCTGTGCAGGTGGATGTGTCACAGCACTGTGTTGTGGGACTCCACGTGTCAGAGGTGGACGGCGTGGCTGATGATGCTGTTCGTCCTCCGAGGAGGTCATGACTGCAGCTACGGAGGCCCCCATCCGGAAGATGTACATTTGAGGGGGTCCGCAACGTAGGTAAATGTGTCTGGACAGCGGGGTAAGTGTGCAAGTTGGTGAATTTTATTGTTAAGAGGAGGGTGGTGGAGGCCAAACTTTGTCCAAAGTGACAGAGTGGCCTCCTGCAATGAGTGAGGGTCCCCACCACCCCACCCCCACCCACCCACCCCCCACCCCCCCCCACCCACCCACCCCCCACCCCCCCCCCACCCACCCCCCCCCCCACCCCCCCCCACCCACCCCCCCCCCACCCACCCACCCCCCACCCCCCCCCCACCCCCCCCCACCCCCCACCCCCCCCCACCCACCCCCCACCCACCCCCCACCCAACCCCCTGAGGATCTTAGGAAGGAAAGGGAAGCAAGAGATGGGATGATAGTTGGCACGGTCAGATGGGTCGAGGTGGGTTTTTTGAGGAGGTGTGTGATACAGCAGTTTTGAAAGAGAGAAGGACAGTGTCTAAATAAAAGAGCCATTAACCATGTCAGCTAGGAGGGGTAGTTGAGTGGCCAGGGTTTAGGTAGGGAGGAGGTCAAGGTAGCAAGTGGGTTGGTCTCCTGGAAGAGATGAACTTGGAGAGAACAATAAAAATCATCTTGTGGAATGCTATTTGTACCATTTTATACACTACTGTAGTTTTAAACTATAGAGCTCTGAATTTGAGTTGCAACGTCAACTAATTGCACACTTTATGCTTAATCTCCAGCCTTATGTGACAACCCATCAGCCCCCCTCTCCTCCTCTGAAGCAGCTTTTATTGTAGGCAATTTCCATTTGACAAGATCACATCCAAAGTGTGGCATGTGGAAAACCCTCTAAATGTTCATTCCCCATCTCTGGTAAATACTTCATTAGGAGATTATAGTTTTACAAACAGACCATAAAAACAGCAATGATCAGCAATGGGCTTGGAGCCACTTCAAGTACAACAATGTACCATGCATCAATATATGGTGACCTAACTGTGACATACTGTACCTTGTCTGTGTGTTTGTATAAAGACTATTCATACCACGCTACATTTGGAGTTTAAAGGGTGTTGTCTTATGAAATGCAATTTCCAGTCAATAAACTGTAAAGGGACAAAACTGCTTTAAAGTAATACTATCACCGACAAATGAAGCCATTTATTAGTTCCATTTATACTGAGCAATGAGATTAGATTTGGACTAATGGGATGTAAATCAAGTGGCATTACCTCAGTGGACTCTATGTGCATAATGGAAACAGTTAAGATCAGCTGTCTCTTTAGCTGATTCAAATGCAAAACACACACACACTGAACTCACCACACTGCACAGCAAGATATACAAAGTGGTTTTGGATTGGATTGTCAATATACAGAACAGACACACAATAGATATCAACACGTGAATTTCAAGGGTTCTACGCGGTGGATATCGATGGATTGTGATCCACTATTGCACATGGCGGTCATCAATCACAACCATACTGTTGTGTCACGTTACTGAGCAGAGGTCAGGTCATGTCCCCTGAGGAGGCTGAAAGACATGAATAAAAATGAGGCAGAGGGCTAGTCATCTCATACACCTTCTAGAGGCACTTGACAGAGGCCTGAGCAAGTCAGGGAAGTCACAAAATAGAAGACCCTTTATTTGAGATATGTATGGGGTATCCAGCTGCTTATTTTTTGTGGAGAGCGTGACAGAATAGGTGCACACAAATGCCCAAAGCCAATGGGCACCCTGTGCCCTGATCTGTAATTCATCCCTGATCATCTGTTACTTTGTGTAATGTTGAGATGATGCCTTCCCCCCCCCCCCCACCCTAACCCCCAAGTTTCAGTTGTGCAAATTGTCCACAGAACAGAGTGTCCATTATGTTATAAATATCACAAGTGCAACAGATGTCGGTGAGAAATCAACTGACGCACAATTTACAGAAGAATAAGGTACCTGCACCATCAATACTAAGATTTCATCCTGTTGAAAAAGGCATTACATCAGCAAGTCAATTCTACAAATCACAAAAGGCACAAAGGAGGGGTGACAATGGGATGAATAGAAGAATATTCATAACATGTTAGGTGGTCAGAGAGATAAAAAAGGAACAGTAAATGAGCATAGCTGCAGACTTAAAATTTAGCACATTCTTTCAGCATTCAACAGTAAAAGGACAGTCAGAGAGGAGGTGAGAACTCCAGAGGATGTCAACATGACCAATGAAAGATGACCATAAGATGGTTAATATACTAATTACTTCCTCCAAGTATTCACTAGGGAAGATACATAGCTAATGTCCCCCATAATTGGTGATGATTTAAATTTATTTTGAATAGAAGATAAGACACCCTATGCAGGCTAAAAGAGCTCAAAACTAATAAACCTTGGTGAGCGCACAGTATCCTATGATAGCAAGGGATGAGATTTGGAAGTGCTGACAATCATTATGAGGGAGTCTATGAGAGGGCCTGCTAGATTGGACAACACTGGTATTCAATGACTGGTGTTGAAACAGACAAGGATGAAATTGAAAGAAATCCAGAGGTATCGGTAGACTTAGTACTTAACAGGTCTGGTCACTGCACAGCAGCGATCAACAAAGCAAATAAAATGCAGAACTACATATGCAAAACAGTAGAGTACAAGTCAGAGGAAGTCAAGCTCAGACTGTACAGTGCTCTGGTCATACCACACCTTGAGCTCTGTGTCCAGTCTGGTCACCAAAGCAAAAAGGAAACATTCAAAGTGTTACAGAGAAGAGCCATGTGACTGCTCCCTAGTGTCAGAGGACAGTGATGAGGAAAAACTGAAGAAACTTGGCTTGAAAGAAAGTGACTCAGAAGGGGAGCACAACTGCATAAAGTGAATGCAGAGCATTACTTCAAATTAAACTGTAACAAAGGAAAAAAGGGGCACATGTTCAAAGTAGCAAAACACAGCCTTAGGACTGATAACTGAACGTTCTCATTCACAATGAGTGATCAGCATGTGGAATGGACTTTCAGTTATGGTATTGGAGGCTAACGCTCTGGAATAATTCATCAGCAGCTGGATGCTGTAATTGAGGATGGATGAGCTACGATAGGCTAAATGGCCGTACTCATCTATATCTATCTTGTGATCTTGAGAAGAGATTTAGTTGCAATTTAGTGTCAATAAGATTGTGCAGACTGATTTATGCAACACATTTTCACTTGGAGACCGGGCTAATTCTAAAGATCAACTGATTCAGTCAGGCAGCTATTAGCTCAAATCTCTGTCTATATTTTTCCTAACAGTGGTAATTTAAACACAGTACCTCCCACTTAATTGCATGACTTACTTGATCACAGAAGAGTCTAAATTTATTTCATTTACAAATATAACCTGAGTAATTGAATATCATTATCTATGAAAGTCTTGCATCGAGCACACATCTGTCACATTCCAGATGTCACACTATTTTTTTTAAAGATTGTTTTGCATCTATAACAAAAGTCATTGATCTGAAGCCCGACATTTACAAGCGATTACATCTGCCCTCTGACTGACCACAGGAAGCACAGATTAGATTGGCAGCTAAATATCACAACGATGGGCGAGACTACCCATGACCAACATCGTGGAAAATCCACTATATAAAACTTCTAATGGTCAGATCAACCTTCACTTCCTTATACATCACTGATCTCATAGACTTCACCATTTTGGGAGATATCAACCACAACCTGAAGCTGTTCAACATTTCGAACCATTTTGCCGTTTCCCTAGGCAGTCTTTGGACACAGGTCAGAAAGGGAAATGTGAGTATTCGTACTAAGGGATCCCAATATAGAACAAATGTGAGTATTCGTACTAAGGGATCCCAATATAGAACAAATCATTTCTAAGCAAGCTGCTTAAAATAACCTAAAATAATTCAGGTATAGCGAGTGCACCCGATTTAGGATGACACAACAAAAGCTACAAACTTTTACAAGTGTGGCGCGATTTGCTGCCAAGTACTGCAATTTTCCAGAAGTCCTGGAGACACTAGAGATGCCAGACTGAGTGGATTTGACTTAATACATGCCCTAGATATGGTGCACCAAATTTCAAGGTGAATTCACACAATGACCGTAGGCTAAACCTTTAAGGTTTCTGAAATTTGTACCTCTGAATACAAAATGCAGATCATAGAATCTTACAGCACAGAAGGCCATTCGATCCATCGTGCTTGTGCCAGCTCTTTGAAAGAACTATCCAATTAGTCCCACTGAATGATGTGGCACATCAGGGCTGTCACAACTATATTTTTGATGTCAAAATATAATGCCTAAACATTTAAAAAGAATCATCTTCCATATTAACATTTTCAAACCTGCACTCAATCCCAGGTGTGAGGCAGCTGAATGAACATGAAATTGATGCTGAAGGATTTTTGAGAGTTAACGACCATCTTGATTAATGTTCTTTTATTTCCTTCAAGCTGTCACGCTCAAACTCCTTCAAGTTGGATTTTTTTTGTCTCAGGATGTGAATTACACTGACAATGCCGTCTTTATTCTTCATCCCGAGAGAATGTGATGGTGGGCTCTTTTCTAGCGATTGTATAAAAAAAAAAGCAAGTGGCTTGTGAGGCCACCGCAGAAAGCATGATGTGTCAACCATCCAGTGTGGACTAGAGTCACCAGTAGGCCAGGCCAGGTAACATGGCAGGTTCCATTCCCTAAAAGAACATCAGTGAACCAATTGGGTTTAAATGACAAACCAGCAGCCCATCAATTATCAGTTTTATTGAATTCTATTTGATAGGATTTGAGTTCACAATCTCAGGGTTGCTAGTAGGAAGGAACGTAGGAAGAAAAGTAGGTCATTCAGCCCCTCGAGCATGTTCCACCATTCAATTAGATCATGGCTGATCTGTATCTTAACTCCATTTATCCACCTTGGTTCTGTAACCCTTAACGCAGTTGCCTAACAAAAATCTATCAATCTCAGTTTTAAATTTTCAATTGAACAAGCCTTGAACACTGACAGTACCAACTTCAAATCTGATCTGCCTGTCAGTTTCTCCCACTCACATTGATCCCTTCTACTTTGGAGCTGTTTTACTCTCTGGTCTTTCCAAAGACTTTTTAGAGCCTAACTGATATAGCCTTTGTATGTCATACAGCACTTGCATCTTTATTTTTTTTTAAATTCTCCCCCTCCTGCAAACATCAACTTCTTGCTGCTGTACAGTTCTACAGGTATCAGGCAGCTTTTAGTACCTCACCCAAGTGGCTATTCTTCGTCCATAAACCTGGATCACGAGTATCAGCAGACTATTAGAACTTGGAGGACTAAAAGGATTAAATTATGAGGGCAGCTTGTATAG
The DNA here is from genome assembly GCF_035084215.1 of Heptranchias perlo. NCBI lineage: Eukaryota > Metazoa > Chordata > Chondrichthyes > Hexanchiformes > Hexanchidae > Heptranchias > Heptranchias perlo. The sequence continues at coordinate 31,132,107 of NC_090355.1, forward strand.
ACTAGGCTTGTATTCCCTTGAGGTGTTTAAGATGATGAAAGGAGTCGATAGAGAGAAACTATTTCCTCTGGTCAGGGAGTCCAGAACAAGGGGGCATAACCTTAAAATTAGAGCTCGGCTGTTCCGGGGTGATGTCAGGAAGCACTTCTTCATACAAAAGGGTAGTGGAAATCTGGAACTCTCTCCCCCAAAAAGCTGTTGAGGCTAGGGGTCAATTGAAAATTTCAAAACACAGATTGATATTTTGTTAGGCAAGGGTATTAAGGGGTTATGGAACCAAGGTGGGTAGATGGATTGAGATACAGATCAGCCATGATCTAATTGAATGGCGAAACAGGCTTGAAGGGCAGAATGGCCTACTCCTGTTCCTATCACACCCATGCTTTCCTCACCCATGATCTACAGCATATTTTCCAGGAGTCACTGGATAGCAATCAGGATGGGAAACTCCAGCTCATTTTATCCCTCCCTTCCCTAGCCCAGGGTCATCAAGGCCAATGGCATGAACCCTATCTGAGGCATTAAGATCGGGTAACTTAGCACAGACCAAGGGTATTGGGTACTATTCTAGTAGCTTAGAAAAAGACTTGTATTTATATCACGTCTTGCACAACCTCAGGATGTCCCAAAGTGCTTTACAGTCAATGGAAGTATTTTTTGAAGGGTAGTCACTGTTGTAATATAGTTCCACACTCGGCAGTAGATTTACCAGCTGAGCCACCGCTGAGCTCTATAGTGGGTCTATGTAATGCTATGTCAAAGAGAGCCTTAGGTACCATGGTGGGAGGGGGGAAAAAGAGAGAGAGGGGACACTCCTTGGTTCATATATTTTAGGTTAGTAAGTTTAAAAAAAAATCAAATCAATCTTTTTGCAGGATTGTAAACAATATATTTTACATTGTAATGCACAAAACTGTTTCTTTTCACATGCACTCTTATTTACATATCAACAAATACCATAAAACACCAGCCCAGTCCTCCAACTAGCAGCATGGTCACATGGATCCCATAGATAAAGAGTTCATTCATTGTGTTAAAGTCAACACGCCTGCGTCCCAGCAACAGGAGCACTATGGAGAGCTTGTACTGAAAGCGCAAGGACACACGTATGGAGAAGTACTGGATACAGAAGAGGATAGACAGTGCCACCCAGAGTATGGACGTAAAGAGGCTGCAGCTGAAGTACAGCAGGAAGCGGACGAAGCCATACATCCACCGCGATTTCAAGTAAAGGTCGAAGTTGTTGTACTTGGTCCGGACAAGGTGTGTCGTCCGTACGGGGCCACATGCCGAGTGCAGGCATGTCGTGTGGGGGCCGTGGAAGGAACGCACCCGGCGGGGGATTGGGATTACAGGCATCAAGGCAGGTGGCTGCAATGTCCCCTCGGTGATTGGAGCCCCAGGAAAAGCGACTTTGCTAAGATCAAACAAATCATCGTCTATTACTGGTCAACAGCTTCCCACTGTTTTCGGTTCATCAGCTGTCTATGATCTGCCATGTCTCTTCTGAACACTATTCCTGCAAGAGAAAAGCAAAAGTTTAATCACATCAAAAGAAAACAAAGCACTGGAGCATCTAAGAGTCTTAAATTCTACCAAGATGTTTTCCACCATTCTCAATCTCTCCTGCAGATGCTGACTTGTGCTTGGGAATATATAATGGACAATGGTGGAACGTCAGTCCTCATGCCCAGAAGGGAATTCTTCGGGTAGAGGTGCAACATTCCCAGATCAAGATCACACTCTTCCTGTACACTTTCTCCCACCCCCCCCCCACTTTTTTTGCCAGTCCTGTGAAACTGTATCGCAGCAAGAATCAGCATCTAAAAAGGGAAGCAAATTGGCACAAAAAACGAGAGTCTGATGAAACTGGCTTGTAAAGGTAACTGTACCTCACAGAGAGCGAGGGAGCTGGGTTACCATTCATAATGACAAGAGCGGTGCTGTTGTTGTGTGGTGAACAGAACTCTATCTTGCGGAGGCTGAATGCCAATTCTCTGACACCTCCTCCTGGACCATGACCACACCGCCGAACATCAAGCCATAGTTTCCCCGACCATCACCGACCTCATCTCCTCCAGAGATCGTCCCCCCTACGGCCTGAACCTCAAAGTCCCACAATGCTGCTTCTACCTCCTTCCCAAGATCCACAAACAGGACTGCCCCGGTAGACCTATTGTTTCAGCCTGTTCTTGCCCCACGGAACTTATTTCCTATCTCGACTATTTTTTTCTCCCCTTGTCCAGTCTCTCCCAACATCCTCCGCCACTTTAACAGTTTCTAGTTCCCCGGCCCTAACCGTCTCCTTTTCACCATGGACGTCCAGTCCCTCTACACCTCCATCCAGCGGGCCCTCCGCTTCTTCCCTGAAGGGAGGCCCAACCAGTCCCCATCTACCACCACCCTCCTCCGCCTGGCTGAACTTGTTCTTATGTTGAACAACTACTCCTTTCACTCCATTCACTTCCTCCAAATCAAAAGTGTCGCTATGGGAATCCATATGGGTCCTAGCTATGCCTGCCTTTTTGTAGGATATGTGGAGCATTCTTTGTTCCAGTCCTACCAGGTCCCCTCCCTCCCTCTTTTTCCGGTACATTGATGACTGTATCGGTGCTGCTTCTTGCTCTTGCCCCGAACTGGAAAATTTCATCAACTTTGCTTCCAATTTCCACCCTTCCCTTGCCTTCACATGGTCCATCTCCGACTCTCCCTTTCCTCGACTTCTCTATCTCCATTTCTAGGGATAGGCTGTGAATCAATATCTACTATCAGCCCACTGACTCCCACAGCTACCTTGATTACACTTCCTCCCACCCCGCTTCCTGCAAGAACTCTATTCCCTTCTCCAACTTTCTCCGTTCTGTTCTGACGATACCACCTTCCACACCAGTGCTTCCGATATGTCTTCCTTTTTCATCAACCAAGGATTCTCCTCCATTGTAGTTGACAGGGCTCTTAACAGTGTCCGTCCCATTTCCCACACTTCTACCCTCACCCCTTCTCCGCCCCCCCAGAACCACGATAGGGTCCCCCTTGTCCTCACCTTCCACCCTACCAGCCTCCACATTCAATGTATCATCCTCTACCATTTCTGCCACCTCCAGCACGATCCCAACACAAAACACATCTTCCCCTCCACTTTCAGCATTCCGAAGGGACCGTTCCCTCCGCGACACTCTGGTCCACTCTTCCATCATCCCCAATACCCGCTCTCCTCCCCACGGCACCTTCCCATGTGAGCACAGGCGACGTAACACCTGCCCTTTCACCTCCTCCTTTCCCACCATCCAGGGCCCCAAACGCTTCTTCCTGGTGAAACAGCGATTTACTTGTACTTCTTTCAATTTAGTACACTGTATTCACTGCTCACAATGCGGTCTCCTCTACATTGGGGAGACCAAACGCAGACTGGGTGATCACTTTGTTGAACACCTTCGCTCAGTCCACAATTGTGACCCTGACCTCCCAGTCGCTTACCATTTTAATTCCTCGTCCCATTCCCACTCTGACTGTAGCCTCTTATACTGTTCCAATGAAGCTCCACAAAAGCTCGAGGAACAGCACCTCATCTTTCGATTAGGCACTTTACAATCTTCTGGACTCAACATTGATTTCAATAACTTCAGATCATAACCACTGCTCCCATTTTTTCGGACAGCAGGTGCTGGTAATGCTTCTTCTGTTGCCATTTACAGCTCCTCTAGACCCATCATTTGTTTCTTTACTTGTCCCATTACCACCCTCCTTGCCTTGCACCATCATCCCTTTTGTCATTTAATCACTCCTGCCCTCCACCCTATCAGAGACCTTCCCTTTTGTTCTTTCCTCCCCCCTTTTCCCTGCTCTGTACTTGCTTAAAAACTGTTTAATCTTCAACTTCTTCCCGTTCTGACAAAGGGTCATCAACCTGAAATGTTAATTCTGTATACTGACTTGCTAAGTATTTCCAGCATTTTCTGTTTTAATCGAATACTACATCCTGAGATTTTAATTAATTTGTTCAATTGGGCTCAATAACTTGTACTAGCCAGTACCTCTGATCATAGAATCATAGAAAGGTTTAAGCACGGAAGGAGGCAATTCGGCCCATCAAGTCCGTGCCGGCTCTATGCAAGAGCAATCCAGCTAGTCTCACTCCCCTGCCCTATCCCCATAGCCCTGCAAATTTTTTCCCTTCAAGTACTTATCCAGTTCTTTTTTGAAGGCCATGATTAAATCTGCCTCCACCACCCCTTCAGGCAGTGCATTCCAGATCCCAACCACTCGCTGTGTAAGAAAGCTTTTCTTCATGTCACCTTTGGTTCTTTTGCCAATCACCTTAAATCTAAATCCTCTGGTTCTTGACCCATTCCGCCAATGGGAACAGTTTCTCTCTATCTACTCTGTCTAGACCCTTCATGATTTTGAACACCTCTATCAAATTGCCTCTCAACCTTCTCTGTCCCAAGGAGAACAACCCCAGCTTCTCCAGTCTATCCACGTAACAGAAGTCCCTCATCCCCGGAATCACTCTAGTAAATCTCATCTGCATCCTCTCTAAGGCCTTCACATTTTTCCTGAATGCGGTGCCCAGAACTGGACACAATAAGCCAATTGTGGCCGAATCAGTGTTTTATAAAGGTTCATGATGACTTCTTTGCTTTTATACACTATGCCTCTATTTATAAAGCCCAGGATCCCATATGCTTTTTTTTTAAAACCGCTTTCTCAACCTGCCCTGCCACCTTCAATGATTTGTTTACATATATTCCCAGGTCTCTGTTCCTGTACCCCTTTTAGAATTGTGCCCTTCAGTTTATCAAATCCTACTGTTCAACAAAAAATAAATGGGAATAATTCTTTCCAACCATCTGATTTTTTTTGAAAGGAGTTCTGAAGGTGAAAATTCCTCTTTAAAAAGGTTTTAACTGCAGTTTCACAACTGCAGATACTCATTTGATGCATCTTTTTAAAAGTCAGTTATTTGTTCCACAATTTATGATGGAGTCTGACACTTCTATATTAAAAAGAGCACGGTGTTCCAAATAATAAATTGGCATTGACGCATGGTGAGCAAAATGACAGCATTGAACACTCAAGAAAGTAAATATCAGAGATCCATCTGGCAGGTGAAAGTACTACATCACTTAACTCCAAAAGGTCCCACAGGTTCACATAATTATGGACATCATATTAAAGATTTAGGCTTTCATTTTGGTCTAACCAAGGCTTTTGAAATTAATACCATTGGATTGCTTCCCTAATGTCTCCCAGCAGCAGTGTCCATTTGCTCCCAATCAACTTTACAGATCATTCTAAAAAAACACATACTGTGGTACTATATTAAATGCACAATGGGATTACTCAAGGTGTTTGGATTCAAGATTTCAAAGTCTCTGGGAACTGTCTCATGGGTCTCCTGCTTCCCAATCGTAACCTGTTCCCGTTGCCATTTTGCGTCAGCTGATTTGTTTTTCTGCAGCAATTGGTTTCAATTAAGATTTTATTTTTTGGTTTATTCATAGGTTAGTACAGCTGAGCTCTTTTATAAAATGACAATCAATGTGAATCTGATCATTCATGAAGGCGGTGGGGAGGGGGGAGAAACACAAGTGAACATCCTAAACCCATGGCTAATTCATCTATCGCTGAGAAGCAGAAAGGCCCACTGAGGGCGGGGGGGTGGGGGGGAATAGAAAGAAGGGGAGCTGTCTGTTCACCCACTGCCCAAGAGAGTATTTACCATTGTTGTGCCTTTATACTTTGTCTGAAATTTTACATTTTTTGTCCTGTTTTTTTTTATCTACAATATTGTAATAATTTGTGAAGTGATGTTAAATCTTGATTTTAAATAGTTTTATTAAATGTAACTTCTTGAATCTGACCCATGATTTCCTAATTTCTATTCTTGCTGTTCACTTTGATTCCCTCCTGGTACCTTTTTTTAAAAAAAAACCTAGGTGAAGGGCCATGGCTCACAGTGCAGGACATTACTAATATAGTAAAAAGAGTAGGTGAGAGGACCAGGTAAACCAAGAAGTAGGGATTAGATGAGGTCCAAAAAATGTCCCAAATCAGTCACAACTTACACTTACATAGCAACTTTAAAACACAGCCAAACATCCCAAAATGCTTTCAAGGAGCAGCAATTTGGACACTGCACAGGGATTGGGGGGAAAGTCAGGGGGAGATGACTGAAGGTGAAATTGACCCTGAAATCATGGCCTCAACTCTTAAAAGTTGGAACAGGTACAAGTAGCAAAATTGACAGTAAGAATGAAGGTGTAAAATATATTTTTGTAATAGTTGGTTCATATACATTCAATTCAATAGTATAGGTCTTGAAGAATGTCTGATTTAGATACTTTACATGCTAGCACATTACTAGTCCTATTTACTTGCGCAGACCCTACCACGTAACTAAATTTTACACCATTATTATACTTACCACCCAGCTGAATACTTCCAGGCTGACCAGTGTAAAATGGAATTTCCAAGATTGGACTAATAATTCCAGTCACTCACACCGGGATCACAGAGCTGCCAAAAAAACTGTGCATAGGCACTGCTCTCACTAGCTCTTACCCTAACCAAATACTGTCATTATTTTGAGAGTCCACCTGGCAGACTAATTTCCAAGGCTACAGTCAACAGCTACCGTGACTCACAGAGGTTCTATAACCACAAGCTCAGTACTGAGATGCTGGTTAAAAGCGGCACCGCGGTAGGCAAAAAAAACACTAAGCGACCATCAATTGGAGGTGGTCTCATTTTTAACAGGGCAATGTTGCGAAAAGCAGAGGGGAACCAAAAAACTACATTTTGGAGTTAGATTTCTACAGACAGGGGCCGAACACAGATTCCAGAAATGTAGGCAAGGCTAGTGATTAGTCACAAAAACATTTACCCTAGAAACAACGAGACAATTGTCCGTGAAAATCAGACCAAATGTAAGAACAGCTCATTGCTGTTAAAAATGCAATCCCGCGCCAGCAAAAGGCTGGCATGACGTCTCTGATGGGAATTTGTTGTTCTTTTACAAGCTCCCATTATCTATGGATCTGCTTGTTAAATTATGCCTTTTAACATAGTAGAAACTTAAGCTTGAGCACCAGGAATCAGTTGGAGCGTACTATATTAGCTGTGGCTCTGTGTCAAGCTATGCCTAATATAGTACAGTACTGCCAATACACTACAGCTGATCCCAGTGCTCAAGATTCAGCTTCTACCATCTGGGAAGGAACAACTTAACAAGCAAATTTCTTGATGGGAATTAAATAAAAATGTCAATTAAAAAAAAAATCATGTTCGTCATGGTACGGGAGAAAAATCAACACTAGTCGCAGGGTGCCACACCACAACAAAGCACCAATCTATTGGCCAGCTTTAGTGCATAGCTTGCATGGATGTAAAACTACTTTGGCTTCATATTAGAGCAAACGGTACAGTCTAGTTTGGTTGTCAAGTCACCCAAACTGCATTTAAGCATGAGATGCAGAACCACCTTCAGGAGGTAGTGTCTCAGCACTTGGGTTTCACACCAGCTGCAGCATAGCTACTAATTTAGCAGCTCCCAGGTCCATTTCCTCCGACCAAAAAGTCATGTAGAGTCAGCAGTATAACTCCAGTCTCTCAGTAAGCATAATTCCCTTAATGCTGACTCTTATATAGGGGGTGCACTTATGACATTTTTCTCACTTGTAAAGAAATGAGCATGTGAGAAGGAAGTGAGACGCTATGTTGACGGTTAACAAGGTTTAAATGTGGATGGACTGCTAAGCTCATATTGTTTTTTCCATACCTTTTATAATACATTTCGGCCATCGGATGATGTAATTTTAGTCAATGATCCTTTCGTTTTATAGTGCTTGTTCTTTCATGATTAGCCATGCTCGCTCTCAGATTACCCTTGAATTTTCCACTCATCAAAAGGATTATTTAAAATGTACTGGTGGATCAGTATTCAACACAATCTCTCTGTTATACAGCAGATATTTCTGTTTTGCTGGAAAGTGATCAGTCATAAATAGTATTACTATGGTGAATATGGAAAGTGGAGATTTGGAACAGGGGACTGAGTGGAGCAACGGGTTAGGCACTGGCCTTTCTAGGACCTGAGTGTGAATCTAGACCAGTCTGATGGGACAAAAATGTCCGCTGACACCAAGGGTCCCGTGTGAATTGAATTTGGGCAGTCTCAATCTAGTTTTCAGAGAGTATGTGCTCAAATTTATTACAAAATTGGCCTTAATTCCACACTAAATTGGCAATCTCATCGACCAGAAATATGTCTCACGGGTGCAGTGGCAATGGGAGGTGCTCCTCTGAAGTTGGAGTTGAGTCACATTGTTGAGACAGAGCAGAGGGAGCTTTACTCTGCATCTAAGTGCGCTAACCCAACCTGGGAATATTTGCTGCGGAAGCTGGGTGTCTGAAGAAATTGTTTTCTATTCTCCAGCACTAAAATCCCTCACCTTAATTGGTACAAATCGAATAGGAACAAGAGAAGTAAATTCATAACCCAACTGCGAGGGCACAGAAACACCAAGCATGGCCACACTGCAAGCAGACAGTAATACCACATTAGGATAGATTGGTTCATATTTCACTTATCTGATGTGGCATTCAACATCTTTGAACAGATTTTGTTCTCTTGTAGGCCACTGCTGTGCTACTGAGCACTCTCCATTTCTGGCAACTACTACCTGCATCAAATTACAACCAGGTCAGCTATAGCAGAGTCATATGCGGAGTAAACAATAACTTGCATTCATGTAGTGCCTTTAGAATAGGAAAAGATCGCAAGGCGCTTTACAGGAGTGTAATCAGACAAAAATTAACACCGAGCCAAGGAAGGAGATGTTAGAAGGGGCTTGGTCACAGAGGTGGGTTTTAAGGAGGGTCTTAAAAGGAGGAGAGGCAGAATGGCAGAGAGGTTTAGGGAGGGTATTCTAGAGCTTAGGGCCTAGACGGCTGAAGGCATAGCTGTCAGAAGTTGGGGGGGTGGGGGGTCCATAAGGGGCCAGAGCTAGAGGAATGCAGCGTTCTAAGATGGCTGTAGGACTGGAGGAGGTTACAGAAATAAGGAGGCGAGGCCATGGAGGGATTGAACACAAGAATGAGAATTATAAATTTAAGGCTTCGGTCAGAGAGCAGAGGGGTGATGGGTAAGTGGGACTTGGTACGGGTTAGGATGCACACAGCACAGCTCCAGATGAACTCAAGTTAATGGAGGCCGGCCAGGAAAGCATTCGAATAATTGTCTGGAGGTTCCAAGACGCTTCCTTCTACACTGCTCTAACAATATGCCGTAATGCAGATGATCACTGCCTACTTCACTAGCCAACCTCTCTCAGCTAATCTACCAATTTTAAGAGACAAGACAGAGGCTTATCTTAGTTTTCCTTCCAAAAAGTCTAAGAAGAGATGAGCTTTTATTTTCTTCTGAACCTGCAGACATCTCTCCACACAAACTCCACATTCTAAAATGGAAGAGAATACAGAAATTCTGCATCTGGTATTAAGTTAAAAAGTGGCCAAGTACAGTTATGTTTTTCCAAGCACTGGCATCTTTCCAGTGATCAAGCATAAATATTCACTTCTGTATGATGGCTTCTTCAGTTTAGTAGGTAGTAAGAGAGCTAACAAAAACGAGCAAATGCGAAAACTTTCTTGCAGGATAAAAATGGTAGAAATAGGCTCTACTTAAATAACGCAATTCTTATCAATTTTTGCTCTATTACAAGAAAAGTTTCTTACTAGGAGTACTTTATATGGCAAGCAACCAATCCCACTAAATGTGTTCCATTATCCATCATAAGCAGATGCTGTAGGAGTAAATGGAAAACTTTGCATTTATTTAGCACCTTTCATATATTTTGGACATGCCAAAATGCTTCATAGCCAAACAATTACTTTTGAAATGTACATCACTATTGTTGTGTCGGCAAATGTGGCAGCCAATTGGTACCTAACAAGGTCCCAAAAACAGCAATGTGATGAATGACCAGATCATTTTTTTTGGTGGTGTTCATTGAGGGATAAAGGGTGTCCAGAACACCAAGAGAACTCTCCTGCTCTTCTTTGAGTGGTTCCATGGGATCTTTTATGTCCACCTGATCAGGCTGACAGGACCTCGGTTCATGACTCATCCATCAGACAGCACCTTTAACAATGCAGCACTCTCCGCACTGCACCTAGATTATGAGCTCATGTCCTGGAGTGGGGCTTGAACGCACGATCATCTGGCTAAGAGGTGAGAGTGCTACTACTGAGCTGGTACCTGAACAATGACTCAGTGCTTAAACAAATGTCCTCTGTAAAAGATCCATCATGTCTTCATTGGCACTCCTGATGGGGAAATGAATTGAACTCTGGAAAATAAAAATAGCTTGCATTTAAAAAGGAGTTTCAAGTGCAGTACCACCCATGATACTCCATTGTTTGTGACGTGGACAGGCAGCAGCAGATTACGTGCAGGCAGCAAGTGCAGCAGTATTGAGCTTACCATGGGATCGCTCCAACCAGGCAGATAGGACTAGAGTAATCGCGTAAAACACACAGCCAATCCTCCACAAAGGCTGACGGTACATCTCACACAATTAATAAACGAAGATGACAGAGTGCTTTAATTGAAGGTTAAAGAATAGGCATTTTCCAAATAATAAAAATTCCTATTTTTATAGGATTGGGGAATACTTGAATTAAAAAGTACTCCTTTAAGTTAAGCTCATGGTTTCTTTCGTAATAGTCTTATCCTCAGGTTCTCCAATCCTATTCTAGTTTTGCAGAAAACATCTCCACATCATCTCCCTTCATTATCTTAAGAACGTACATTATATCCACTTTAATCAGATTTACAATGACTTTAGGCTCAGCTTCCTCAGCCTCTTTTCATAAGTCAATGATCTAAAACCTCAAATCATGTTTGTTACCTTTTTTTCTGTCTCTAATGCTACATTTATATTGCAAGTGCTGGTCTTGGGCCAGTAGCTAACACACACTGAGTCTTCTCCAGGGTTAAAATTTCAATGTTTAGAGAAGCATATGTACTCTCTAAAATATTTAAATCAACTCGAGTCAAGTTTAAAAGATGCCTTGGGGCATGGAGTATAACATCAGGACTGTGTCAAACCCAAGCAGTGAGGCTTTCCCCAGGTCTTGTACTGTTTTACTCCAGAGTCAAGTCCAGCCCTGACTCTGGATTTACACAACATCTTCTTAATGTACATGTGAAGTGAAACTGCTTTGCAGCAATGCTACAGTCGCACTGTAAATGCAGTCATAAATGCATCAGTTTCACTGCCTTTAACAAATATTCTATGGATCTATACACCACCTACAATTCAGGCCACTAAAGCAGAGAAAAAATGAACCCTAATCTCGATTTGATTTGATTTGCAAAAGGTAGTATTTGCATTTCAATACAGAAGGCCATTAACCAGAAGCAAGAGTTTTCTTCTGTACATTTACTGATCTGACTTCCACTCTCCCCTGTGATTTTTCAGTAAATTGTGGAGTTTTACTTGGAGCTGGTGGACTTGGGTCACCGCCTTTGTCCCTTCCGACACGGCACGTGCTCGGCCAGCTCCCTGGCAGCAGCAGGAGGAGGCACATGGGTCTGGATCTCCCGGGAGCTGATGGTGCGGCGCTTGTTGTAACGGGGCAAGTGGGAAGCCTCACTCTCGATGCGCTCGAAAATATCGTTCACAAAAGGAGTTCATGACACTCATGGCAATGGAGGATATGCTGGTGTTGATTCTTGACTATGTGACTGGCAGAGATTGGGATGGGGCAGAGGCAGGAGTGAGTGTAGAACTGAAGCCAGTACCATAAGCTGTAAATATATTGCATTACGGGTTGCAGACCAGTAGCTGCAGAATGCAAAACATGGCCAGGAAGACCCACGATTTACTGCGGGCTGCGAACTGACTCTGCCCACCATGTGAGAGCTCTGCATATTAGTCTCCCTGCTTCCCAGCTGGTTAATCTTTAACGATTCAAGAGTGGTACATTTCTAAAGTGCCCAGGAGATTCAACCCGAGCACTTTTTAAACCTGATTTCAACATTGTACTGGAGTTAGATGTCATATGGTGCCATGCCCAAGTGCTGTGAGATGCCCTCTGCTGGGGCCTCTGATGCTGCTTAGTTTTAAGTGTATTCCAGAAGCAGATCAAAACCAGACTGTTAACCGGCGTTGATGCGCACCCAAAAATCACTGTTGTACGGACATAAAAGTGGCAGCATAACTGCAGTCCAACTAAACCTAGCTTTCTGGCTATCAGTCGTCACTTCCAAAATTAGAATATTTCCAAGATGAATCAGACGGGCAATCTCCCCTCTCCTCTTGTGCAACTTGGCAGCTTTCCTTCTGTCCTCTCCAGGTGAAAAGAAAAAACAGGAAGAGATGGAAAAAGAAGAAAAAAAAAGAGAAACTGCAGTTTGAAAATAATAAAACCCTATCACACCAGTATTGTACCTGTCAAAGAACTTTATACTATACACAATGAACCCAACAGAGAGGTGCATTTAGCTAGGAAAGGCATAATGTTTCAATAAATAATAATAAGTACATCAAACATTTAAAGGCATGGACCAAAATAGTTTTTTTTAAAAAAAAAGCAGAGGTGGGGTCAGGAAAAGGAAGAAAAAAAAAGTATTTCCCAGGAAATTACACAATAGGTTTGGACAAAGGTCACCCTTCAGCCCATTCTTTCAGAATACCAACCTGACTGCCTCCCTGTTACAGCACCTAACAGTTCCTTACAACAACAACAACTTGCATTTATATTGCACCTTGAACGTAGGAAAAATTCCCAAGTTACTTCACATCAGGTGTAATGGGACCAATCATCATGGACGGTCTCCCATCTTCCACCCTCCATAAATTTGAGCCCATCCAAAACTCTTCTGCTCATATCCTAACCTGCATCAAATCCAGCTCACCCATCATCTCTGTGCTTGCCGGTGGGCAAGATGATGGTAGCAATGCAGCAGAGGCAGTTGGTCTCAATCTTAGTGACAAAGAAGTCCATGAACTCCTCACGCCTGTTGTTCAATGGGAGGATGAAGAGGGCAGGGGAGAGGGGTTTAAGGAGATGGTTGGTAGTGGAGAAAAGCCAGGGGTTATCTTTGCATTCCAGGATGATCTTGGAGTGGTGAGCAGTTTTGGCAGAGTCTTAAAACACAAGTCATTTCTTAAATATGTGTTTAGTGTCCTACCCTTCATGGAACCCATTCCTCACCACTTGTGTAAAGAAAAACTCACTGACATCTGTCCTAAATTTACCCTTCACATCCCTAAACCTGTGCCATCTTTTCCTGCCAGCCTGGCATATTTGAAAGTAGTTTATCACATTTAATTTCTTAGTATCATACCCTTCTGGAGATGTCTCTTATTAAGGATGAATAACCCCATCTTAACCATCCCTTCCTCATAACACACCCGGACCTCCCTTATTATGTTCCTTTACATCATCTCAATGGGCTCCTTGTTCTTCATACAGTACTCTTATTAAAATTATTTTTAAAAGGGACAGTCAATACACCTGGAGAGAGCAACAGGCTACACAGTCACAACACAGGAGCACCACACACAAGCAATGCAATATTTGTCATCAAGGCAAACATTATTTAAAATACCCTTTCATAATATTGAAAAAAAAAATGCACTTGGATTTCCCCATTAACCAGGCCACTCAGCCCCAAGGACATGTCGGAAAATCACTTTTCCAGGAAAAAAAAACGATCAGACATAACAAAAAAAAAAGTACCCAAGCCTTTTATCTCCCAATCTCAGGCTGATCCCGTGGTTCATATGAAGAACAAAATTTCAAATAAAAAGGGAGGTGGAATTAAATTAAAAACCGCAAACATCGCGTAGCTTCAATTTATAAGCGTTTTTGCCGCTCGGTTCATAAACTCGGCGAATATTCAGGGTCTTTTACCCCCCCCCCCCCAAAAAAAAAAAAGCCAAAAACATTGATTAAATGCAAGGACTGGGGTCTGAAGTTTCGAGGGGCCTCAAGCCCGGGGCCCAGTCCTTCACCCCCACCCCCACGACTCTATCTCATCATTCGCAAATCTTTCCTTCTCTCCCCCGCCCTATTCCGCCGAGTTAAAGAACAGAGTCTGAGAGATTACCGACAGAAAGAACATAACACCCCGCTTTACTCACATATTGTGCTCAGTGACTGATAAACATTCACGCTGTTCCGAGGAGGAGGAGGCTTCTTCCCGTCTCCTCAGCGACCGCTCACACATTTTACGGCGTGTCGCCAAGCAGCAGCCTAGCCCTGCAGGTAGAACCAACCCTCAATGCAAAGTGCCATTTAATCTTACACTTCACACATCAAAATGCAAATCAGCCAGATTGAAAGAGCTTTTCTCTCTCTCCCCCCCCCCCCCCCCCACCTTGACTTTACCACAACTCAAAGCTGCGCACTTTCCCCTTCCACAGTGATAACTTATATCATTTTTTTTTTTGTTTGCCCCAATTTTCTAATTCTCCCGCCTCCCCCCCCCCCCCGGTTGCCAACCCTCCAGGATTGTCTCCAGGAATTAAAGATTAATCTCCTGGGCGCTGCCGCGAGCAACCCAGGAGAGAGAAGGAAAAAAAATCATAGGGGGCGTTGAAGAAAAAGTCTTTTTTTTTTAATGTTCTTGCAACGTTTTCATTTATTAGTTATAACAATATTGGAGATGGGGCGGGGGGGCGGTGGGGCGGTGGGGTGGGGGAAGGCTGTTTTACTGGGCGGGAGGTCGTGATGAAACCTCCAGGAATACGGCCAATCAGAGTTGGCAACTCTGCTTTGAAGGCAGTGCTACTCCATGGCATAAGGTTTCAAACTTTTTCCTTCAGGGTCTGGATTCTAGGGAGTCTGCAAGGTCATCAGATTTCTGTATTTGTTGCCTTATTCGTACCTTTTTGCAGAATACTGAGCGTTTTTCTGTAAATTGCCACTGGACTTGATGGGCTAAAATGACCTGCTTCTGATTCCATAATTCTGTCATGTGTTTCTATAATTCTATCCAGTGTTTCCATAATTCTATCCAATGTTTTCATAATTCTATCCTGTGTTTCCATAATTCTATCCAGTGTTTCCATAATTCTATCCAGTGTTTCCATAATTCTATCCATTGTTTCCTTAATTCTATCCTGTGTTTCCATAATTGTATCCATTGTTTCCTTAATTCTATCCTGTGTTTCCATAATTCTATCCTGTGTTTTTCTTTGGGTAGATGACACTGGCTTTCAGAAATTAGGGAAAGGCATTGTGGGACTGTGTGAATATTTGCACAAAAACACATTGAAATCCATTATTCCAGGGCAGTTCCTTTTTGGAAGTTGAAAAATTGACAGAAACCAGGATCGTAGCCTAAGTTCTGATGTTTGCTTTATTAATAAAAATGCATTGAAAACTATAATAACCAAAGCCTCCAAATCATGAGACAAGGTATAAGTATCAAATGCTCCTTTTTAAAATTTGCTCCTCCATTTTATCTAACTACCTACATATATGTGTCTTGTATCTAGCAAATGTTCATCACATTTTGAATCTCATACTTAATGTCAAAAGAATATTTTTAAAAAGGAAGAAAGGCAGTTATTTCATTCTGGTTTCTTCTTACCTGCAGCCACAAATTTACAAGCACCCGCCAATCTGCAAACATCCCCCACCAACAGCAATTAACCTCAAACAAAAACGGAAAATTCTGGAAAACACTCAGCAGGTCAGGCAGCATCTGTGGAGATAGAAACAGACAAATTAAAGCTTCGGATGTGGACTCTTTGCCAGAACAAAAGTGGGGATTTTAACTCTCGGGTGGAAAGCAGGGAGAGGCACCGGACTTCCTGCTCGGCTGTTGTCGTGGGAATCCCAGTCGATTTAATGGCCGGGCCTCATTAACTGTTCACTGGCCATCTGCCCACCCGAAACGGGCGTAAAGACACAGCTGGCTGGCTACCACCCTGCAAAGATAGGGCAGGCCAAATGCCACCCACCGGCACTCAGGTAAGTCATGGGGGTGTGATTCGGGAGGATTTTGCAGGTGGGAAGGGAGGTTGGAGCCCAGCGGATCTGGAAGAGGCCCAAACTTTCCTTTTGGGGCCTAGAGAAGCAGCCCTGCTACTCCTGGCACCACAAAGATGGGGCCTCCACTTCTGCGCTGGCAGGTAACGTCTCGCTTTTAAAACTCTCATCTTTGTTTTCAAATCCCTCTATGGCCTTGCCCCTCCCTACCTCTGTAACCCCCTCCAGCCCTACAACCCTCCGAGATCTCTGCGCTCCTCCAATTCTGGCCTCTTGCGCATCCATGATCGCTCCACCATGGGCGGCCGTGCCTTCAGCTGCCCAGGCCCTAAGCTCTGGAATTTCCGCCCTAAACTTCTTGTCCTCTCCACGTTGCTCCTCCTTTAAGACGCTCCTTAAAACTCACCTCTGTGGCCAAGCTTTTGATCATCTGTCCTAATATCTCCTTATGTGGCTCGGTGTCAAATTTTGTTTGATGATTGCTCCTGTGAAGCGCCTTGGGACGATTTTACTATGTTAAAGGTGCTATATAAATGAAAGTTGTTGTTGTTTTACTGGTCGGAGTGTATATGATTAACTCTTCGGCTAGTAAACCGTTCAAATTGCCTTGGGGTCAGGCACGCATCTCATCTGCCCGGTGTTAAAATAGCCACAGAGTGGTATCTGAGCATCAAAAAGTACCGGATGGTTTAGGGAGGGAGTTAAAATCCTTTCTAAAGGGTCTAAACCTGAAACGTTAACTTGTCTGTTCTCTCCACAGGTGCTGCCTGACCTGCTGAGTGTTTCCAGCATTTTCTGTTTTTGTGTCAGATTTCCAGCATCTGCAGTTTATTGCTTTTTGTTCATGCAATTAACCTCTAACTGGCCTAAATTTTTTTATCTATGTCGTGCCCCTCCCCACAGGGAGCACCGCGCAATGGTAGCCTTAAAGGGACAGGTTAAGTTAAACACCGTTGAATTTTAGCAATAATATCACAGCTGAGCTCCTGACTATATGCAGGGGTACGGTAGCATAGTGGTTATGTTACTGGACTAGTAATCTGGAGTCATGAGTTCAAATCCCACCATAGCAGCTGGGGAATTTAAATTCAATTAATTAAATAACAATCTGGAATTAACAAAAACTAGTATTAGAAATGATGGTTATGAAACTACTGGATTGTTATAAAAACCCATCACTTTAGGAAGGAAACCTACTGTCCTTACCTGGTCTGGCCTATATGTTACTCCAGACCCACAGCAATGTGGTTGATTATTAATTGCTCTCTGAAATGGCCTAGCAAGCCATTCAGTTGTATAAAAGTCATAATAAGAATAAAACTGGACGGACCACTGCAAAGTCCTCCTCACAAACATCTTGGGGACTGGTGCCAAAATTGGGAGAGCTGTCCCACAGACTAGTCAAGCAACAGCCTGACATAGCCATACTCACAGAATCATACCTTTCAGCCAACATCCCAGACTCTTCCATCACCATCCCTGGGTATGTCCTGACCCACCAGAGGTGGTGGTACAGTGCTATACAGTCAGGAGGGAGTGGCCCTGAGAGTCCTCAACATTGACTCCGGACCCCATGAAAACTCATGGCATCAGGTCAAAATCCTGGAACTCCCTACCTAACAGCACTGTGGGAGAACCTTCACCACATGGACTGCAGCAGTTCAAGGGCAATTAGGGATGGGCAATAAA
The DNA here is from genome assembly GCF_035084215.1 of Heptranchias perlo. NCBI lineage: Eukaryota > Metazoa > Chordata > Chondrichthyes > Hexanchiformes > Hexanchidae > Heptranchias > Heptranchias perlo. Next base: position 31,149,807 of record NC_090355.1, read on the forward strand.
ATGCTGGCCTTGCCAGCGACGCCCACATCCCATGAATAAATTAAGAAAAAACATATCTGGAGCACAGGTTGCAATAAAATAATGCAAACGTATCTGTGTCAGTATTTTGCATCATGACTTGTTATTGGTGGAGGGGAGAATAGATGAATGTACCACATTATAAACTGTTTTCTAACTTTGAATTACTGTGGGGATAAAGCTACTAACAGCCATGATCTAATTGAATGGCGGAACAGGCACGAGGGGCTGTATGGCCTACTCCTGTTCCTATATTCCTTCCTTCCTATTTGTGGATGGGAAATGTATCCATAGTGCTGAGAAAACAAGAAAGTGCAAGCAGAAAATAAAAATTGAAATCTTCATCTCGGATATCTAAGTTAGAAGCAATGCTTACTTCTTCTAAAGTGTAGTTTCAAACCTCCAGTGTACATGATATGGAGTTGCCGTCAGTTACCACAGCAACTTTTACTCCAACACTTTGGAGTTGGAAAGAAAGCTGATTCCATTTTTATCATTGAATAATACATTGAAGGAAAATAGTTTAAAATAAGTATGAGCAGATAATTCATAAAGTTGTGATGAGAGTACACAGAGGTATGAGTACACAGAGTTACTCTCATCTTTGCTTTGAAAGTGCTTTATTTAGACTCCCCTCTGTGGTGCTGTGGTGGGAGAGATTAACAAAGCAGTTCTGCTACATGGGAGGGACTTGCAGGAGACAGGCCCAGCTCAAAGATAAAAAGTATCTGTGCACACCATCATGAAATTTTAATAACACCAGCTTGAAATCGGCTGATTGCAGTATTTTCATGACACCGTGGAATGGTAAGGACAAAATAATATTTAATGCAAAATGCAGATGCTTTCTCCAGACTTAAGTAAAGTCACAGGAAAGAAACATTTCAAAATCAGATTTTTCTTAAGAGTTGAGTTAGCAATTGCTTTCTTGCTCAACTCTTTACCATTAAAACGGTAAATATTAACATCAAACATCCCTCAATGTGCCCTCATTACTTGCATAGCCTTGATTTATTAAATCAAATCTCTTCTCAGAAACATTTCTCTCTTTACACAGATACATTAAAGCTTTATTCCATAAGTCTCCATTTATCAAATACAAATTCATGACTTATAGAATCATAGAATCATAGAAGTTACAACATGGAAACAGGCCCTTCGGCCCAACATGTCCATGTCGCCCAGTTTATACCACTAAGCTAGTCCCAATTGCCTGCACTTGGCCCATATCCCTCGATACCCATCTTCCCCATGTAACTGTCCAAATGCTTTTTAAAAGACAAAATTGTACCCGCCTCTACTACTGCCTCTGGCAGCTCGTTCCAGACACTCACCACCCTTTGAGTGAAAAAATTGCCCCTCTGGATCCTTTTGTATCTCTCCCCTCTCACCTTAAATCTGTGCCCCCTCGTTATAGACTCCCCTACCTTTGGGAAAAGATTTTGACTATCGACCTTATCTATGCCCCTCATTATTTTATAGACTTCTATAAGATCACCCCTTAACCTCCTACTCTCCAGGGAAAAAAGTCCCAGTCTGTCTAACCTCTCCCTGTAAGTCAAACCATCAAGTCCCGGTAGCATCCTAGTAAATCTTTTCTGCACTCTTTCTAGTTTAATAATATCCTTTCTATAATAGGGTGACCAGAACTGTACACAGTACTCCAAGTGTGGCCTCACCAATGCCCTGTACAACTTCAACAAGACATCCCAACTCCTGCATTCAATGTTCTGACCAATGAAACCAAGCATGCTGAATGCCTTCTTCACCACCCTATCCACCTGTGACTCCACTTTCAAGGAGCTATGAATCTGTACTCCTAGATCTCTTTGTTCTATAACTTTCCCCAACGCCCTACCATTAACGGAGTAGGTCCTGGCCCGATTCGATCTACCAAAATGCATCACCTCACATTTATCTAAATTAAACTCCATCTGCCATTCATCGGCCCACTGGCCCAATTTATCAAGATCCCGTTGCAATCCTAGATAACCTTCTTCACTGTCCACAATGCCACCAATCTTGGTGTCATCTGCAAACTTACTAACCATGCCTCCTAAATTCTCATCCAAATCATTAATATAAATAACAAATAACAGCGGACCCAGCACCGATCCCTGAGGCACACCGCTGGACACAGGCATCCAGTTTGAAAAACAACCCTCGACAACCACCCTCTGTCTTCTGTCGTCAAGCCAATTTTGTATCCAATTGGCTACCTCACCTTGGATCCCATGAGATTTAACCTTATGTAACAACCTACCATGCGGTACCTTGTCAAATGCTTTGCTGAAGTCCATGTAGACCACGTCTACTGCACAGCCCTCATCTATCTTCTTGGTTACCCCTTCAAAAAACTCAATCAAATTTGTGAGACATGATTTTCCTCTCACAAAACCATGCTGACTGTTCCTAATTAGTCCCTGCCTCTCCAAATGCCTGTAGATCCTGTCCCTCAGAATACCCTCTAACAACTTACCCACTACAGATGTCAGGCTCACTGGTCTGTAGTTCCCAGGCTTTTCCCTGCCGCCCTTCTTAAACAAAGGCACAACATTTGCTACCCTCCAATCTTCAGGCACCTCACCTGTAGCGGTGGATGATTCAAATATCTCTGCTAGGGGACCCGCAATTTCCTCCCTAACCTCCCTTAACGTCCTGGGATACATTTCATCAGGTCCCGGAGATTTATCTACCTTGATGCGCGTTAAGACTTCCAGCACCTCCCTCTCTGTAATATGTACACTCCTCAAGACATCACTATTTATTTTCCCAAGTTCCCTAACATCCATGCCTTTCTCAACCGTAAATACCGATGTGAAATATTCATTCAGGATCTCACCCATATCTTGTGGTTCCGCACATAGATGACCTTGTTGATCCTTAAGAGGCCCTACTCTCTCCCTAGTTACCCTTTTGCCCTTTATGTATTTGTAGAAGCTCTTTGGATTCACCTTTGCCTGATCTGCCAAAGCAATCTCATATCCCCTTTTTGCCCTCCTGATTTCTCTCTTAACTCTACTCCGGCAATCTCTATACTCTTCAAGGGATCCACTTGATCCCAGCTGCCTATGCATGTCATATGCCTCCTTCTTCTTTTTGACGAGTGCCTCAATCTCCCGAGTCATCCAAGGTTCCCTACTTCTACCAGCCTTGCCCTTCACTTTATAAGGAATGTGCTTACCCTGAACCCTGGTTAACACACTTTTGAAAGCCTCCCACTTACCAGACGTCCCTTTGCCTGCCAACAGACTCTCCCAATCAACTTCTGAAAGTTCCTGTCTAATACCATCAAAATTGGCCTTTCCCCAATTTAGAATTTTAACTTTTGGGCCAGACCTATCCTTCTCCATAGCTATCTTAAAACTAATGGAATTATGATCACTTGAGAAATCATTTCTTTAACTCTTTAGTAAATGCTTAACTCTTTTCATTAAATATGAATATTAACTTAAACATTTGAAGTAAATTTGTGTCACAGTTATAAGTTTCACCATTTCCAGATTGCAGATCATCTCTGCTGTGTATTTATAAATTTGCTGCGCTTTAAAAAAAAAAGCTATTTTGCTCATCAAGCCTATTCTTCCCATTACACAAGACAGTCTAGCCCATGGTGAACTCTACCTTGCTCATTTAATCTCTCAAGGGAAAGTTCTGCACAAAAACTCCTGGATACCCAAAAGAAATCAAAATTCCAAAATTTGCATCATTCTCACATCCCCAGGTGACTAGTTTCCCTCCAAGGACTACACCCCTCGTGCCCCTGAAGCACAGAAACCATTGGGTCCCATGAAATATTTGATAAATTTATCCCTCTAACCACCAGTCCCATTCTCAACAAGACATATATCAAGCTCGTTTTTTTAAGGAGTTAATTGTTGAGAGACAATTTCACACATTGAAAGCAGTGTGGGGGGGAAGACCCTCTTCTGATTTCTAGTCTCACTTAACGTATAGAATAGCAGGTCCCGACATTCAGCTGAGCAGAGGATGACGTTTATTACATTTCTCAATGTCAGCACATTCCAGGAGGGCTAATCACTTCATTAAACTCGCCGCCAAATACTTCTTACTCTTCGTAATATATACCTTACAGTTTAAGGAGTTTTTGACTTTAATTCCGTTACATGTTGAGTGCGGTAGACATAGCGAGACATAAGTCAAAAGATAATAAAGGTGCTATAGAACCTGAACGTATGTGGCTTTGTATATCTGCTTCAATAATACAATATTATTTTATTTTTTCCAGCAAATTATTGATTATATTCTTTTGTGGAGGAGGTTGCATTTTTTCCTCAAGTTGAGGGATTTCTGTGTTGGGGAATCTTTCTAATACAAAAATATTTTTTATAGCACTGAATATCTTGAAAAATTATTTTTTTTATTCCTCCCTCTCCCCACCATGGGTTTCTTGCTGCATTTGATTGAATTGGGAAAATGGGAAAATTTCTCACAATCATCAAGGGCCACCTTTGACCAGCCAATGGAGGGGCATGTCTGAGGGATAGAACTGGGATGGCCAATTTTTAGTCCTATCCTGTGCTGCATCTGAGAAGAAGGTGGGCCTTAAAGGGGCAAAGAAAGTATAAGGGAAGTACTTTTTATACAAGTATTTCCCCATTTGTTTATAGAAAAATTAGCCTCAGGCTCCAATACCATGGTTTCTTGGGGAACTCTGGCTATAGCGCAGCTCTCCGGTCAGTCCGAAATCCAAGGCCGCGTTGTTTTCTATGGAGCGGCTCTAGAACACTCTTTGTCGGTGATGTCAATGGTGTGAGGAGACTTGTCAAAAAAATTGTTTTTAAAAAAAAATTATTAAAATTCTCCTAAGGCCAATATTTACTTCTATAAAATGGGGATGACCTTTGGAAACAAATCCTTGGACTTACTTTATCCTTCAAACAATGATGGCCGTGCTCGGGCTTGTAACGGGGAGCTAAGAATTTTAATACTACAGCTTACCGGGACTTGATGGTTTGACTTATAGAGAGAGGTTGGATAGACTGAGACTTTTTTCCCTGGAGAGTAGGAGGTTTAGGGGTGATCTTATAGAAGTCTATAAAATAATGAGGGGCATAGATAAGGTAGATAGTCAAAATCTTTTCCCAAAGGTAGGGGAGTCTATAACGAGGGGGCATAGATTTAAGGTGAGGGGGGAGAGATACAAAAGGGTCCAGAGGGGCAATTTTTTCACTCAAAGGGTGGTGAGTGTCTGGAACGAGCTGCCAGAGGCAGTAGTAGAGGCGGGTACAATTTTGTCTTTTAAAAAGCATTTGGACAGTTACATGGGTAAGATGGGTATAGAGGGATATGGGTCAAGTGCAGGCAATTGGGACTAGCTTAGTGGTATAAACTGGGCGACATGGACATGTTGGGCCGAAGGGCCTGTCTCCATGTTGTAAACTTCTATGATTCTATATTGGCAGCCTAGCTTCTTTGTTTTGATGCTTTAAAATAAACGATGTGGTGGGCAAGACTCTGAGATGAGGAAAAAAGGATGATCCCAGGGCTTAGGACTCAAAATTCTCGACTTGTTTCCAATACAGAAAAGAAGAGTGAGTTTGGGGGTATGGTTACAGAGGAGTCATGATCCAGGTCTTTAACACCCTGAGGGGCATTGATGATGTACAGTTAAGGAGGTAATTTACTTAGACTGTGTATTTATTTATGCAGAGCCCTCCTTCAGGAGATTCAGTGGGTGGGGTAAAGTCCATCTTCTTTTAGTGATGTTGGGTGAGGGATAAATATTGGCCAGGACACTGGGGAGAACTTGTCTGCTCTTCTTCGAAGTAGTGTTATGGGATCTTTTACGTCCATCTGAGAGGGCAGACGGGGCCTCGGTTTAACGTCTCATCTGAAAGATGGCACCTCCGACAGTGCAAGAAAATGTTACGTTCCAGGTCTGAAGAACGGTCAACACCAGAAACATTAACTGTCCTGTTCTCTCCTCAGATGTTGCCTGACTTACAGAGTGTTTCCAGCATTTTCTGTTCTCATTTCAGATTTCCAGCATCTGCAGTGTTTTGATTTTTGCACGAACTGGATAAATATGTGGTTGTCAAATGGAATTGGATGTCATAGAGTATATGTATAGAGTGAAATGATCAAATACTCCATGGGACACAATGGTCTCCATACTACTGGGGGAGAGGGGCAAATGTTAGTGAGTGGCATCTTCAGAGGACATTAGGCCAAGGTTTAAAAGGTGAGGACAAATATGTATTCTAGAGTTATACTTGATTATCTTTTTTGATTAGAGAGTATCTATTTATGCAGAACTCCCCTTCAGGAGATTCAATCGGTGGGGTGAAGTCTATAATAAGGTAGATTACATAGAATTACATAGAATGTACAGTACAGAAACTGGCCATTTGGCCCATCTGGTCCATTCGGTATTTATGCTCCACATGAGCCTCCTCCCACTCTACTTCATCTAACCCCATCAGCGTAATCTTCTATTCCTCATGTATTTATCGAACTTCCCTTTAAAATCATCTATGCTACTTGCCTTAACTACTCCTAGTGGTAGCGAGTTCTACATTCTAACCACTCTCTGGGCAAAGACGTTTCGTCTGAATTCCTTATTGAATTTATAAGTGAATATCTTATATTTATGGCCCCTAGTTTTGGACTCCCCCCCCCCCCCTCCACCCCCCCTACAAGTGGAAACATCTTCTCTATGTCTACCCTATCAAACCCAAACAGATTGCACATGATCTGCGGAAGAAGTGGAGTTGATAGACTGAATATCCTTTCCTTACTCCATGTTTTTGAATGTAGCCTATTCGAGGCATAGCTCAGGTGCAGTACTCAAGACATTTACATGAGATCAACAGAATGTCAGCAAGAACAGTTCTGACATCTTGCACCTGTCCAGGTTGTCTACAAGCAGCAGTAAATTGAGTACTAAAATGTACATCAATAAAAGATTTTGTGATATGCGTCAACATATCAACACATCACTTTTCGGGCCATTTGCAACATTGAGTGTTCGAGGTCTGGATTTAGTATTGACTTTAGTTCTCAAGAAATAAAAGTTGACATCACATTTTAGCAATTGAAAACGAAACTTGCGTCATTTGTCAATGGCAGGTACTCTACTGAGTCGCTGACCTAGGTCCCGTTGTATCGCTAAGCCTGTCGAGAATCCTCTTTCTGCTGCCTGATGTCAGCTATGGCAAAGGCAACTCATTGATGTGCGTGTTTGATCAATAGATTGTAACATACGGCAGTAAACTGGTTCATGATTGAATAGGTCTTAAGTGGAATGAGTTCATAGGTAGTCTTAATTCAGTTTGTTGTGCATGTGATCCCATAGCAGAAAACCACCAAAAGTTCAATATTATTTACCATTAAATTGGGACTCTCACTCAGAGAAGCCATGAAGAAAGAAAGAAAGAATTTGCATTTATATAACGCCTTTCACGACCACACGACATCCCAAAGCATTTTGCATCCTATGAAGTACGTTTGAAGTAAAGTTGTTGTTGTAATGTAGGAAACGCAGCAGCCAATTTGCACACAATAAGGTCCTACAAACAGCAATGTGATAATGACCAGATAATCTGCTTTAGTAATGTTGTTTGAGGGATAAATATTGGCCAGGACACCGGGGAGAACTTCCCTGCTCTTCTTCAAAATATTGTCATGGGATCTTTTACGTCCACCTAAGAGGGTAGAAGGGGACTCAGTTTAACGTCTCATCTGAAAGACAACACCTCCGACAGTGCAGCACTTCCTCAGTACTGTATTGAAGTGTCAGCCTAGATTTTGTGCTCAAGTCTCTGGAGGGGGACCAGAACCCAAGGTGTTCTGATTCAGAGGTGAGAGTGCTACCAACTGAGCCATAGCTGCAGGAAATAGAAATCTCATACCAGTGCAATAGGAGTGCTTCTGACAGACCTGATGGTCCACCTCATTTCAGATTGTAAGAATTTCTATTCAATTACAGATAATTCATTAGAATTTGTAGCTTGCCGACTCTCTGGAAATCTGGATGTGTTTTTCTTTGAAGGGGGAAGGTAAGTGAGACGCACAAAACTATCCAGTGTGTAAGTGCCCACAACCCAACCGATTGGGCAGGCAGCCCATAATCTAAGCTAACACTCCAGTGCAGTACTGAGGGAGTGCAGCACTGTTGCAGGTGCCGTCTTTCGGATGAGACGTTAAACCGAGGCTCCCGTCTGCCCTCTCAGGTGGACATAAAAGATCCCGTTACACTATTTCGAAAAAGAGCAGGGAAGTTCTCCCTGGTGTCCTGGCCAACATTTATCCCTCAAACAACATCACTAAAGCAGATTATCTGGTCATTGTCTCATTGCTGTTTGTGGGATCTTGCTGTGCGCAAATTGGCTGCTGCGTTTCCTACATTACAACAGTGACTACACTTCAAAAGTACTTCATTGGTTGTAAAGCGCTTTGGGATGTCCTGCGGTCATGAAAGGCGCTATAGAAATGCAAATTCTTTCTTTATGGCTTCTCTGAGTGAGACTCCCATATTGAATTTTTGGTGGCTTTGTGCTATGGGATCACATGCAAGGTAAACAGTGCTATTAGTGACTCTATAACCTTCAATCCCCTATCTCAACAGATATATAATACAGGTCCCTTTTAACTGTGTCAATGAACCCCAAATCAACTACATGTTTGCCAACATGACAACAGTGACTACACTTCAAAAGTAATTCATTGATAAGTACTTTGGGAGTCCTGAGGATGTGATAAGAAACACAAGCAAGCTGTTTCTTCACTTTCTCTGGGAGTCTGATCATGTTCCTATCCTATGGGAGAACATTTTTTTCCAGTCTAAAAATTTTGGATGCTTTTGAATTTTGTACTTGTGTTCTCTACTCCTACTCTGATTGTCCAAGTTTGTTTGCTAACTTCAACTCTTGTACCTTATCTGAGTGTTATCTCAGAGCCATTTACTGGTATTTAATAAAGACTGCAGAGGAAACGAGGGATAGCCATGTCTCTGCTTGTGATGTAGATGGTCAATTTTTACTTGTTTTTTAAAATTGGGATGAATTGTGGTCACTTTGAAAGATTTATGAAATGATTGCAGGAGCACAAAATATTGCCATGAGCAAATTTGTCACTGGCATAAATGCAAATATTAATAAAAAAGGAATAAAAAAAATAAAAAGACATTACATGACAAAATAAATCAGAAATATGTGCATATTAAAAGGGTTTGAGCCAGTCGTTAAATGCCCTGATTGGCTCTCCCGACAGGATTTAAAGTTAAATTATGCAAAATCAAAAACAAACCTTATAACACTTAATCAAGCATGCGTAAAAACGTCAGGGCCTAAATACATCTTCTCAATTAACTCGCTTGAGATTGTGATTGCACTTACTAATTTAATCAACACCGGAATAATTCTGGGACTGTGTGATGATAAATGGCAGATACTGCACACTCAGAGATGTTATAAGTCTGTGCTGATGTAAGGAATGCAAAAGAGCTTGCATGACACTCAGCGTGGGATTCGCTGGTGATTTATCTCAACCCGGGAGAGCGCGCAAACTAAGAAAGAAAGAGAGAAAGAAAGAGAGTAAGAACTTGTATTTATATAGCACCTTTTACGACCTCAGAACGTCCCGAAGTTCTTTACAGCCAATGACGTACTTTTGAAGTGTAGTCACTGTTGTAATGTAGGAAACGCGGCAGCCAATTTGCGCACAGCAAGATCCCACAAACAGCAATGCGATGATGACTGAATAATCTGATTTTTAGTGATGTTGGTTGAGGGATAAATATTGGCCAGGACACCGGGGAGAACTCCCCTGCTCTTCTTTGAAATAGTGACATGGGATCTTTTATGTCTTCCTGAGAGGGCAGACGAGGCCTCGGTTTAACGTCTCATCCGAAAGACGGCACCTCCGACATTATCCATAAAGCTGCATTGAAGTATTGTACAGGTACCAGCCTCCTATAGTACAGCTCTACATTTGATTTTTTTATATATATATATATTTAGCTCAGAGGTTCCAGTGTGACTCAAGTTTGTGGGTTCAAGTCCCAGATCAGATCACATGACTCAGGTTGACACTCCACGCAGTGTTGAGGGAGTGCTGCCTTGTCGAAAGTGCTGTCTTTTAGAGAAGACACCAGACCAAGGCTCTGTCTGCTGTGTTTACTGACAATAACAACAGTGACTACACTTAAAAAAGTAATTAATTGGCAGTAAAGCACTTTGGGACATACTTAGGATGTGAAAGGTGCTATATAAATGCAAGTTTTTTCTTTCTCACACACACTAGTAATCTCACATTGTACACTATCACCTCTAAGGATCATGAAAAATGCAAGAAAGCATCTCCCAAGCATCTCCTCCTTCGACAGCACCTCCGACACCCGTGACCTCCACCACTTAGAAGGACAAGGGCAGTAGGTGTATGGGAACAACACCACCTCCAAGTTCCTCTCCAAGCCACACACCATCCCGACTTGGAAATATATCGCCCGTTCCTTCATCGTCGCTGGGTCAAAATTCTGGAACTCCCTTCCGAACAGCACTGTGGGAGAACCTTCACCACACGGACTGCAGCGGTTCAAGAAGGCGGCTCACCACCACCTTCTCAAGGGCAATTAGGGATGGGCAATAAATACCGGCCTCGCCAGCGACGCTCATATCCCGAGAATGAATTTTTAAAAAAGAAAATAACGAGAGCATGATGTTGTCAGCCAATTAGACTGTATACCTTGCAATCGTTCAATATGGTTTTTCATATTGTACTGACCCAGAATCTATGGTTTACGACTGTAGTCTCACATTGCTTTAGCTTCGTACCAGCTGCAGTATAACCACAACCAGCGTCAAAGTCAACATTTAAAGACAGTTTTGAAGTTTAAGACACTGCGAGCTGGCTGTCTTCTAACATGAAACCATGTCACTGCACTGAGATGCTGCTGCATAGATCTCTGTTTATGTTTGCATGTGCAGAGCTCTGCTTTGACTGAGCAGAACATGGTGCGGAGGCTGCAGTATAACTAGGATCTGCCCGCTTGTACTGCTCTCAGATCAGATCCTGGTGTCACAGCATGATACCATGTGAGCACCATACTATTTTTGTATTTGATACAGGCCAAGATATTTGCATGAATCCTTGCTATTTGTACCATTAAAATATGCTGCACACATTAAATTTGAGGTTAATTCTGCACGAATATCTGATGAGCTGCTCAGGGCTTATCAGGTGGTGCCATACGAAGAAATACTCAGCACTTATCGAGCAGAGTCCATCTCCACACTTTGAAAGATTTCAGCTGGCATTTCTGCACAGGATCGCACTTAATTCAGACGGACTCCAACAGATTGCAAGAATTTCAGTTTACTTTTTTTTCCTTCATTCTGAGGATGCGGCTGGCAAGGCCAGAATTTATTGCCCATCCCTAGATGCCGTTGAGAAGGTGATGGTGAGCCGTCTACTTGAACCTCTGCAGTCCCGTGTGGTGAAGGTGCTCCCACAGTGCTGTTAAGGGAGTTTCAAGATTTTACTAAAATTATTCTAAGGAATACACCGTCTTGCCTAGCTGGTGGGCTGGGAAATGATGTGCACAGCCTAGGAACAACTTCAGGAGAGAGGGAGAAAACAAAATTAATTCTCAATAGAGAGGAGATAGCTGAGGCTCTGAGCTCACTAATGTCCTCTAGTGGCGGCTGCGTTGAACAGGATTTATAAAGAAAAGTTTGGACAAAATACCTGAGTTGTTAAGGGCTGCATAAACATTATTTTTTTTCCCCTTGCCTAGCCCTTGACGGATTTCTTGCTATGTCCTCTCTGTGTCCAGTTAGAGTAAAAGCACATCAAGTAAAGTCTGGAGACAATGAGACTGTAATATGAACAGAATACAATTGTGATGACTGGAGTACCCCATCAATCCATGGGTCACCTCCACTACCGGGCTCCCGAGCTTTGCAAATTTCTAGAGATAAGACGGAAAGCTCCGACTGCTGGGAATGTGAATTCAAAAGCAGAAAACGCCAGACTTGCACAGCAGGTCAGTCAGCATCTAAAAGAGACCCAGGATCGGTGGGCCCCGCAGGGACTGCAGTGTTTGGCGGACACGGGCAACGGTATTATTATTCAAGTTATACATTTCCTTTGTTTCATGATTTAATTTTCCATTAGTTGTGCCCCTTTAAGAGGGGGCTCTTTTGTTTGTTTTTTGTTTGATGACACCGGGGGCAATCAAGTGGCTCCTTATCGTTCAGATAGACAAAGCATCTGAAAGAGGATGACTGGTTATCCTAGGGGTACGAGTCTTTATCGGATTGCATCTGGTGCCGAGTGACCTGCTGTGTGCACGGTGCTTTCTTACTTTCATTGCTGAAAATTCCGATCTTGGCAAGGCCTGTTTGTATCCCCTTTGAGGCGGCGCACATCCTGTTCTGTTTCATGGAGCTTGGGATGTCCCACTGATAGCCATTAATGGGCATCAGCCTCTTTGGTGCCGCCTCTTAGTTATGGTTGTAATCAGGACAGGGGAGGTCAACCTAAAGTCTGCACTCGCTGATGTTACACAGAGTGTCCCAGCATAAAAATACTTGATTCCGCCCAGTATCAACACACTCTTCTCTGTAATAGATCTCACTCCATAACCATCTAGGCTGACACTCCCAGTGCCAGTACCGAGGGAGGGCCGCAGTGTTGGATTTGCTGCCTTACGGATGAAACGTTAAACCGAGGCCTCGTCTGCCCTCTCAGGTGGACATGATAGATCTCATGGCACTATTTTGAAGAAGAGCAGGAATGTTCTCCCCGGTGTCCTGGTCAATATTTAACTCTCAACCAATATCATTATCTGGTCATTACCACGCTGTTTGTGGGAGCTTGCTGTGCACAAATTGGCTGCCGTGTTTCCTACATTGCAACAGTGATTACACTTCAAAAGTACTTCATTGGCTGTAAAGCACTTTGAGGTGGTGAAAGTTGCTATATAAATTCAAGTTCATTCTTTATCTAAGATTTGACCACAGGAATTAACCATTTCAGGGCAAGCTGGCAGTGGGGTAGTGCAATCAACTACTGACAGGAACGCTCTTAAAGCTGTGCTGGACATATTATCAATCATTATTGTGAGGAATCTAGTGTTGTTTTGGTGTAGTTTTCATCGAATAAAACTGTTCCCAGCGGAAGTGGATCACAATGTGTTAATGCCAATGAATCATGATACAAACACACAGATGTGACGAAATGGCCCAGTGCATGTACAAGGCCATCGTGGGACTCAGTAATACTGGATACACATCCAGAACCTCAGGGGTAAAAGGGAATTTTTTTTTACTGTGGGCTGAACAGAGGTGGGTATGTTTACCGTTGGCAGTGCCATCCATGGTGTGGGATCCATGCACCAGTCAAAAGTCAAAAGAGCTGCAGTAATTTGAAAGCAGCTAAACCTGGGGCTCCAAACCCACAGTCGCCTGACAGAGAGGCCTGAGAGCTCCCAACTGAGCCAAGCTGACACAGAAAGTAAATACATCCACTACATCCGGTCTGCAGTTCAAATATAAACGTGGACAACAGTGAGGTCAGCAAATGTGAATTTTAACAATGTTTACATTATATTGGATCCTTAAAAATCACTTCTTTTGAATAAATTACATTGTGTTACCAATTCAAGACTGTGCTTTCCTGTGTTAACAAATCTAGGAAAATCTCATACAGGCGACAATATCTCTTCAAATTTAATCATCATTTGAAAGTGATGCTGATGATGAGACTCGCTCTTTAATTTGTGCTGCTCTGTTACAAACAGAATCCAGGGCCCGGTGGGTACTGAAGCACACGGACCAGGAGGGTGCCAGGTTCCATGGACACTCTGCACCGAGTGAGCTGATCTCAGCCAGGACAGCGGTCGGAATATTGCAATTGGCTTCAGTGCCTCTTGCTTTAAGGAGAAGGAAAATTGGCCAGGGTTCCCACTCCTGATTTTTATCCACTGATTCCTGCTGGTGGGTGCGTGTGTGTGTGTGCACGTACGTGCACATGTGTGTGCATGTATGCATGTGCACGTATGTTCATGTGTGTGCATATGTGTGTGTGTGTGGACGTGTGTGTGCATGCGTGTATCTTAGTGAGAATAGTCATGATGTGGAGATGCCGGTGATGGACTGGGGTTGACAATTGTAAACAATTTTACAACACCAAGTTATAGTCCAACAAATTTATTTTAAATTAAATTCCACAAGCTTTCGGAGGCTTCCTCCTTCGTCCTCCTTCCACCATCCGCCCGACGAAGGAGGAAGCCTCCGAAAGCTTGTGGAATTTAATTTAAAATAAATTTGTTGGACTATAACTTGGTGTTGTAAAATTGTTTACAATTAGTGAGAATAGGATGAGGTTTGGCTATGATTCCCGCCAGTCTGGGTTCACATATGAAGACTGGCCACATGGATGAAGTGTTGTGATCCCTTCCTCAGCATGAGTCAAAAACCTACAGAAAAGGAGGAGAAAACCGGGGGAAAAAATATCTCCAAATCTCTCTGGCAAGTCGAACGGAACAGATGGGAACAGTTTGTAATGTGTAATTACAACAACATACCAGCAAGGGGTGCTGTAAAGCCACAGACTGAACCAGCAGGACCAGGGTCTGATTACAATCGGCCCGAAAATCTCCACTGAGACGCAGTGGCTGTTACTGCATTTTCTAATAGTTTTATCAATATTTATTCATAACGTTCCTTTGCCTCTTTCTTTTTATACCATTCTAGAAAAATATACGAATCGTGTTCAGACCTTATCAAAGCAATGCTCTACCTTTATTTACTATTTAGTACAGGGCAGTGGATCTAATCGGGGAATGTGAATTGCTCGTCTCTGTTTGTGATAACACGCAGCACCAAGGTGAGTAACGCACAAGTAGAGCAGTCTTATTCGGCTGTATGTCCCAGCTGGCACTGTCTGCTCCTCATGTTTCACATTGTTTCTTGACCTGCATTCTGCTATCAAAGGCCAGTCCTTCATTACACTCCTGCCCTTTGGAATTTCCCCCTAAAACACCTTGCCTCACTCCCTCTCTGACTTCTTTCCAGAAACCTGTCTCATTGACCATACCTTTGGTTTCCCCCTCTTAACCTTCCCTGTCTGCTGCTCAGCCCCTGAAGTTCAATTGTCATCTCTTAAAACATCAGGAAATAACTGGGTATCTTTCACATTTTGCTTTTTTTAAAAGATTGCTCAGTTGTGACATTGACATTGTACACAGAGTGTGACGTCTGGAGTGCGACGTCTGGCGCATGATAGCTGGAGTGTGACGTCTGAAGTGCGACGTCTGAAGTGCGACGTCTGGCGCATGATAGCTGGAGTGTGACGTCTGGAGTGTGACGTCTGGAATGTGACGTATGCACACGCACACGCACACGCACACACGTACTCACATACAGCCAAACATATACATACACAAATGTAAGGAATCTTACAACACCAGGTTATAGTCCAACTGTTTTATTTGAAAATCACAAGCTTTCGGAGGCTTTCTCCTTTGTCAGGTGACGAAGAAGAAAGCCTCCGAAAGCTTGTGATTTTCAAATAAAACTGTTGAACTATAACCTGGTGTTGTAAGATTCCTTACATTTGTCAACCCCAGTCCATCACCGGCATCTCCATATACATACACACACGCACACATATACACAAGAAAAGGCATGTACACACAAAGACAGAACAGGAGTTGCTCTGGATAGCGGGAATCCTGGCTGATATTTTTATCTGACTGTAGCACCCGAGTACCTGACCAGCCTGAGATAGTCAACTCAGCACAGAGCAAAGGTCAAACCTGGAACCTTGCAGGTGTTCATGGCTCAGGGCCACACCGTGCTGTACACCAACCCGCAGAGCCCCTGGGGAAGCTCAGTAAGGAATGGACATGTTCCAGAGTCAAATTACGACATTGTCCCTCCCCATTCCTCCAACCTCCCAAAGAAAAGAAACCAAAACAAATAGCTAAGTATGTGTCTGACCACATACCCAGATGAAATCGATTACTGTGCCTAATAAGACTTTCAAGGACTTTAATTAAAAGAAATTTAATTAAAACTAAGCCGGCTTTATATGATGATGTTCTGCAGTTTACCCAGGGGTCTCTTGACTCCACGGTGTAATTTACAAAGACTGGATTAATCACTGACAATACGAAATGTAAAGAACTGGTCAATTTTACAAGCCAAGATACATCAGCTGGAGAATTTAACCTATTTGAGTTTAAAGGAAACAGATTTTGCCTGACCTTTGCCGCACCTTTTATTGCTACTGTTTGTCAACGGCACGACATCTTGTCTTACAGACTGAACTCACTGATTCTTCTGTGCCAGGAGGAAGGAACAGATCAACGGGGCATGTGGCGGCAGGGAATTAAAGGGACACGGGAGGGGGGGGGTGGGGGGAGATTAAAGGGACACGGGAGGGGGGTGTGGGGGGAGATTAAAGCGACACGGGAGGGGAGGATTAAAGGGACACGGGAGGGGGGATTAAAGGGACACGGGAGGGGGGATTAAAGGGACACGGGAGGGGGGATTAAAGGGACACGGGAGGGGGGATTAAAGGGACACGGGAGGGGGGATTAAAGGGACACGGGAGGGGGGATTAAAGGGACACGGGAGGGGGGATTAAAGGGACACGGGAGGGGGGTGTGGGGGGGGGGGGCTGGAGATTAAAGGGACACTGGGGGGAGGATTAAAGGGACACGGGAGGGAGGATTAAAGGGACACGGGAGGGGAGGATTAAAGGGACACGGGAGGGGAGGATTAAAGGGACACGGGAGGGAGGATTAAAGGGACACGGGGGGGAGGATTAAAGGGACACGGGGGGGAGGATTAAAGGGACACGGGGGGGAGGATTAAAGGGACACGGGAGGGAGGATTAAAGGGACACGGGGGGGAGGATTAAAGGGACATGGGAGGGTGGGGGTGGGTGGGGAGATTAAAGGAACACGGGGGGGAGGATTAAAGGGACATGGGAGGGTGGGGGTGGGTGGGGAGATTAAAGGAACACGGGGGGGAGGATTAAAGGGACATGGGAGGGTGGGGGTGGGTGGGGAGATTAAAGGGACACGGGGGGGGAGGATTAAGAGGACACGGGGGTGGGGGGAGCAGATTTTCAACTTGCCGTCGCGGGGGCATAAGACTGGCATTGCGGATCGGCCGCCCGCTATAGAAAGCGCCTCATTTTCATTTCCACTGGAAATCAAAAGGCAATGAAAGTTGGGCAGCCTCCGCAACGAGCAACGCCAATCTTATGCCCCCGACGGCAAGTCGAGAATCTACCCCCCCCCGCAATGGTCTTCATGATACAGGGCGAACTAATAGAAAAAGGGAGAACGTTTGCCACGGGCAGGACACAGTGAGGTAGGTCGCGGAGAATCACGCCATCGCCTCACTTGTCGGGGAAGTTACGCCGATGAACATGACGCACAGGGTCTCCTTCCTCCCGAACGGTAATAAAATTTGCCAAACGCTCTTTCCCTTTAAATACGACACATGTTCATTTAGGGAGAATGAGATGTTGGCTTTTACAACAGCAACTTGCATTTATATTGCGCCTTTAACGTAGTAAAACGTCCCAAAGCGCTTCACAGGAGCGATTATCAAATAAAATCTGACACCGAGCCACATATTAGGACAAGTGACCAAAAAGCTTGGTCAAAGAGGTAGGTTTTAAGGAGCGCCTTAAAGGTGGAGAGAGAGGGCAGCAGAGAGGTTTAGATATAGCTGAGCGTCATCTAATTATGTTAGGCCGTGTAACAGAGTGTGAGAAATTATGGGACGGGAGGAATCGACGAGGCATCCCGCCCTCGATGGCTATCCAGGGATCTGTGTTGGGAATGCCAATGTGTGGACGATAGGTGTGATGCCCTCTACGATAGAATAGCCCGCTTACTACTCCCTGCTTAGACTCCCTTGCGTGATATGACCACTCGAGTGACCAGCAGGTAGCCGAGGCCCATGGAATAGTATCCCAGGAGGAGTTAGCGCATGTCGGAGACGAGGAGAGAAAAGTGGAAAAGGAAAGAGTTTTAGAAAAGAGTTCTGCAGTACTAATTGGAAATCTGGATGTGTGTGTGTGTGTGTGTGTGTGTGTGTGTTTTGAGGTAATTTTGCAAACCCATGATGATACCAGAACTGAGAGGTTTATACCTATCAGGAAAGATTGAGCTGGCTGGGGCTCTTTTCCTTAGAAAAGGGAAGACTGAGGGGGTGACCTAAGATTATGAAAGGGTTTGATTTGGTAGATATAGACATGTTTCCACTTGCAGGGAGACCAGAGCTAGAGGTCAATAATATAAGATAGTCACTAATAAATCCAAAAGGGAATTCAGGAGAAACTTCTTTACCCATAGAGTGGTTAGAATGTGGAACTTGCTACCACCTGGAGTTGTTGAGGCGAATAAGGGGAAGCTAGATAAACACATGAGGGAGAAAGGAATAGAAGGTTATGCTGATCGGGTTAGATAAAGTAGGGTGGGAGGAGACTCATGTGGAGCATAAACACCGGCACAGACCTGTTGGACCAAATGGCCTGTACATTCTATGTACTCATGCATTCAGGCGTACACTGCCCACGAGAGCTATAATCTCCAGGATGGATTTGTTTTTTTTAAAGTTTATTCATAGGATGTGGGCACCGTTGGCAAGGCCAGCATTTATTGCCCACCGAGTAGCGTGCTGGGCCACTTCAGAGTGGCAATTAAGAGTCAACCACATTGGTGTGGGACTGGAGTCACAGAATGATACAGCACAGAAGGAGGCCATTTGGCTCATTGTGTCTTTGAAAGAGCTAGAAAGGCTAAACTGGGTAAGGACAGCAGGTTTCCTTCCCGAAAGGACATTAATGAACCAGTTGGGTCTTTCTGACCATCCAATAGTTTCATGGTTCATACCAACTAAACTCAAATTCTCAACCCACCATGGTGGGATTTGAACTCATAGTCTCTCGATTACGAGTCCAGGAACATGACCACTACACCACTGTGCCCTGTTTAAGGGATGCTGAGCTGCAACAAGTACAAGGCACGGGGTGGGAAGGGGGTGGGGGGATGGGGGTGGTGGTGGGGGTGCTAAAAGGCAGAGGTCAGATTAGGGTTGCCAACTCTGGTTGAATGTATTCCTGGAGGTTTCATCACGTGACTCCAACTGCCCCGCACCCCCCTCTACACTCCCACCATTGGCTGCCCGACCTGTCCATCCTCACGACGTCCCGCCTTCCCATGGCCAATTGGAAAGCGAACAGCCTCTTCGTTACCCAATTGGATGATTCTTGACTGTCCTTTTTTTTTTCCCAGCTCCAATATTTTTCTAACAAATAAATTAGAAGTGTTTAAAGAAAATGAAAAAAAGACACAATTTTTTTTAATGCCCCGATGATTTTTCTCTCCCGGGTGTTTTGCTCGCAGCAGTGTCCAGGAGATTAATCTTCAATTCCTGGAGACTCCAGGACAACCCTGGAGGGGTTGGCAACCCTAGGTCAGATGTGTTAATCGTAACGCTCCACGTGCCTGTTAAAGTTTTACAGTCCCGTAAAAGGAGTTAGACGGCTCCTAACGATCGCTTTTTACAGCGCTGCCGCCGAGATTTCCAATCAGCCTCAGGCCTGAGGGGCTTGGATCGTCTCCACTTCATCAAAAATTCGAGTAACGACACGGGCAGTTAGTGTAGAATATTAGAGCCCTTCGGGATCCATACGGCCTATCAGGCCTGGCGGAGTCCTTGAGCCGAGGCTATTAGTGTGATTGCTGGAGGTTGCCGAGTTCAAGCAGAAATGTCAATTTTCATTTCCAAGAATGGGCCCGATCTGGGGCTGAAGGTTTTTTGAGAAGCCCTGACTGTGAAATCATTGCTCCCATATGGCCTGCAAATTCCAGGTTGATGAGAGCTGCCAATATTTACTTACACAGATAAAGATTTACAAGGGTCACCCTCGTCAGGGCCTTGTTTTTTAAGTCAGGAACTGTGAAGCCTGTTATTTTTTTTAAATGAACCCTTGGCTCCTTGTCCAATTGTTTGTCATTTGATTTGGGCCCTTGTCTGCTGGCAGCTTGTTAGAATATTCCGTCTGAAATCAGCAGTAACAGGGCTTCTCAATAATCCTGCGTTTTGGACGCATCAGTCCAAAACCAAATTTCTGATTTGGCTTCGATCCAGTGGCACAAAAGGCCACGGTTCACACTCCAACTTCACTGCTTGACAAGAAAAAGACCCAGAAAATTCACCAACTCATTGACCGTGAATCACAAAGCCAGTTCTGGAGTCTTGCAGTGCAGCCCCTTCCTCATGCCAGAACTCAACCATCCAATTATATTTCAGACCTTCCCGATTCAATATTTCAATAACTTCAGACCATAACCACTGCTCCCATTTTTTCGGACAGCGGGTGCTGGTAATGGTTCTGCTGTTGCCATTTACAGCTCCTCTGGACCCATCTTTTGTTTCTTCACTTGCCCCATGACTACCCCATTTTGCCTTGCACCATCATCCCCTTTTGTCATTTAATCACTCCTGCCCTCCACCCTATCACTGACCTTTTTTGTTCTTTCCTTCCCTCCTCCTCCCCCCTGCCCAGCCTTGTTTCCCTGGCTCTGTACTTGCTTATAAGCTGTTAAATCTCGAAGTTCTTCCAGTTCTGATGAAAGGTCATCGGCCTGAAATGTTAACTCTGTCTCTCTCTCCAGAGATGCAGTCTGACCTGCTGAGTACTTCCAGCATTTTCTGTTTCTTCACTTTATATTTCAGACTTACTCCTCTAAGTATCTCAATGATGGTTGGTTTGAATGTGACCACAGATGTGCGACTCTCAACTCTCTATAGAGCTTATCGAAGTGTTGAATCTTCTCCTAGATCTGAGGAAGCTCTTTGAACATCTCTCTCACACCCCTGGACAGAGACGCCAGGAAACATTTTTCATCTGACATGCGACCCTTCTCTCACCTTTAACCCCCAACCTTGCTCCGTCCTTCACGACCTTTCCGCCCTCTCTCTCTCTCTCCATGTTATTGTTACTATTATGGTTCTTGCTCTTTCTGAACTACAAGGCAGGGACCTAGATGAAATGTGAGAGACTTAGGACAGAGAGCAGGAGAAACTTTTTTTTTTAAACCCGGAGGGTCGTGAAGCTGTGGAATGCACTAGCGGAGTTAGTGATTGAAGCGGAGACTATCTCAACGTTGAAGAATAGGTGAGATAGGTAGTTGAAGGAAAGGGGGAATAAAGGGATATGGGGACAGGGCGGGCACATGAGATCAGGACTGCTGTTCGTGTGGAGGATAAACACCAACACGGACTGGTTGAACCGAATAGCCTGTCTCTGTGTTGTAATTTCTACGTAATATGTTTATAATTACATGAACTTTTCTCTCTTTTCCTCCGATGCACCAATTACACCGTCGTACATGCTCTTCCCCACATCCTCGTTGACAGACATCACGTTGTCTCTTACTATTACTGCAGAGTCCAGAAATTCTATTAAAAGGGACCAAGATAGTTTTTTTTTGGAAAAGAGGAGCATTAAAGGACATGGGGAGTGAGCAGGAGAGTTGGATTAGACTACATAGAATTTACAGCACGGGAACTGGCCAATGATGGTCTATGATGGTGTTTATGCTCCACACGAGCCTCCTCATACTCTACTTCTTCTAACTCTATCAGCATGTACTCAATTCGTTTCTCCCTTGTGTGTTTGTCTAGCTTTCCTTTAAATACATCTATGCTATTCGCCTCAACTACTCCACGTGGCAGTGAGTTCCACATTCTCACCTATTAAATGTTGGTGTTCAGAGGGATTTGGGTGTCCTTGTACACGAAATACAGAAAGTTAACATGCAGGTACAGCACGCAATTGGGAAGGCAAATGTATGTTGGCCTTTATTGCAAGGCGGTTGGAGTACAAGAGTAAGGAAGTCTTGCTGCAATCGTACAGGACTTTGGTGAGACCTCACCTGGAGTACCATGTGCAGTTTTGGTCTCCTTACCTAAGGAAGGGTATACTTGCCTTCGAGGCAGTGCAACGAAGATTCACTAGATTGATTCCTGGGATGAGAGGGCTGTCCTATGAGGAGAGATTGAGTAGAATAGGCCTATACTATCTGGAGTTTAGAAGAATGAGAGGTGATCTCATTGAAACATATAAGATTCTAAGAGGGCTTGACAGGGTAGATGCTGAGAGGATGTTTCCCCTGGCTGGAAAGTCTAGAACTAGGAGACATAGTCTCAGGATAAGGGGTCGGATATTTAGGACTGAGATGAGGAGGAATTTCTTCACTCAGAGGATCGTGAATATTTGGAATTCTCTATCCCAGAGGGCAGTGGATGCTTAGTCATTGAGTATATTCAAGACTGAGATCGATAGATTTTTGGACTCTAAGGGAATCAAGGGATATGGGGATCAGACAGGAAAGTGGAGTTGAGGTCAAAGATCAGCCGTGATCTGATTGAATGGCGGAGCAGGCTCGAGGGGCCATATGGCCTACTCCTGCTCCTATTTCTTCTGCCCTTATGTTCTTACCACTCTCTGGGTAAAGATGTTTGTCCTGAATTCCTTATTGGATTTATTAGTGACTCTCTTAAATTGATGACCCCCTAGTTTTGGACTGTCCCACAAGTGGAAATAGTAAGAGACAATGTGATGTCTTTTCTACGTCTGCCCTATCAAAGATTAGATGGCTCTTATGGAGAAGAACACTAGCGCAGACTTGATGGTTTGAAAGGCCTGTTTCTGTACTCCAGCAGTCTATGATTCTCTGAACTCTTTCTTACCATATCATGGAAAGTGTGATGCTACCTGGTCTCTGGTGCTTCAATGCATCGCCCTCCAAAGCCATCACCTCGGGCTCAGTCAGCAGCTGCAGGGCCTTGGCATACCCGAACCCCGAGATCCACTCCCACCACCTCCCCCCCCGCAACTGCTGCTGTCGCCAAGGCAGCTTTCTTCCACCCCCATGACACTGCCCGTCTCCGCCCCCTGCCTCTACCCCACCACCGCTGAAATCTTAAATCGATGCCTTCATCAAGGCCCCGAGGTTTAACTTCTTTAAGAGCTCTCTCCCAGCCAGCCACCCTGCCCCGACCTGTCCACAAGCTACAAGCAGCCCAGGTCTTCCCCTACACAAAGCCCTGCACTTCCATCAGGAGGTTTTAACTGTCTGCCAGGCAGGCAGGGTTAAAATCGCCTCCCCCAAGGTGTCTAAAAGGGTTGTCCATTTCCCAGTTCTGACATCCCTCGCCTTAATCACAAAATTCACAGGAAAGATAGGAAAACAAAAAGTTTGATACACTGGCTCAGGACAAGGCCTGTAAAAAAAAAATTATCCCAAAGGAGGTTTTTGGTTGAGGAAAGCATGGAAATCACAAGAATCCCCTTTTCAGGAATGCGAGCAATTGACCCTTGGTCACCCGGCATGGACAGTTTCAGGGCCTCGATGAGACTTCTGCTTATAACACAGATGGAAGCCCAGGCTCCACAGCATTGTGCTGCTCTGTACTGGGAGAAAAGCAACAGACAACACTTGCAAATCCCACAGCATGGCAGGTGGTGAAAGGAACAAATACAGAAAAAGAAGAGAAAGACAGGAATGGAAGGGAGCGGGGAGGAGAAGGTACCTTCACTGGTACTAAGCCAACCTGTCCAGGCTCCTGTGATGGGCACAGCTTGCTACATTTAACCATGCAGATATTTTTGATCTGAGGCCATGCCCAGGTAGACAGCTCACTACTGAAAACTCCATATCAAGGGTTTGTCCATTCTTGAAAAGCTCTCAGCTCTCTCTGTACTACATCAACCCCCAATATCAGGGTCTTGAGAACCCTCTCTCTGTTATACACACTCTTGTTGTCAGGCTCTCAGTTATAATAGTCTCTGTTATACCCCACTCTCACTGTAAGGTTCTCAGTTATAACTCTCTCTTATTCCCCACTCACATTTTAATGCTCTCAGTTATAACACTCTCTCTGTTATACCCCACTCTCAATCCAAAGCCCTGAGTTATGACAGTGGGGGGTGGGGGGGTATTTAACCATGTCTATGTTTTGGGGCTGAGGCGATGCCTCGGGTACAAGGCTCACCACTGAAAGTCTCACACGGAGGGTTGGTCCACTGTTGACCGGTGGTGGAATTTCTGCGGGGGTTCTCCTGATCTCCCACCGTAACTTTGGTGGGACATCAGCAGAAACCGTAGGGGAACTACGCAAATGACCACTTGCACCGTTTCTCCGGTGTTTTCCAAGTGGGAGATCAGGAGAACCTCTATGGAAATTCCATCCCAGCACTTTTGGGAAGAGAAACCTTTGCTATGAAGCTTCAAATTGGACGATCCATTTTGTTGCACAAAAGCTACTTCATGTTGCTGATGATTGAGTGACTACTCCAGGAGATAAATTACCATCAGATTACTTTCTGTTTTTGCAAATTATAATTTGGCCTTGCTTTGTTAATTAGATACCTCCTCAACCTCCATTGCCTCTGGCATTAATGATTGCAGAATATTTTAATTAGTTCATCATTAGCAACATTGGGATATTGGTTAATTAACCCTTTGCCCTTTCCAGGCTACTTTTGTCACCAAAAGATGAATTGCTTTCTGAAGTTGTAATTAGTATAGTAAAGGGCAAAGGTCGGATGAAATCATTCCCTGGTCTACTAGGCTCCGCCCACTCGCAATTTCCAAAAGCAGCATTTTCCTCACACTCTTTCATCGCCCACCCCCACACCTTACCTGGGCTTTCTTCACATATGGATCTCGATAGCGAGTGTTGCCGAGTTATTCGACAAAAGGAGGCATCACAAGAAAGCCTGACCCTGTCCTCACCCAACATGCAGATGTGCACAGGAGTCAGTGGACAGTGGTTGGGCTCAGGAGCTCTGATTGGCTTTAACCCTCGTTAACTGTAAGATTCCAAACACCGCGGGTTAATGACTTCATCAAAATAGCAGACAGAGGAATTTCACCCGAATGTGTTAACACGCTCATTCCAAAAATTGCACAGAATGTTTGCAACCCCTACATTTACTGTCTGTGTTCAAATCCTTCCATGGCCTCGCCCCTCCCCATCTCTGGAACTCCCTCCAGCCCAACAACCCTCCGAGAACTCTGCCTTCCTCCAATTCTGGCCCCTTGTGCATCCCTCACTTCCTTTGGCCCACCATTGGCGGCCGTGCATTCAGCCGTCTAAGCTCTGGAGTTCCCTCTCTAAACCTCTCCGCCTCTCTACCTCCCTCTCCTGCTTTAAGACGCTCCTTAAAACCTACCCCTTTGACCAACCTTTTGATCACCTGTCCCAATAGCTCCTTCTTTGGCTTGGTGTCAATTTTTGTCTGATAATCGCTCCTGTGAAGCATCTTGGGACGTTTTACTATGTTACAGGCGCTATATAAATGCAAGTTGTTGTTGTAGTAGTAGTAGTATCCCTAGGTTACATTTTGAAATGAAAATGAGTCACACCCACTCCAAAAGAGTGAAGCTTGGCGGGTTTGCGATTCCCCACACGGTCTCCCTGACAAAAATGACTCGCCAAACCCTTTCCATTGTTTGTTCGCAAACACGCGACACGAAGATTAAATCCCGTCGAGACGCATCGTTACATCAGTTGCATTTGACGATGTGACAGAAATGACACACAGTATTTCTGACCCTTCTCTCCCCACCGCCAACCAAGAAATACGTCTGCTGGATACTTACTTGTGAAGACACTGCCCCTGTTGGTCAGGTCCTGTAAATACAGGCCGTTTAACTGTTAGCAAAGAAAGACTTGCAATTATATAACACCTTTCACAACCTCAGGACGTCCCACAGTGCTTTTTCAGCCCATAAAGTACTTTTTGAAGTGCAGTCACTGTCGTAATGTAGGAAACGCAGCAGCCAATTTGTGCACAGCAAGGTCCCACAAACAGCAATGAGATAAATAACCAAATAATCTGTTTTTGGTGATGTAGGTTAAATATTTGCCAGGGGAGAACTCCCCTGCTCTTCTTCAAAATAGTGCCGTGTGATTTTTTAGGTCCACTTGCGAGGGAAGACTGGGGGGGGGCCTTGGTTTAACATCTCAGAAACGTCACACTGTAGAAATCAGGCGGCAAAGAAAAAAAGCTTCGAAAGCATTCATTTCTGGAACCTGGGACCTCATGACCTTGTTTTATAGAATTTGCACAGGATTGTTACCCAAAGCATATGGTGCAAACAAGAGTGTGGGGCCAGTTTTCATCCAGTCTGTACACTTAACGTAGCAAGCACAAAGTACCCAGCAGGGGTCAGCCTCTGAGTAAAGAAAGAAGAAATCACATCAGGAGGTGCGGACGTCTCTTGTTAACCTGGTGTTCTTCCTGCACATTATGCGATGGGTTATACTAACACAACCACTCTCCTGTTTACAAAAAAAAAACCCAAAATACTGCTGATGGTGGAAATCAGAAAGAAAATGCTGCAAACACTCAGCAGGTCAGGCAGCATCTGTGGAGAAAGAAAGGTTTCAGGTCGATGACCTTTCATCAAAACTGGAAGATGTTGGGCGTGAACTGTTATTTGGCAAATACAAAGCCAGGGAAAAGGAGGGGGGTCGGTTGGGGAGGGCGGGGAAAGAACAAAAGGGAAAGGTTTGTGATAGGGTGGAGGGCAGAAGTGATGAAATGGTGAAACAGATACAGAATGTCCAAAATAAAATGGTGGTTAAAATCTCAAGTTGCTAAACTCCTCTTCTGTTTAGATATGGTCCAATGTGACCGAACCTCCCTCCCTCACATTCCTGCAGTGTGTAGGCCTGTTAGCTCCTCACCTATTGAATCAAGTAACTCCAGAAACTACCTGGCCTTCCTTTATGTCGTTGCTTTAATCCATTTAGCTGCACGGCTCTCGAATTTCTCCCTTGGTGACTTGCCAATCAAGTCAAGCTGTAGTCGGGAGGTATCTGGGGACGCAAATTTCTCGGCTGATTTGCAGGCTGGAGAAACACATCTGTTTGTGCAGCAGCTCCGCAAGAGCCGAGCAAAGGTCAAGAGGGAACGGCGTGATCTCTATCAGGACAGAGTCACTCTGTCGCCGTGGGACCACTCAGAGGACTTAAAAAACAAACTTACAGAATTATTTACAACTCCAAGAATAGCAGAGCAGGAAAGCACTCAGTTCTTAAAAGATTCGTTCAGATTGACTTTAAAATTTGCTAAATGGCAATATTGTTAACCACACTTGTTTCATTAAAGGGGAGGGGTCACACTGTTGACACAAATTTCCAGATATTGTGACAAAAGTAAGGAGGAAATTTGAGAAGGAATCTTTGCTCAATTTTATTTTCTGAAATGAAACAAAATGAAACAAAGAGATAAATTCGATGACCTCTGGGTTTCTTTTAATAATTAATTTCATCACACCCTCATTATAACACCCTCATTATAACACCCTCATTATAACACCCTCATTATAACACCCTCATTTATAATACACTCTCATTTATAACACTCTCATTTATAACACTCTCATTTATAACACTCTCCGTTATAACACTCTCCGTTATAACACTCTCCGTGATAACATCCTCATTGTAACACTCTCATTGTAACACTCTCATTGTAACACTCTCCGTTATAACACTCTCCGTTATAACACTCTCCGTTATAACACTCTCCGTTATAACATCCTCATTATAACACTCTCCGTTATAACACTTTCCGTTATAACACTCTCTGTTATAACACACTCATTATAACACTCTCCGTGATAACATCCTCATTGTAACACTCTCATTGTAACACCCTCCGTGATAACACCCTCCGTGATAACACCCTCCGTGATAACACCCTCCGTGATAACACCCTCCGTGATAACACCCTCCGTGATAACACCCTCCGTGATAACACTCTCCGTTATATCACCCTCCGTGATAACACCCTCATCATAACACTCTCCGTTATAACACTCTCCGTGATAACACCCTCATTATAACACTCTCCGTGATAACACCCTCATTATAACACCCTCCGTTATAACACCCTCCGTTATAACACCCTCCGTTATAACACCCTCCGTTATAACACCCTCATTATAACACTCTCCGTTATAACACTCTCCGTTATAACACTCTCCGTTATAACACTCTCCGTTATAAAACCCTCATTATAACACTCTCCGTTATAACACTCTCCGTTATAACACCCTTGTTATAACACTCTCCGTTATAACACCCTCCGTTATAACACCCTCATTATAAAACTCTCCGTTATAACACCCTCATTATAACACTCTCCGTTATAACACCCTCATTATAACACTCTCCGTTAGAACACTCTCCGTTAGAACACTCTCCGTTAGAACACCCTCATTATAACACTCCCCGTTATAACACCCTCATTATAACACTCCCCGTTATAACACTCTCCGTTATAACACTCTCCGTTAGAACACTCTCCGTTATAACACTCTCCGTTATAACACTCTCCGTTATAACACTCATTAATAACACTTTGATTACAGCATTCTCATTAAAAGACTCACTATCATACTTTGTTATAACACTCTGTTACATCTCATTCTCATTATAGTGTTCTCAATTATACCATTCTGTTATGTCTCACTCTCAGTGATCACCCTCTTTGTTATACCCCACTCTCATTATATGCGTCTCATTTATAATCAAGACATTAACACAACACAAAACTAAAGGTTGATCATAATTCTTTGACAGTTTGTTGGCTATGACGAATCCTGATCACTGTTTTTGGATTTTAATTTCTCTGCTGTTTCAGACAGGGGAAAATCTTGGCCAATACTTTTATTTCTTAATTTTTAGTTAATCTACTGGAAAAAATAATTGATTTTAAGAAACAAAAATGAAAACAGATTTGTTGTCACTTCCCCTTTGATGGACAGTGAGGGTGTACTAACACTGCAGAGACCAGTCTCAGACCAGTATCTGCAGTTTTGGGGACCAGCCAGACATAACCCTGTTTCTACTGCTTGGCTCCTGTCTGGCTGGGACTCTCTGTACATAAACGCGCAAAGGTGCCTCCTAAAATGTTTGGAGAATGGGGACGAGGGACCCCACCACTCTCTAAACGTTTACATCGAGGTTAAGAATCTCCCTAGCACTGATTTGACACAGATTTGACACAGCCCTGAATTTACACTCCGAAGGTCGGGACCTGTTTCCAGATTAACATTGCATGTTTAGCGTCAGTGTGTGATGTGATTTCTGCTTTGCAATAACTCTAAACTTGCAGTGAACTACACCCTAAGAAGCTGCTAATTAGTGGCCCAGAATTTGCTGTAGCCGCTCAATGTAGGGTGCCTGCCGTTAGTTAGACTTGCCCTTGCCTGTTTAATTTCTATGAGATTTCGCACGGAAAGTGAGAGATGAAAACAGCGCGGCGACCCCTACAGGGCATCTGGGATCTGTGTGAACAGGGCAAGTAACTGTGTATCTCCAGATAGAAGGATTGTGAAATGAACAGGGCAGAGTCTGAACCAGGAAGTGTAAGCTAGAATAGTGAATTCAATGTCAAATCAGGTAAAGCAAGAGAAATAAACAGAGGGAAAGAAAGGTTGGATTAAGGGAGAGAGAATAAAGGGACAGAAGGAAAAAGTAAAAAAAAAGTAATTTTAATTTAAATTTAAAAAAAATCTCCAACAATATTAAAAGCTGAAGGAATGAGACTCCACACTTGTAATAGTTAATTTTCAGTGCCAGAAAGGTTGTAATTAAGACTTATCACACTGTTAAAAATAGTATTTAAACTGAGATGGACAAGCCCTAACTCTCTGTGCCGAGTTTAGTTCGTATCTACCAGGCAAGTACAGGGACTTCACGCCGTTCAATGCATTTGAATGGTGCGTCAGACAGTGAGATGCCGTTTTGGTGGAGCGGCACATCTCGGACAGCAACTTCCGGATATTTGCGTTTAACCGCGCAGCTGCTCTTGCCTGAAGTTGCTGTGCAATTTGTGCATCAATAACGGTGCGCATCATCAACCTCACCGTTATTTTGACAGCAAATTCTAGGCCAGTACTTTTTTAAACAGGGAAAAGTGCATGTGTGTGGATCTCAGGTGAAGACAGGAACTGATTTGTCTGTGATTCCCATCCTGGTATAATATGGTAAAATTGACCCTCAGTGCCTCGGACCACATCTGAAGAACGGGAACTTAGGAACATAGGAACAGGAGTAGGCCATTCAGCCCCTCGTGCCTGCTCCGCCATTTGATAAGATCACGGCTGATCTGTGATCTAACTCCATATACCTGCCTTTGGCCCATATCCCTTAATACCTTTGGTTGCCAAAAAGCTATCTATCTCAGATTTAAATTTAGCAATTGAGCTAGTATCAATTGCCGTTTGCGGAAGAGAGTTCCGAACTTCTACCACCCTTTGTGTGTAGAAATGTTTTCTAATCTCGCTCCTGAAAGGTCTGGCTCTAATTTTTAGACTGTGCCCCCTACTCCTAGAATCCCCAACCAGCGGAAATAGTTTCTCTCTATCCACCCTATCTGTTCCCCTTAATATCTTATAAACTTCGATCAGATCACCCCTTAACCTTCGAAACTCTAGAGAATATAACCCCAATTTGTGTAATCTCTCCTCGTAACTTAACCCTTGAAGTCCGGCTATCATTCTAATAAACCTACGCTGCACTCCCTCCAAGGCCAATACTTGAGTGGGATACCAGTGGCCTGCTGGTGTCTGTGGAACTTTACCCCAGTGAGGGCCAGCACCTACAGGAGGGAAAATGAGACCATAAAGGGTTGAAAAAAATGTCACCTTTAACAGAGAAAGTTTTGCTTACACGCACAGAATAACTTGTAGGAAATAACTGCCCCTTCACACAAAGGCTGCTCAAGTGACGTTGTTTTTCTTTCGAAAGGGATATGGACTCATTCTAAGGTTTCCAATCCTTGGCTCTATACTTATGCAAAGAGGATGCAGTAAATGTATTGTTAATAGTCAAAGAATAATCCTCCGAATCATGTTACTCAGGGAGCAGAATTTAAGGCTTACACTATGCACTTCCTTTGGGTCAGGACTCAGATTGAGTATTTTTTCCATTTTATTTCCTGACAAAAGGGTTTGAAATGTTCCCCTTGGATACACCTTCTCCTGCTTTATCATTTACCAAATGTCAGAGGTTTTTGCTATTGTTAGTACATCCTGAAATATTTATTGTTTCAGACCCGTAGGCTAAGTCTCACTCTCCGACTAACTGGCTTCGGGTTACTTCGCTGGGAGTTGGGGAGTTGTCCAGTGAGGCTTCCTGCCCCACTGCACTCAGCCTGAAAGGGCCGATGAGGGAGTGTCTCCCATCAGCTCAGTGCCCTGCCCATTGTGGAAATGAGCCGTACGATAACTTGCATTTATATAGCGACATTAACGTAGTAAAACATCTCAAGGTTCTTCACAGGAGTGTTATCCAACAAAAATTTAACACTGAGCCTCATAAAGAGATATTAGGACAGGTGACCAAATGCTTGGTCAAAGAGGTAGGTTTTAAGGAGCATCTTAAAGGAATGGAGGGAGTGAGAGGCAGAGGTTTAACAAGGGGATTCCAAGGCTTAGGGCCTAGACGGCTGAAGGCATGACCGCTAATGGTGTGACGAAGGAAATCAGGGATGCAAAACAGGCAGAATCAGAGGAACGCAGAGATCTCGGAGGGTTGTAGGGCTGGAGGAGGTTACGGAGATAGGGTGGGGGATGGCCATTGAACACGAGGATGAGAATTTTAAATTCGAGGCGTTGCTGGACCTGGAGCCAATGTTGGTCAGCGAGCAGGTGCCACTGATCCTATATTCTGCCCACTATAAAGAAAGAAAGATTTGCATTTATATAGAGCCTTTCATGACCTCCAAAAGCACTTTACAGCCAATTAAGTCCTTTTTGAAGTGTAGTCACTGTTGTCATGTAGGAAATACAGCAGCCAATTTGCAAACTGCAAGGTCCCTCAAACAGCAATGTGACAATGACCAGATAATCTGCTTGAGTGATGTCGGTTAAGGGATTAAATATTGGCCAGGACACCAGGGAGAACTCCCCTGCTCTTCTTTGTAATAGTGTAATGGAATCTTTTACATCCACCTGAGAGGGAAGACTCATCATGGTTTAATGTCTCATCAAAAGACAGCACCTCCATCGCTACACTGGGAGTGTCAGCAAGTACTCTGGAGTGGGACTATGAACCCCCAACCTTCTGACTTAGTGCTAACCACTGAGCCACTGCTAACACCTAACTCAGTAAAACCCTCCAGAGTGTATGTATCTCGTCCGGTACTTGCTTCAAACCACAGTAATGAGTACGTGGTGAGGCTTGTGGTTGGGAGGGATTGGAGTCTTGTTCCTGGGATCAGGCATCCCGGTAACAAGGAAAGGGCACAGGATCAGTCAATATGTATAGTTAGGCACGTTACTGTTATGCAGACAGTCCCAGGCATGTTTTTCAGCTCAGAACAGCTTTACACCCATTAAAACAGAGGGAAGGATTGCAGTTATAATTATAAAAACAATGGAGAATATTCCTCTCCTCCTATGCCTTGTACAGCTTCCCAGCCGATGACCTCCATGCTGGGGCCTTCAAAGAGGGGTCAGAAGTTTGGCCTGATGAGTCTCTCCACCCTCCTGCATTCTGTGCCTTCTGTTAAAGGTGGCCTTTTTCTACAGGAAGACAAAATATGCATTAAATGCGCAAACATTTTGTGCCGCGTACTTTAAGAAACAACAGTCTTATGGCCTTATGCACGGTTTAATACAATGCACCTTGCACACAGAGAGTTTGTGAGAATGTTTGAGAGCTGAATGAGTAAGGTGTGAATAATTATCGTCAGTCCTCCTCCTTTCTCAGCTGTACCATTCTGAGTTCTCCTTTTTTTGATCCTATGATATTAGATCTCAACAGTCTTCATTCCTTCAATTCTGATCATCGACCTGAAACGTTAACCCTGTTTCTATCTCCACAGATGCTGCCTGACCTGCTGAGTGTTTTACGCCATTTTCTGTTTTTACTTCAGATTTCCAGCATCCGCAGTATTTTGCTTTTGTCTTCATTCCTCCCCTTTGCACTGTGACAGACAGGTGACTGGGACAGTCTGGGTTCAGTCTGAAAAGTTACTCAAGCAAACTTCTCAACACCTGTAACTTAATTTGATTGCCTACACATACAGCCGCCACCAACGCCCCATGATATGTTCTTTACACTCATTCCATTTTCTTACCTCAGTACTTTTCCTTTAACTCTGACACTGTCTGGTATCTTTAGGAGCACGATCCCACCTTGACCTCCCACGTGATGGCCACCCACCCCTGTCGCACCCTCTGGTGATTGGTGGCTTGCTGCCCACTTCACCGTGCTTTCACACCATCCATTATGTCTGCGGGTCTGTAAATCTCCTCTGCTTTCCCACCGTACCCTTGCAGAAACTTTATGCTCCACAAGCTAGATTGGCCCGCAGTACGTTATTTAAAGAACTTGCATTTTTATGGCACCTTTCACGACCTCAGGACGTCCCAGTGGAGTTCCTTTGAAGAGGAGTCACTTTTGTAATCTTGAGAAACGTGGCAGCCAATTTGCGCACAGCAAGGTCCCACAATAAGCAATGAGATAATGACCAGATAATCCGTTTATGGAGTGTTGGTTGAGGAAGCATAATGGATGACTGAGTGGCCAATTGGAAAACACCTGTGAGAATTCAATGTAACTAAACTCAATAGTCACTTAATCAGGATCACTAGGTCTCAGCCATGGCTCAGTGGTAGCCCTATTACCTCTAAATCAGAAGATTGTGGGTTCAAGCTCCACTTCCAAAGATTTGAATACATAATCTAGGCTGATACTTCTGGTGCAGTGCTGATGGAGTGCTATATTGTCAGAGGTGTGGTCTTTCAGATGAGATGTTAAACTATATTCCCTCTCAGCTGGATGTAAAAGATCCCATGGCACTATTTTTGAAAGAAGACCAGGGGAGTTCTCCCCGGTGTCCTAGCCAATATTTATCCCTCAACCAACATCACTAAAAACAGATGGTCTGGTCATTATCACATTGCTGTTTGTGGGACCTTGCTGTGCGCAAATTGGCCGAGTTTCCTCCATTACAACAGTGACTACACTTCATTGGCTGCAGAGTGTTTTGGGACACCCTGAGGTCGTGAAAGGCGCTATATAAATGCAAGTTCTTTTTCTTTTGACTGTGATTGGTTGCCACCGATTTGAAATTCACTGGCTTTGCCGGTTTGGGCGTCATTCCCTGCAGCCAAGGATTGTGTCAAAGTTCGGTTGTAAACTTGGCAGATGGTGACAGTAACTCCATGGGTAATGCCCACTGTGCCAATGGTAAGGGCATTTACTGACACGTAGCAATGGGCAGCAAGTCTCCACTTTACCACATTGTTAAACTGGAGTAGCTGCAGGGAGCAACTTTTTAGGTTTTTTCTCTATAATTGAATTTGGGATTTGTGCAAGTTGCTATTTAACAGGAATACAGCAGGAATTCCTCTGAAATGGCATTTGGCAGCATGCAGCAAACAGATGCATCAGCGTGCACAGGTATGTTACTTGTAAGAAGGGGCCACCCACATACTTTCCTAATGATAAACGGTAATCCCACTGGGATATGAGTCTCTGATGCAACCCAGTGGGATCTTGAGAGAGAAACAGAAGGGGAGGGGGTGCGATGGGGGGGAGGGGGAGCGA
Source organism: Heptranchias perlo (assembly GCF_035084215.1). NCBI lineage: Eukaryota > Metazoa > Chordata > Chondrichthyes > Hexanchiformes > Hexanchidae > Heptranchias > Heptranchias perlo. The sequence goes on from NC_090355.1 coordinate 31,184,468, forward strand.
TGGGGGGGAGGGGGAGCGATGGGGGGGAGGGGGAGCGATGGGGGGGAGGGGGAGCGATGGGGGGGAGGGGGAGCGGTGGGGGGGAGGGGGAGCGGTGGTGGGAGGGGGAGCGGTGGTGGGAGGGGGAGCAGTGGTGGGGCATGTGTGTGATGTGGGGGAGGGGGAATGATGGGAGGAGGGGGAGCGATATGGGGGAGGGGGAGAGGTGTGGGGGAGGGGGAGTGATGGTGGGAGGGGGGTGAGACATGTGGGGGAGGGGAGAAATGGGGGGTGAGCAATGGGGGGTAGGGTGAGCGATGGGAGAGGAGGGTTAACAATGGAGGGGGAGGGCGAACAATGGGGGGGAGCGATGGGGGGGAGGGGGAGCGATGGGGGGGGGAGGGGGAGCGATGGGGGGGGAGGGGGAGCGATGTTGGGGAGGGGGAGCGATTTGGTGGGGAGGGTGAGCGATGGGGGGTGAGGGGCTGGGGCTCTGGAGAGGCGGACCGAGCATTGCAGCCCTGTGCAGTAGTGTCAGATTACTTAGCACCTGATCTCCAAGGTAACTTCCTCATGAATAATCTCCCAGAAGCTGAAGAGGTCTCTACGAGCAAACTACTGAATAATGCACAGAGACCAGGCTCTGCCTAACAGATGGCACTGGTGGTTGTTATATGAGCTAGTTATTTAAGAGGGTGCGCACTCCAGAGAGACAAAGATCCACGAGTTAACCCTTTGAATATTAACGGGTTACTGATGCTGCGTAATCTCCTGCTGTGCACTTCACCTCAAGTTCGAGGGGCTGTGATTAATTGGCGTCCTTTCTCACCTGCTGATATGCTTTCCTGTTGTCCGTCTCGTCAAAGAGCAGATGTGCCATTTACTTAACACGGCCGCTGATGATGGCAATTTCAACATCGGTAGGAATGGTGTAAGTTAAATGAGGAGCCCCCCACCCATTTCTGCCCCCTAGTGGCAACAGTAACATTGCGGGAGAAGCCGCCATCTTTTCTGCCCACCAGTGGATTAAGTGGCTCGCTCCATGCCAGCGGGGCGCTACAAAAGAAAGGGACAACCCAAAGTCCGGCAGAAAGTAAAGTTGTGCGCTATGACTGCAAAGCGACTGGCTCTTTGTTTTGGCGTTCTGGCACTGTGGATTCCACCCAATAGTATAAACAAAGCTGGGGTCCATCGTGTTGAAGAGGTGGCCCAATGATATAATTGTGGCTTTCTTTGGGTCAGCTGGGTGGGGCTGGCGCTTGTGGAAACCCATCACTATACTCAAACAAGACGAGGAGAAGCTTGCATTAATCAAGTTTCCTTTTGCCCAATACAGACACCCGTAGAGTTACATCCCACTTACGTAAGGCCAGAGAATTTCCGCACAATTGCAGGAGAAAAGATTGTATTTAAATATAACAGTGTAGTTGGATTCCCTCCCTCAGCGTTCTCTTGTCAAGCTGTGGCTCACTGGGTGGTATACTTTCCTCTGAATCAGAGGGTTATGAGTTCAAGCCCTACTCCAAAGCCTCAAGCACAATCTCTAGGCTAACACTTCAGTGCAGTGTTGAGGGAATGCCATCTTTCAGATGAGATATTAAATCAAGGTCTTGTCTGCCCTCTCAGGTGGGTGTAAAAGATCCCATGACACTATTTTGTAGAAGACCAGGGGAGTTCTCCTGGTGCCCCGGCCAACATTTATCCTTCAAGCAAGATCACTAAAAACAGGTCATTATCTGGTCATTATTTCATTGCTGTTTGTGGGACCTTGCTGTTTCAGTTTGTCTCTGCACCACTGACAAACTCCTCACCTTTATCAAGGTTGCCTTTGATTCCTTTTTTTTAAGGATTCATTTCCTCTGGGTATTGTTTAACAAGCAGTTTAGTTTCCAAATGTGCTGATGTCTAACTAGTACTAAACAGATGGGTATGGTAGCCTAGTGGTTATGGTAGTGGACTAGAAACTCACAGGATCTGAGTTTGAATCCAGCTATGGCAAGTTGTGAATTCAGTAAATCTGGTTACTTGTGGGCTGGGCCTGTACCAGAAAGTGCCCATAAAAGCTGCTGGATTTATTGCTTCACTAATGTCCTCCAGGGACCTGGTTTTTCCTACATTTTGACCCTAAATTCCTTCAGGGTAAATAGGGATGGGGATGAGCAATAAATACGGCTTTGCCAACATTACCCACATCCCCACTGTTAGCCACATCCCCACTGTTACCCACTGTTACCCACATCCCCACTGTTACCCACATCCCCACTGTTACCCATATCTCCAGTGTTACCCACATCCCCACTGTTACCCACTGTTACCCACATCCCCACTGTTACCCACATCTCCAGTATTACCCACATCCCCACTGTTACCCACTGTTACCCACATCCCCACTGTTACCCACATCCCCACTGTTACCCATATCTCCAGTGTTACCCACATCCCCACTGTTACCCACTGTTAGCCACATCCCCACTGTTACCCACATCTCCAGTATTACCCACATCCCCACTGTTACCCACTGTTACCCACATCCCCACTGTTACCCACATCTCCAGTGTTACCCACATCCCCCACATCTGCAGTATTACCCACATCCCCACTGTTACCCACATCCCCACTGTTACCCACATCTCCAGTGTTACCCACATCTCCAGTGTTACCCACATCTCCAGTATTACCCACATCTCCAGTATTACCCACATCCCCACTGTTACCCACATCCCCACTGTTACCCACATCCCCACTGTTACCCACATCTCCAGTATTACCCACATCTCCAGTATTACCCACATCTCCAGTATTACCCACATCCCCACTGTTACCCACATCTCCACTGTTACCCACTATTATCAACATCTCCAGTGTTACCCACATCTCCACTGTTACCCACATCCCCACTGTTACCCACATCTCCAGTGTTACCCATATCTCCAGTGTTACCCACATCCCCACTGTTACCCACATCTCCACTGTTACCCACATCCCCACTGTTACCCACATCCCCACTGTTACCCACATCTCCAGTGTTACCCACATCCCCACTGTTACCCACATCCCCACTGTTACCCACATCCCCACTGTTACCCACTATTATCAACATCTCCAGTGTTACCCACATCTCCAGTATTACCCACATCCCCACTGTTACCCACATCTCCACTGTTACCCACTATTATCAACATCTCCAGTGTTACCCACATCTCCACTGTTACCCACATCCCCACTGTTACCCACATCCCCACTGTTACCCACATCTCCAGTGTTACCCACATCTCCACTGTTACCCACATCCCCACTGTTACCCACATCCCCAGTGTTACCCACATCCCCACTGTTACCCACATCCCCACTGTTACCCACATCTCCAGTGTTGTCCACATCCTGAGAACAAATAAAAAAACAAGAATGAGAAATGTGATGAATAAAAAGGACAAAATAAGGCCTTAGTAATGTGTCAAAAACACAGTAAAAGAGCTGAAAATATTGTCTTGAGTTGTGATTTAACAATAAACAGCATCGATACTAGAAAACTGAAAATGTCACTCAACCGTACCCCTGTTAATAAAGTATGAGGCTTATTTTATGTAATTCACTCATACCATCTCGTATTTACAGTTTCATGGCTGATCTGTAGGGTTGGGACTGAGAACATAAGAACACAAACCTGTAGGAACAAGAAAAATAGCCATTTAACCTTGCCAGCCCATCCCTTTTCAACTGATCTCAACCCCACTGACTCATCACATCCCTCAGTCCCTTTCTCTCCAGACACATATCTCATTGTGTTTTGAACCCATTTTTGCTCTTCTCTTTAACCTCCTTCTCTGGAGACTTATTCCACACTATTCCCACTTGTGTGAAACAGCTCAGCTTTGACTTCCCTTCTTTCTTCTAACTTCTCAACTCATTTCCCTTAGTATTTAATCTCTTCACCATATACTGCAAATAATTTGGTTGTATCAACTTTGGCAATCCTGTTGGTGATCTTAAAAATTACGTTGCATAAGAACATAAGAAATAGGAGCAGGAGTAGGCCAATCGGCCCCTCGAGCCTGCTCCGCCATTCAATAAGATCATGGCTGATCTGATCCTAACCTCAAATCTAAATTCTTGTCCAATTTCCTGCCCGCTCCCCATAACCCCTAATTCCCTTGCGGTTGATGGTTTTGTGAGTAGGAGGGAGGGTTTCCCCTCTGTAAATATTAACATACTTTCAGGGGCCATCTGGAACTAATGACACAGTTTCAAAGGCTGATTGCCCTAACTTCCAAAAGACAGTGCCAACTAGCCAAAGAAAAACAGTGCTTATTATTGCAGGAAGCACGTTTTATTATTGTAGAACAGAACTAAAGTGCTAGTAAGTCAACATCATCCCATGTCCCCCACCCCCCAAGACAAGAGTGTCCACACTTCTTGTCCTCGTGACTTACTTGGGTGCATTCTATGGAGCTTCAAGGGCCACATATAAAATTTAGATGAACATTCCCATTAATTTGCACATATCTCAAGTTACCAGTACAGGTCTTGGGATCCTGATTTAGAATTTATCCACCAATAGCGCTAAAATCAGCCCTTTCCAAATCTCAAGACCTATGAAATTGAAAATACGATAAACCAGTGAGTGAGGAATATAAATGCTCATAAAACGGAGATGCCTGAGTTTTGTGGCTGGATTGCCAAGGCTTGGGGGACTTATATGGATCACAGACTATTGGGCACTTCTCTGGGTTCTAGGACCCAGTTTGAAAACCTATGATTTAGCTCTCTCTCAAATCTACTTTTTTCCACCCAAAAATAGAACAGTTTCCATTTGCTAAGCCTTCCCCATAACTTTAAAAATATTTTTGAGGTGGGAAATCTTTGATTAGTGGAATGACCCCAATTTTGTCTGATTATGCTCCTGTGATGCGGCTTGGGACGTTTCACTACGTTAAAGGCGCTATATAAATGCAAGTTATTAGTGTTGACCAGATCACGGAGATGACCCATATCATTATCTTCTTCCCCAAATCAAAATGTTGGAAATATTGGAGGAGGGGAAAAAAATGAGCGCAACCAAAATGAGAAAGAGCAGACACTAAAGTACTAGTAAGTCAACAACTGGAGAAAGGTATACAAATCTGATTATGGATGGATAGAAATCTGACAACCTTGAGGAGCCCTTGGGATCATTTCATGTCCCCCACCCCCCCAAGGCAAGAATGTCCACACTTCTTGTCCTCGTGACTTACTTGGGTGCATTCTATGGAGCTTCAAGGGCCACATATAAAATTTAGATGAACATTCCGGTGGGACAGTTTTCATTTTAGGAACGAGGACTTTGCTCCTAAATTACCCTATTTAGATACTGACCAACACACAGTGGGGGTCATTTTAACTTTGGCGCATAGTGTAAAATGGCCTGTATTGGATTGGCCAGCCATTGTAAGCCCAGCCCAATTCCCCCTTTCCATTGACTGCAATGAAGCGGAAAATCGGACATGATGTACAATAGGTAGCTAATTCAATATCACCCACGATTCCCCCCATAGTGTGTATCTGGAGCTAGAAGTTACAGAACCATCAAAGAGTCTCCCCTTGCACATGCATTGACTTGAAAACCTATGATGGTGCGAGGGTGGGGTGGCGTGGGGTGTGGTGGGGGGCGCGGCCCATAACAAATATATAAGAATAAAATAAATTCACCACAGCGGAGACACAGCTCTCCATTGCTTCGTGATGTGCTCCCAGCCTTTGCTGCAATCCGTAACCTCCTGCTTTTCCATTTTCCCAGGTACTTCTGAACACAAATCATTGTGACAACCCAATCACTGGGGGCCAAAATTTTATAAAACTCTTGAGTTGTGAAAGATGATTCACTGCAGGACTCCGTTTCATGCTTCCGAATAAATCTTTGCAAAGCTGGGTTTTTTTTTTCTCAATGTGAGCGGCACACACTCTCCATTAGGCTGTGTTTCCTTTCTTTTCCCCTTTCTGTTCCATTTTACTGACAACTGCATCCTAATGGTCCTTTTAGACTCATGATGAATGCCTATGCTGCATATTGATCGCCTGGGTGATTGATTACTAGATCTGTTTGACAGATGAGCTGCTAAGGTGGCTGCCAATATGGGGGCACAGAGGGGTGGATTACCTCACAGGAGAATCTAATGGATTCTGACTCGATAGGGCAGAGCGGCAACTCCCTCGTTTTATAAGGAAGAAAGGGCTTTTTTCTTTTTATAAGAAAAAAAAAAGAAAGAAAGACAATTCATGGGCAACTTAACATGGAGAGACTCACGGAAATTGCAGATTGTAAAATATGATGGATTATAGGATAGAAGGAGTAGACTAAGGCGGACTAAATTGATCCGGTAGAAAATGTTTTTGTCTGCTGGTGAAAAATGTTCAATATCTACACGGCTCTGCGCTCTTGAGGAATAATTTACTTTTGATTTCTCAAAAGCTTTTATTTTTTTTTAAGTTTCTCAGCATTTGTTTTTAGAAATGTCAAACAGGCAGAAAATATCCCCCCACCCCCCTCCCCAACTTCTGAGGGAAGTCTCTTGAGTATTTCCCCTGTTCTCAATGGTTTAAAAAGTCAGAACAGACACCATCTCATTCCTGCGAGTTTAACCCTTCGATGACTGCAGACCAGGATTGTGTTTGGTCATTGGTTTGACAACACGACACCTTACACCGAGCGTAGTGAATCATCTCAGGGCACTTCACAAAAGGTGGGGGTGGGTGGAGGGAGAAATCGGGTGCCCAGAAGGAATGGAGAGAATGAGTAGGGGAGATGCCTAAGAGCACATGACTGAAGAGGTTGGTTTTAAGGAGGTTTCTGAGGGTGGGGTGAGATGAAGGAAGGCAACAGGTAACACAACATAAATCATCTTGGACCCATGTCATTATTTTTTCTATAATGTATCTCCCAAACAAACAGAAAGATGTGTGCTAAACCCTTTTCATGTCTACAAAGCCCCTTGAAGGAATTAAATGAAACGTCTCCAGATCAGCATAAAGCCACCGCTCCTGACTAAGCGGTGAGATTGATCTGCCATTCTGGAAGAAAGAACTCATATTAAAAAGAACAAGATGCAAATTGGGCAATGTCACTTAGGGAGGCCTCAAGACGAGATGGGCATGGAGGACACCTCCCTTTTGGATTTTTTTAAAGCTTATTTTTTATCTTTTTGTTCCAAACGGGTAATATTAAGCAATCATTGTTTTTTGTCCTCTCTAATTTTCTCCCTTTATCTTCTCAAAGTGTCAACTCCTTCAATGGGACACAGATTTATTCCCCATTTCATTTTTAATGTCTCTTACACTCCGCGCCCCCACCCTACTTTGGGAGCAACATAAACTCTGGTCAACAAACCTGTTCCTGCTCACAGGCCTCTGTCAGTGCTGCTCTGTAACTGGTCCCCAGGACCTGTGTGGAACCAATCCTGTGTTAAATTTGCTCTTTGATTTTCCTGGTCCCTTCCTGCGGGGGCTCATTGAGACTCTGCTCAACACCTTTCCGCTGGTGGTACAGCTGGGGTCAGGAACTCACTGTGTAGGGAACAGTGGGTGGAAACCTGTATTCTATTACTCTGTGCGGCAATGCATTAGAGAGCTTGTGCATTGTACCCTGGATAATGAATCTACAGTATATTAAAATACATATGGATAGCGCACACTTCCTGGCCAGAGGTGAGATGAGGAGACATTTTTTTATGCAGCGAGTTATTATGCATTGCTTGAAAGGGTGGTGGAAGCAGATTCAATAGTAACTTTCAAAAGGGAATTGGATAAATACTTGAAGGGAAGAAAATTGTAGGGCTATGGGGAAAGAGCAGGGGAGTTGGACTAATTGGATGGCTCTTTCCAAGAGCTGGCACAGGCATGATGGGCCAAATGGCCTCCTTCTGTGCTGTAAGACTCTATCACTCTATAATTTCACATTTTACTTCCTGTATCATGATGTTGTGTCACGCCTATTTCCGTCACGCCTATCTGTCATGCCTGACCATCACACCTGAGTACCACTTTTAAGTGTAGGGTATGTGTACCCATCATTATACTTACCTTTCAGTCCTCCTGAGACTAGGTGGCGCTGATGTTCCTTCAGACTCTGTTCTTCCAGACAGGAGGTACCGCTACTGCTCTACCCAGAACCTCCAGGTAAGTTTGAGGTGAATGTTTTACTTTTTCAAACTAACTTTTGTTTCTGCCTGCTGTCTGTTTTTTGTCACCTTGAGGAACTTTGGGCCCACTGTCAACAGAACAGGCCACATACTGCTTTGATAAGAAGAGTCTAAATGGGGTAAAGGAGCAGAGGGATCTGGGGGGACAGAAACGCAAATCCTAAAAGTAACGACGCAGGTTAATAAGGCCATAAAAAAAGCAAATCAAGCACTGGGGTTCATTTATAGAGGGATAGAATTGAAAAGCAGAGAAGTTATGTTAAACTTGTGTAGAACCTTGGTTAGACCACACTTGGTTAGACCTCACCTCTGGCCAGGAAGTGTGCGCTATCTTAATATACCGTAGATTCATTATCCAGGATACAATACACTAGCTCTCTAACGCATTGCCGCACAGAGTAATAGAATACAGGTTTCCACCCACTGTTCCCTACACACTTGAACAGTTCTGGTCTTCATATTATAAAAAGAATATGGAGGCACTGGAGAGGGTGCAAAAAAGATTCAGTAGGATGATACCAGAACTGAGAGGATAAACTTATCAGGAAAGGCTGAACAGGCTGGGGCTCTTTTCTGTAGAAAAGACAAGGCTGAGGGATGACCTGATGGAGGTCTTTAAGATAATGAAAGGGTTTGATAGGGTAGACGTAGAGAAAATGTTTCCACTTGTGGGGGAGTCCAAAACTAGGGGTCATAAATATAAGATAATCACTAATATTCCAATAGGGAATTCAGGAGAAACTTCTTTACCCAAAGAGTGCTAAGAATGTGGAACTTGCTACCACAAGGAGTAGTTGAGGTGAATAGCATAGATGCATTTAAGGGGAAGCTAGATAAGTACATGAGGGAGAAAGGAATAGAAGAATATGCTGTAGGGTGAGATGAAGAGGGGTGGAAGGAGGCTCCATGTGGAGCATAAACATCAGCATTGACCAGTTGGGCCAAATGGCCTGTTTCTGTGCTGTAGACCGTATGTAACTTTGTAACTCTATACCCTCCTGCCTGGGCTTGTGCCCCATAACAAGCCTAGGGTCACCTGTCTACATGCCATCCTCCTGCCTACGCCCAATAACAGGCCTCGGGCCACCTGCCTCTGTTTCTGCTCCGTGTGGCCCCGATGAACCTCATGAGCCTGTCTGGCCTTAGGCTACCCAACTGAATCCCTTCCTGTTTCTGCTCCCTGTGCTGAATGATGCCCCAGATTGTTGTGATGCAGAACCAACACTTTCATGCTTTAAATAAACTAAAAGCCTGATTCCCAGCTCTATACTTTGTGGCAGGGGAATGGAGAGAGAAAGGGAAGGGGAGAAAGAAAAGGACAGAAACGGAGTAAGAATGGGGATGGACAGACAGGATGCAGGGGGTGGGGGGAGTGCTGACAGGTGGAATAGGGAGAAAGGGAAAAGGGCACAGAGGAGGGGGAGATGGTGAGGAGGGAGTGGATGATAACTTGGCTCACTCAAGGCATAGTGAATGGAGGAGATTACTATCAAGGGAGATGCTAATAGTGTGAACACAGGGGTCATAGTTGAGGGAAGGCTAGAAGATGGGGCAAAGTGGAATGTGGAAGTGACAATGCGGTGATGGGGACAGTCCATTAGTTGTGGAGCCATGGATTAACAGAAAGTGGAGAGGGTTGTGTGGGTGATGGGGAGAGGTCTCAGTGGTGATTGCAGGCCTGAGGCTGTGATAGGATTCAAGGCAGTGCTTAAGCAAACTAGAAATGCATTGTAAGCACTTTAGATCAAGTTAATGGGCACCCAACAGACAGTGAGCACCTTACATGATCTAAGATCTCTATAGTACACTGCGCACTTACTCTACGATCTCTATAGTACACTGTACACTTACTCTACGATCTCTATAGTACACTGTGCACTTACCCTACGATCTCTATAGTACACTGCGCACTTACTCTACGATCTCTATAGTACACTGTACACTTACTCTACGATCTCTATAGTACACTGTACACTTACTCTGTGATCTCTATAGTACACTGTGCACTTACTCTACGATCTCTATAGTACACTGTGCACTTACTCTACGATCTCTATAGTACACTGTACACTTACTCTAAGATCTCTATAGTACACTGTGCATTTTCTCTACGATCTCTATAGTACACTGTGCACTTACTCTACGATCTCTATAGTACACTGTACACTTACTCTAAGATCTCTATAGTACACTGTGCACTTACTCTACGATCTCTATAGTACACTGTACACTTACTCTAAGATCTCTATAGTACACTGTACACTTACTCTAAGATCTCTATAGTACACTGAGCACTTACTCCACGTTCTCCATAGTACACTGCACACTTACTCTACGATCTCCATAGTACACTGCGCACTTACTCTACGATCTCTATAGTACACTGTACACTTACTCTAAGATCTCTATAGTACACTGTGCACTTACTCTACGATCTCTATAGTACACTGTGCACTTACTCTATGATCTCTATAGTACACTGTGCACTTACTCCACGTTCTCCATAGTACACTGCACACTTACTCTACGATCTCCATAGTACACTGCGCACTTACTCTACGATCTCTATAGTACACTGTGCACTTACTCTACGATCTCTATAGTACACTGTGCACTTACTCTACGATCTCTATAACACGCTGTGCACTTATTCTAAGATCTCTATAGTACACTGTGCACTTACTCTACGATCTCTATAACAAGCTGTGCACTTACTCTACGATCTCTATAGTACACTGTGCACTTACTCTAAGATCTCTATAGTACACTGAGCACTTACTCTGTGATCTCTATAGTACACTGTGCACTTACTCTACGATCTCTATAGTACACTGTGCACTTACTCTACGATCTCTATAGTACACTGTGCACTTATCCTACGATCTCTATAGTACACTGTGCACTTACCCTACGATCTCTATAGTACACTGTGCACTTACTCTACGATCTCTATAGTACACTGTGCACTTACTCTACGATCTCTATAGTATGCTGTGCATTTACTCTAAGATCTCTATAGTACACTGTGCACTTACTCTACGATCTCTATAGTACACTGTGCACTTACTCTACGATCTCTATAGTATGCTGTGCACTTACTCTACGATCTCTATAGTACACTGTGCACTTACTCTAAGATCTCTATAGTACACTGTGCACTTACTCTAAGATCTCTATAGTACACTGTGCACTTACTCTAAGATCTCTATAGTACACTGTGCACTTACTCTAAGATCTCTATAGTATGCTGTGTGCTTTACGTTATTATTATCCATTAGAGAACACCAGACAAAATATCTGAAGAAAAGATGAAAGTACTTTTGACAGAAGACCTGGAACTTCTGTACAGCGCATTCAGGTGGGGGCCTGGCATCTGAAGGACAGTTAATCCTTCTGTATTGAAGCCATGCTCGTTCTCAGCCAAAGCAACACTCAGGGCTTAACCAATTGTTATGTCAGCAAACCCCAGTTATGTTGCAAATGATATTTCAGCACCGTGGTCAGCGAAACCAACAGAGGGAGCAGATTACAAGGCAGCCATCAAGCCAATTACAATAGCCTGTTTCGCCAAGTTGCAGCCATTTTTGCTTCTTGCATAGTGATCCGATTTTGTGTCAAGCAGGAATTGAACGCTGCACGCTAATCTACTTTGAAAAATTTTGTCCCTATCTGCCCTGATCCTTGGACACTAACCCAGGGAACGGACTAAAAGGTAGAATGCACCTCCTGCATCATCTACTGGTGTCGGCCTTGGCTCAGTGGTAGCCCTCTCACCTCTGAGTCAGAAGGTCATGGGGTCAAGCCCCACTCTAGAGACTTAAACACATAAACTAGGCTGACCCTTCAGTGCGGTACTGAGAGAGTGCTGCACTGGGGGAGGTGCTGTCTTTCAGATGAGACGTTAAACCGAGGCCCCGTCTGCCATCTCAGGTGGATGTAAAAGATCTCATGGCAATATTTGAAGAAAAGGTGGGGAGTTCTCCTGGAGTCCTTGCCAACATTAATCCCTCAACCAACATTACTAAAACACATTGTCTGGTCATTTATCTCATTACTGTTTGTGGGTCCTTGCTGTGCACAAATTGGGTGCTGCGTTTCCCTACATTATAACAGTGATTACACTCCAACTAGTACTTCATTATCTGTGAAGCACTTTGGGATCCCCTGAGGTTGTGAAAGGTGCTATATAAATGCAGGTCCTTTCTTTATTGAGTTGAAGCACGTAGCTCTCCAATGCCTATTCCCATATTCTGTTGATCCAGCAAAAGTCTTTTCCTGAAGGTAGGGAACAAGGAGTTCTATGAACAAGTCCTCTTCACTTGCACATGTGCTCTCCATCTCTTCTGAATGGGGAACCACAAGTGTCTCCTTTAATATAAGTGACTGCTTATGTTGTAATATAAGGGGAGGGGGGCTGGGGAGTAGTGTGCGTGTGTGTGTATGTGTGTGTGTGTGTGTTCCTCTGTGGGTGTGCGCTTGTAAGTATTGTATCATCGGCCATCCGCATGATGATTTACCACCGATTGTACAACATTGGATCATTGGAAATTGGAATTTGGGGCATTGGAATTGCCCCAAAGTCTCAGAGAACACAGCCCCTTTAAATATACTTTGATCATTGCAGATTAAAGTTTAAGTACGTGCATTTGTCAAAAAAAAGTAGTGAAATTGTGACTATCCAAGGCATTTTATTTATTCACACTGAAAGTTTTAGCGGAGAGGGGGGGTTGCTGAAGTGTACGGCATTCAATTTACAGTCACTCGGAGACGGAATATTCGCCCGTCTACCTTGTTGGCCTCATTAGCATTCTGTCAGGGAGCCGTAGAAGCTCAATTGCTGCTGCATCTCGAAGGCTGGAGGTGTATCTCAGGGCCATCGCCCTTTGAAAACCCTCCTGATTATATTGGACAGATAATTATTGATCTTCCTGCCGTTTATCCCCACTGACTATTTTCAATAAACAGTAGCTGGAGGGAATCAGCAAGGGATTCCATTTTCAGAATTTGTCAGAAACAAGAAGATTTATTCGTATCCGAGTAAGATTCTCATTCGCTGGTAGGTTCTTGGATTTGTTCACAGAGAACAAGGTAATGTTAGCTGATTGTGTTCTGATTTACAGAACTGGGCTATAGATTTTTTTTTTCTTTTAAAACACCTTGCAAGTATCCTCAGAGGAAAGGATGACACTCCATATTTCTAAGATACATCAAACAACGTCGGTACTTACAAGCAATTCAACACACGGATGATAGACAGACGTTGGGATGTAAAGTAAATGAAATAAAATCCGCAGCTCTTTTTTGTGAGATGTTACAGAGAGGCTCGGAGGATGCAGCCGTGGCCTACATGCTCTAGGCTCCTCCTGCCTCCACATCACAAAAAAAAATAATGTACTTACCATTTTAGGTCGCGGCCGGTTGCTAGGCCCCATCCACGGCAGGAAACCATAAGCAGAACAGGGCAGCCCGATTTTCCAGAAGGGGTCCTAAAACAGGTGTAAGGCCTCTCATTGACATACGCAAGGGGCCGACCGCCTGTTTTAAGCGGCCACCCTGGACGCTTAAAGAAGGGCCCGGCCAATATTGGATCAGATGTCTGTCGGGCTTCCTTGGGGAGCAGGACATTGGTCCCTGGAAATTGGTCCTCATTGCACCCGTTTTACACCCGTATAAACAGGCGCAACAAGGTCCAGTGTTGCATCCAAAGGCACAACAACTGGCTGCACACCAATCACCTATACCACAGCCACCATATCGATTGCACTTTTGTGTACGCTCCTGTAAAATAATACATTATAGTGTGGTAGTGAGCCACACAGATCAGGAATCCCCAGACTGAGTTAGCTGTTCTCATCCAGGGAATTAATTGAAGTACTACGACTGACCTCTGTGCCGTGGGCTAGGAGCGGAGGGGGGGTGGGGGGGGGGGTTCCAGGACGCTGGTTGTTGTCAAAGGACTCCTGCTGCATAGTGTGAATATTGGGTGAGGACATTATCGGGGCTCCCTCACAGCCGAAGAGTACACTAACATGTCTGAAATATCAAGAAAGGCCAAGGAACATCGGAACAAAAGTAGGCCATTCAGCCCCTCGAGCCTGTTCCGCCATTCAATTAGATCATGGCTGATCTGTATCTTAACTCCATTCTCCCGCCTTGGTTCCACATCCCTTAATACCTGTGCCTTACAAAAACCTATCAACCTCCGTCCTGAAAGCTTCATTTGACCCCCAGTGTCCACAGCCTTTGTGGGGAGAGATTTCCAGATTTCTATTACCCTTTGTGTGAAAGAGTGCTTCTGGATTTCCCTCCTAAACCACCCATCTCTAGTTTTATGGTTATGTCCCCTTGTTCAGGACTCCCCAACTTGGCTGAAGTGGCAGAAGGAGGGGCCGAGCAAATGGGAACCCAGAGAGAGTCAATACCTAGCAGAGGAGGGAATTATGGGAAGAATCATTTAAAGAGACACCAATCCGACTGTTGACATCTCAGGCCGGTAATCTGGCCAAACGGGAAGGCGTCACTTTAATTTCTTTTTTGCGTGTGTGTGTGTTGTCATTTTTTTTTTCTTCAGGAGATGGTTTTGGAATAAAATACCAGGAATAACAAAAGTAATAAAACGCTTCCTGGTGGGGGAGGGGGTCGGGGGTAATGAGTGACGGGCATAAAGGAGTTGATGTCTTTGGAAAATGAATTTTCCGGAATATCTGACTGGACAACTCTCGGAAGTTTGCAGCTTTCCTTGTTGCTGTTGTACGATTTTCAGCAAATATAAATTTCAGTTGTTGCCCTTATACAGCAGATGTTGGTCCTGCAGCTCTCTCCAATTGGTCCCTTGTGACAGTTGCTATTGATTTTTTGCCTTGGACTGCATGGGCAGATTAACACCGGTGATAAATGGCGAAGGATTGATTTGCGCTTAATTGACAATTTGGTGAACCTGTTTTAAAATCCCTGGGTTCGGGCCTGAGAACTGAGTATTCGTGGGTAATTTATGGCCTGATCAATAAGACTTGGCCTAACATCTATAGTCTTAGTGAGGAGGCAGGAGAGCTGTCAAATTCCAGTCAGGACTTATCGGTGCCAAGGCTTTAGCTACAAGGCGATGATTCCTGCTTAGCAACAGAGGGCAGTAGAGTCTCGAGACAGTACTGAAGGGAGGGAGAGAAATCTCGGGTTGTTTGCATTTATCCACATCTCTAAGTGACAAACTGAAATATGATGGACGAAAAGGCAACTTCATACGATTCTTCAAGACTATCCCAGAATTTCTGAATTCAATTTTCTTTTTAAAAAACTGCGAATGCTGGAAATCCAAAACAAAAATTTTAAAAATGCAGGGAAGGCACAGCAGGTCAATCAGTATCTCTAAAGCACAGGGGTACGGTAGTGTAGTGGTTATGTTACTGCACTAGTAATCCAGAGGTCTGGACTTATTATCCAGTAGAACATCAGTTTAAATCCCAGAATTTGAATTCAGTTTGAAAAAATATATTTTAAAAAAGTTGGGATCAGTAAAAGTGACCATGAAGCTGTCGGATTGTTGTAAAATCCCAACTGGTTCACTAATGTCCTTTAGGGAAGGAAACCTGCCGTCCTTACCCTGTCTGGCCCACACTAACGTGGTTGGCTTTTAACTGCCTTCTGAAGTGGCCTGTCAAGCCACTCAGTTGTATTAAACTCAGGGCGACTAGGGGATGGGCAATAAATGCCGGCCTTGCCAGCGACGCCCACATCCAGAGAATGAATAATAAAAAAAGAAAACAGACAGGTTAATGTCACGGGTCTAGCCCTTCATTAGAATTGAAAACTGAAAGATAAGAAAGCCCTCTATCTCAGAGAGATAGTCCAAGCATTGTTGGAGTGCGAGGTTGCATCACTGGCTGGAAGAGGCAGTTTGTTTTTCTGGTGCTTCTTTTCCTTTGTATCTCATTGCGTTGAAATCAAAACTCAACTCGCAGTCTTCTATTCAAGTCCTTGTTTCCCAGAAGCTCGTGGCTGTGAAATACCTTATCTCTGCGTCTCTCCTCTCCTCCTACAATCCACAGCCGTTCAAAACCCGAGCTCGGTATCAGCTAATTGTTATTTCTTAGCTCATCTCATCTTCTTTCTGACCTCTTCGAACTCGGTGGTGACCTGCGCTATGGACCTTGGACTTTTGTGAAGACTTCTCAATGAAAAAAATTCCCGGTAAAGCCCTACTTATAAGGGTAGAAATGGCACACCAGGCAGTGTATATTCCATTCTACCTGCTGAAGAGTAAAGGTACACTCATCACTCACTTACTCCCACATTCATGTGAACTGCAGGCTTTGGCCATTCACTGGACGTGCATACCATCTACTTGAATCTTCTCACAGCTATTTGTTTTATAGTAAGGTTAAACTGGACAAATAACTTTACTGCCCATTGTAAACTGTTTGGTTTAGAGCTGGCCTATAAAGCCCAAGATCAGCTCTTATAATCATAATATGATTAGGCAGAGTGAGCTTGGTTTTAGGAAAGGGAAATCATGTTTGACAAATCTATTAGAGTTTTTTGAGGGTCTAACTAGCAGGGTAGATAAGGGGGAACCAGTGGATGTAGTATATTTGGATTTTCAAAAGGCATTCGATAAGGTGCCACATAAAAGGTTGTTACACAAGATTAGGGCTCATGGGATTGGGGGGTAATATATTAGCATGGATTGAGGATTGGTTAACAGACAGAAAACAGAGAGCAGGAATAAATGGGTCATTTTCAGGTTGGCAGGTTGTAACTAGTGGGTTGCCGCAGCGATCAGTGCTTGGGCCTCAGCTATTTACAATCTATATTAATGACTTAGATGAAGGGATCGAGTATAATGTATCCAAGTTTGCTGACGATACAAAGCAAGGTGGGAAAGTAAACTGTGAGTAGAAACTCGGGGATGCATCTCCCGATGTCCTATTTCTGAATTTATTGCTCACACTCACAACACATCTGTTTCCTTTAATGTGGCAGAGGCAGGAATTTGATATGATTACTTTAAAACATAAAAACAGAAAAGAAATAGGAACGGTACCAGAATAGAAAATAATTTTTAGAAAAGGCTTTCGCTTTAACTGTAGTAAAAATACATTGAGGAAGCTAAGGTATGCTGAAACTGTCAGTGCTTCTCATTGGTTTAGTTGCTGTCCTCAGAGGCACTATTGGCCTGAGTTCACTAAACACATGATGGAGGTAACCAAATTTAGGAATATTGGGACATAGAAATAGGAGTGGACCATCCAGCCCCCTGAACCTGCTCTGCCATTTTGTTAGCCAGGCGGGGTTCTATCCTTTTAATCCCAATTTCCTGCTTTTTCTCCCTAGCCCTTACTTCCCAAGTATCTATCACCCTTTTAGGCATCTCAGTTGATGCTACGATACCTCGATTTTAAAATTGTCATCCTTGTGTTCAAACCCCTCCATGGCCTCGCCCCTCCCTATCTCTGTAACCTTCTCCGGCCCTACAACCCTCCGCCATCTCTGCACTCCTCCACTTCTGGCCTCTTGCGCATTCTCGATTTTCATCGCTCCACCATTGGCGGCCATGCCTTCAGCTGCCTAGGCTCTAAGCTCTGGAATTCCCTCCCTAAACCTCTCCACTTTTCTTCCTCTCTCTCCTCCTTTAAGATGCTCCTTAAAACCTACCTCTTTGACCAAGCTTTTGGTCGCCTGTCCTAATATCTCTTTTTGTGGCTCGTGTCAAATTTTGTCTAATTATGCTCCTGTGATGCACCTTGGGATGTTTTACTATGTTAAAGGTGCTATATAAATGCAAATTGTTCTTATTGCATCTTCTGAGGCAGAGTGCTTCACACTCACACCTCCCCTTTGTGTGGACTCGCTTTTGACGTATTTAGCTCAAGATTCTAAGATTATTTTATGATTTTCTCAGGCAGTGCTGTTTATCCAGGACTCGTGTGGCAGATTACAAAGTACAAACTTGAAGGTGTATTTTCAAAAAATGCATCAACACTGTCACGAGAAGTATAACGCCAATACTAGATGGGGGCAGCATGTTGCCTATCAGGATAATTCACTGTTTACATGGTTCCGGTAACTATTTGAGATTCTACACCACTAAATACTGACTCTTCAAATCATCAACACAGCTTGTCCTGCTCTCAGGTATCAGCTCCTCTGCTACGCTAAGTGTTCAGTTTACAATATCCATGTACAGGTGTTGGTGCTGAAATATATACAAGACATGCAGTGCTAGGCATGAGGTTATTGTCATCTCTCCCACAATGAATTGGAAGGTTTCTTCACACTCGATTATTTTTAATGCAATATTTCTGGAAGGTGTTTCAACTCCTTGAAGATTACTTATGATCAAAGAAACCATCTGATCACTGCACCTACCTACTGGAATCAATATAACACCCCACACATATCACCCAGCACAAACCATTACAATATAACACCACACACATATCACCCAGCACAAACCATTACAATATAACACCACACACAACATCCAGCACAAACCATTACAATATAACACCACACACATATCACCCAGCACAAACCATTACAATATAACACCACACACAATATCCAGCACAAACCATTACAATATAACACCACACACATATCACCCAGCACAAACCATTACAATATAACACCACACACAACATCCAGCACAAACCATTACAATATAACACCACACACATATCACCCAGCACAAACCATTACAATATAACACCACACACAACATCCAGCACAAACCATTACAATATAACACCACACACATATCACCCAGCACAAACCATTATAATATAACACCACACACATATCACCCAGCACAAACCATTATAATACAACACCACACACAACATCCAGCACAAACCATTACAATATAACACCACACACATATCACCCAGCACAAACCATTACAATATAACACCACACACATATCACCCAGCACAAACCATTACAATATAACACCACACACATATCACCCAGCACAAACCATTACAATATAACACCACACTCATATCTCCCAGCACAAACCATTATAATACAACACCACACACAACATCCAGCACAAACCATTATAATATAACACCACAAACAACATCCAGCACAAACCATTACAATATAACACCACACACATATCACCCAGCACAAACCATTACAATATAACACCACACACATATCACCCAGCACAAACCATTACAATATAACACCACACTCATATCTCCCAGCACAAACCATTATAATACAACACCACACACAACATCCAGCACAAACCATTACAATATAACACCACAAACAACATCCAGCACAAACCATTACAATATAACACCACACACAACATCCAGCACAAACCATTACAATATAACACCACACACACACACCACCCAGCACAAACCATTACAATATAATACCACACACAGTATTAGCCAACACAAACCATTACAATATAACAAAGATTTTCTCACTTCACACTGGGCACTATGAGGTAGTTTAAGGGAATATTTGCCAAAAAGTCATTGGTATCTGTGGACAGACACTCTATGCTGCTGTGTTGCACCATTCCTTAAAAGAAAAAAAGCTCCTGAAATATTTCAAATTGGGGACGATTTATCAATTCACGAAGAACATTAAATGCATTTTCAATTGAGTTGTGTCTTTATGCTGTTCGTAGTGAGAGTACAACAGTTATCTAAATCCACTTTAAGTAAATAACACATTTAAAAGATATCCTTAAGATTTTTTTTAGATTCTTCTAACTTTGTTTAATCACTGAATATTTCCCTGTTCTAAAGACAAGTTTTAAAGAAGCGATGGTGATTAATTCCTCCCTTCGGTTCTAGATTTCTTCCCGTCACCAGTGGGATCTCAGTTTGAGTGCAGGGCATCCTCACACTGATGGCAGTTAATTGAGTTTCTGGCACTGCCAACCTAATTCAATAATGATTTGAGTCTAGTTCATCAGGACTTTGCTGACTTTAGGAGCTAGTGTGAAAGTCTCAGCTGCCAGAGTACGGTGAATGAAAAGGTCACACAGGTGAAAAGAGTCGGGTAGACGATGGTTGGGCTAGAAACCTGTTGTCAGGTCAGAATAACGAAGGCCCAGGTTTCTTGCTCACTGTGTGGTACCTGATCCAGGAGTGCTTTCTTCCAGAATGGAATGTTCAACCTTCACCTTAATGGGCAAACAGAAGGCTAATTTGTTAAGGTTACAATCCATTGTGCACTTTCGCCCACAGAATAGAGTTACTGGATTCCTTTTGTTCGGGAAGCAGAGGGTTCATTTTTACCCGTTTTGTGAACTTTTGAAGCGAATTCAGTTACAACCAGAAGATTAACAAAGCAACATGGCTAATCCCGATGTAATGAGTTTGGAAGTCCCACTGTGTAAATCAGTATAAAGGTTAATGCAGGCACATTGTTTCGAAGTCAGTAGCACAGTGACATTATTGGATGTTAAACCTTTTGTGTCACCTCTGTTCACTTGCTGAAGCCTCGGGATTCCAGGTGGGGAAGGGAAAAATAAAGGAAGGAAGCCCCTTTCATTCCTGCAGGCAGTTGCTCTAATCAGCTGTAACTGGGTTTTTTAGTTCTGCTGAATGTGTCTTCCAGATTTAACACTGTTGCACAGCCTTTGTCACTACTGTAAAACTGTGGCAGGGAGAGTGGGGAAGGGTTGACAGGTCCCCTGTAGGTCTTACATGCCCAGCTCCTTATACATGCCTCTTTAAAGATTGGTGAATAGACAACAGATGTTTCCCTCGGTAGCCGTGCTGCTCTGGTTTTGGGTGACAGGAAATGAAGCGAGCAGAGAAGGTTGGAGGCAGTCATCTCTTCTTCATGGAGTTTCAATTGAAAGGTGATAAAATGCATGTGCAGGTCAATAGATAGCATCAAGCACCAGCCAAGGCTGGATCCCCCACTAATGGACAAAATGAAGCAAGAATGTTAACTGGCACCTTACCTGGATGCTACCTTGAGTTAAATAAAGAACTTGTATTTTTTTAATAGCACCTTTCATGTCCTCAGGATGTCTGATCATGCTTTAGAACCAATGAGTTGCTCTTTGAAGTATCACTGTTATTATGTAGTCAAATGCAGTGGCCAATTTACACACAGCAAGGTTCCACAAACAGCGAACGCGATGAATGACCATCTAACATGTTTTGATGGTGATGCTTGAGGGATGAATATTGGCCAGGAGACCAGGGAGAACTTCCAACCATATCTGCCTACATAATAGTGACAGCACTTGTAAAATAATTCATTGGTTGGGATTTGGGACATCCTAAAGACAGGATGAGGTGCTATATAAATGCAAATTCTTTCTTCTATGTCTTGTTATAAATAATTTTCATCATAGTTGGTAAAGATATGAAGACATTGCAAAAGTTTTAAAGAAACACAATTAGGATATTATTAGCTTTTGTGTTAGTGAGCATTGAAAAGGGGCGGAGTTTATCCTAATTGGAAAGAGGGACAACATAAGAACGTTAGACAGGATTGAGCAAGAATGGCCTTTGAACCCATCTAGACCATACACAATTCATAGGTGCAACCATTGACGTGGGTTATGTCCGTCCTCTTCTCCAAACCAAAGGCAGTTGTGGGTTTTGGAGAGGAGCAAGTCCCAACTCTTTACACGCGGTTGCACCTCTGATGCGATCCACTCTCTACCCCATCTATGTAACCTCCTGAGGGAAAATTCAATTTACGTGCTCCCTGATCACAAAGGTGATCAAGCAAAACTCCTGAATATTTCATCCTTTTCCACCTCTCCGCTACTTAAACTGGCCTGGCTGCTGGTTTCCCTACACAATACGACCCTCCTCCAACTTCCAGCGAAGCAGCACAGAAAGAATCATGTCCTGTGATGAATTTTGTCTCATTTATGCCCAGTCATAGAACCTACAGACTCGTTCCCAAGCAGATGTCTATCAATCCTTAGGGATTGATTGAAGTTTTACTAACACATGACATGAATCAGTGGGTGAATGAGAAGTTTTGTGTGTTGAGCCAGAAGAGAATAGTGTCTCATTATTACAGTAGTACATCCAGTAAGTTAACTGTAACTTAAGGGGGAAACCACAAACCGAATCCACGTCCCAGTTATACAAAGCACATAGAATTTTTGGAACAAGTCATACGTCATCCTGACTTGGGCATATATCGCTGTTCCTTCATTGTCGCTGGGTCAAAATCCTGGAACTCCCTACCTAACAACACTGTGGGAGCACCTTCACCACATGGACTGCAGCGGTTCAAGAAGAAGGTCCCCCACCTCCTTCTGATGTGCAACGAAGGCCGCTCTTGCTTGTGACGCCCATATTCCAAGGATGAATTTTTAAAAACACGGAATGCTTTAGCGCAGATGGCTATTGAGGCAGAGACTATACTATAATTGAAAAGGAATTGGATAAGTATTTGGAAAGGAGGAATGTGAATAGACATGAGGCAAAGGTAGGAAAATGGGATTCTAGTAGCCAGCTCCAGTTGAAGGGCTCCAGTACAATGGCAATGGGCCAAATGTAATTTCTATGAATGTAATTGTGTCAACCAACCCCCATAGAATCTGTGGTCGAGAATATATAAAAGAATATCAAATATATTTTGTAATAATTCCAATTTTTTGTGCAAAATATATTCCAAAAGCCACCAGTAATGAATCATTTGGGACAAATGAAAGGTATTATGCGCATTGCAAACAACCTCTGCATGCAACAGAATCCATTTGCAAAGAAATCTTGTTTTGTGTTTAAAATCCAAGATCAACCTCTGACAAAAGAGATTCTTAATCCCAATCCCCAAGTACATGACATGATTCTCGGTCAGTATTAAGTACAACAAAATATAAATCATCAGCTACAGTCAAAATTATTACAAATAATTTCAGACGAGGATTGCTCCATTAAAAGGGAGCAAATTAGCATTTGAAAAATTCATAAAATAGAACATCTCCCCACCTTTTGTAAACGGTCAGAATGGAATCACTCCTTTATTTCGAGAACTGCGGCCTTCAGCCCCAATTCGAAATCCTGATTGTTTTGGGTTTTATGTCGCATCGTCAGCCCTTTATAAAGAGCTGAAATAAAGTACACAAATGGCTCTGCAATGTTCCCACAGATACATGTAATGTGCTTGGATGGAGCCCCTTTAACCAGGGCAACACACAGGCAAGCATCGCAGGGGAAAGAAAGAACGAAAGAAAGAAAGAACCCTTTCAGACCTCAGGATGTCCAAAAGCGTTTTACAGCCAATGAAGTACTTTTGAGGTGTAGTTCACTGTTGTAATGTAGGAAAATTAATGAAGAAAATGTATCCCAATATCTTGTGGATCACATCCTCCTCTTCAAATCCCCCAATTGCCTCCGATGTCCCACCCAACTTTTATTCATTGTTAAAGCTCCAACCTGGCAGGAACCAAGCAATGTAAACAGGGTTATACCTGGCTGGAACCTCAACTGCAATGACTGGTCTCAGATTGATAGCTGCAGTATAAATTTCAGCAGAATGAATAATCTTAAGTGGATATCATTCACTTCAGGGGCTATGACGAGTCGTCAGTGAGTTTGCCTTCGTAACGCTGCCCCTGCGCACCATGAGGTTAGTCTAAGTTGCTGTGAAAATGGTTCCTTTACCAGGAGCTCCCTGTTACACGTATCAACCACAAACAAGAGGACAGGTCGACAACCTGTTCCAGGGCATCTGCCAGTGCCACTCTGAACCAACCATGAGGAGCTGTGCGAGAGGGCCCAGGGAGTGCTTGGATTGGATCAAAGCCGAATGCAGAGAAGCTTACTGGGGGTGAAATTGGTCTTGCGTTAGCTCTTTCAAAGAGACGGCACAGGCGCGATGGGCCGAATGGCTTCTTTCTGTGCCATACGATTTTATTGAAGGGAAACTGGCCCAAACTCGCTGTGTAGGGTGGGGCTCACAAGAAGAAGGTCCACGTGGATGAGGTGTCGGAGGGCTGCCAGTACCTGTGGAACCAGATTCCCGCAATGAGTCAGAGCCTTTGGGGATTGGCCGGGGGCGGTGGGAGGGAGATGTCTGTATCAGGCTCAGGCTACTGGAAGCTCCTAGATCTGAGAATCACACAGAACATTACAAGTGAGCGGTTTTATTTACATTCATGAATAATGGACGGTTTAAATTATTTAAAATGAACTTCAAATAAATTAATAATTATACTTCGGCCGACACCTTTTTAACCCCCCTTTTGTTTTTAGAAAAAGAGGAAGAGACCTAAAAGCATTTCAAGTTTACAATCAAACTCCCTGGTTCTCCACGGCTGGTGATTATGATCCTGAGAATCATGGAGTCATACAGCTATCCAATTATTCCCACTCCCCTACTCTTTCCTCATAGCCCTGCAAATTTTATTTTCTTTTCAAACATATCTCCAATTCCCTTTTGAAAGTTACTATTGAATCTGCTTCCACCGCCCTTTCAGGCAGCGCATTCCAGATCATAACAACTCACTGCGTAAAAAAAAATTCTCCTCATCTGTCCCCCACTCCGGTTCTGTTGCCAATTATCTTAAATCTTTTTTCCTTTGGTTATTGACCCTCCTGCTGGTGGAAACAGTTTCTCCCCATCCACGCTTATCAAAACCCTTCATTTAAATCCACTTTGTTATTTGAATAACTAGCTCCCGCCCACCAGTCGGACTGTACATCTGTCCACGTTACCCTGACCTATCCAAAGATTGATACCACGGCCACCCTTTTTATCAAGAAGTCTTGAATTTATAGACGGTGAAATGTAACAAATCACTGGGCTGTAAAATTTACAGCCTCCCAGGATGTAAATTGACTGCACAGGCTCTGCGACCTTTAAAGCACACCCTTCATTTCTTTAATACGTTTGGAAATGTAAATATGCAAGCATCAGCCTGCAATCTGAATTTTATGTTAAATGCGCGCAATGTTCTGCCATAACTCTCAGCACCGTATAATAACATGAGAGCTCTCTTCACTCCATTACGTAAAGAGACTGGATATGGGCTTTAGGCCACCTCTCCCACGTTTATGGTTTTAAATGGTAAATCGCACTAAATAAAAGCCAAACATGCAAGTGACATTTTAAAAAAATGTCGTGAATTGAGTGTGCTAAAGGCTCCGTGGTTTTATGAGTCTTCTCTTCTGACAGATTTGATTGCTTCCATTCTGATCGGCATTACCGTAATAAAGTAGGCTGTGACCCAGGCCCAGTCTCAAAGCGTTTCACACGCAAGAGGAAAAAACAAAGGAACACCTCGGGCACTTCCAAGTGTCCTCTCAGTGATGTAAGCCTCAGGGGTTATCTGTGGTCCCGCTGAAACAAGAACGTAAGGGTGTGACAAGGTCATTTGGACCGTTGGGCCCATTCTTTCCAACAGACCTGCTACAATCTACACTATCGGGGAAGCCCCACCCCCAACCCCCATATTTTATCTGCGGCGGATAACTAGAGGGAAAAACAAACAGTTAAATAAAAAATCTTGCTGATCTCTGAAGGTAATTGAGCGAAAAGTCCAATCGCACCCAACTCCAATTCAACCTTGACCAGTTCGATTCTACAGATAACGGTCCCGAGGTAGTGGATCTTCATCCAGTTCCTTTTTGAAGGCTACAGAGGTGAGAAACCCCTAGGAAGGCAACGTCCAAAGGGCTGACGGTCGAGCTGATTCACCTCAGACGAAATCAACTGTGTGGACATATTCACGATTACAAATTAAAATTTTCAGACGACAAAGACATCATTTGCAGAAAATAAAGGGGTAGAATTTCTGTGGGCCTCTCCCGATCTCCCTCTGTAACTGCAGCAGGAAAATTGGCGGAAACTCCGGAGAAACAATATACGCGATTTCTCCGGAAGCTTCCGCCCATCCTTCATCGAAGTTATGGCCGGAGATCGAGAGATCCGCGGCAGAAATTCTACACTTTGTACAAATCTCACAAATTTTTCCCGCAAATTTTTCCCGTGTTCGTTTGTGGAGTTTCAGTGACTTCAGGGTAACTTCAGTGCGGCGACACTCCCAGTGCTAGGTGGGAGTATGGTTTGGGGTAAATCAGGCCTACCTTGCAAGGCTCTACGCCTAAGAGGATGAGCCACTCAAGCTACTCTTGAATTATGTACAATATAACTTTGAATGAGACTGAACATGGCAAGTTAGCAGTGGCCATTTTTGAGGGTAAGTGTTCCCCTTTTTCAGGTGTTCTTCTTTCTCCACCTCAAGTTTCATAACATTTTACAGCACAGAAAGAGGCCATTTGGTCCATTGCACCTGTGCCAGCTCGCTGATAGAGCTTCTATCAGATCCCTTCTTGACTTTCTCTTTTCTCGTCAAAAGAGGTCCAGTTTCCCTGGTCTTTCCTCACAACTAAAGCCTTTCATCTTCTGGTGTAACATCTTAGTGACTCTCTTCTGCACCCTCTCTGGTGCCTTGACATCCTTGCTAAAGTAAAGTGCCCAAAACTGGAAACAACGGGGTAGAAATTGGTCCTCATTGTGCCCGTTTTACAGGCGTCAAGTCCAAAAAATTCAAGGAACAAGCGACCAAATATGAAATATAAGCACCTGGACTTAGTTTCTTAAGTGAGTGTCGGCAGGACAATTGACTATGGGGGGAGAGGGAATGACAACTGGATGAGAAGCTGCTCTTACCCAGCATCCAAATTCACTTTCCAGCTTGGTCGCTGGATAGTGATCAAGAGCAGGCTCCTTCCCTGATTTTTCTGCTGCCTATTTCAGAGGCACTGGAATCAGTTGACTCAGCACAGGCCAAAGGATTGGACCTGGGATTTTTTTGGTCCTTTAGGCCGAGCCAAGCAGTGCGTTTACCCAGTGAGTCATCAGAGCAACCATTTTAAATATCAAGCCAATATTTTTGGCTTTACAAAATAAAAGGAAAAAAGACTTGCATTCATAAAAGAGCCTTTCATGATTCCAGGACGTCCCAAAGCACTTTACAGCCAATGAAGTACTTTTTGAAGTGTAGTCACTGTTGTAATGTAGGAAACACGGCAGCCAATTTGCACACAGCAAGGTCCCACAAACAGCAATGAGATGGTGACCAGATAATCTGTTTTTTATTGATGTTGGTTGGAGGATGAATATTGGCCAGGACACTGGGGAGAACTCGCCTGCTCTTTGAAATAGTGTCATGGGATTTTTTGAGTCCACCTGAGGGGACAGACAGGGCTTTGGTTTAACATCTCATCCACAAGACGGCTCCTCCGACAATGCAGCATTCTCTCAGTTTAAGAATCAATATTTAATGTCCCTTCCCCCCTTCTTAAGCCATTGTCTGTGGAAAACCTATTAAACACTTTTATGGATTTTATAAACAAATTATTGAAATGTTGAACTTTTCTTTACAACATCAATTACTGTTTGTATTGATTATTTTCTCCCAGTCCGTGTAATGATCTAATCACTGCATTAATGGAGTGCCCTCCACTCCATTTAGGAGAATCGGACACATACATGTCCTTTTCTGTACAGTGCACACTTCTTGAGGTGATAATGATTGGAAAAGGTTGTGGGAATTAACACACTGGGACTGGTTTGACATGAGATGATACCAAAATCGACCCTCCTGGCTAAAACACAACATTAAGAGCACTCTTCAGATATAATCACCACTCAAGTACAAAGATACGTACTAAGGAGTCAGCCTTGGCTTAGTGGCCCAAAGCGCTTCGCAACCAATGAAGTATGTTTGAAGTGTCATCACTGTTGCAATGTAGGGAAATGCAGCAGCCAATTTGTGCACAGCAAGGCTCCACAAACAGATAAATGACCAGATAATCTGCTTTTAACAGTGTTGGTTAAGGGATAAATATTGTCCAGGGCACTGGGAGAACTCTCCTGCTCTTCTTCGAATGGGATTTTTGTACACCCACCCGAGAGGGCAGACGGAACCTCGATTTAACGCCTCATCCAAAAGGCAGTGCTGCACTCCCTCAGTATGACACAGAAGTGTCGGCCTAGATTATGTGCTCAAGTCTCTGGAGTTGGACTTGAACCCACAACCTTCAGTGACGAGAGTGCTACCGACCGAGCCAAGGCTAACACAGTTTCCCCATTTCAGCCACCCATTATTTGTATTAAGTACCAGGTTAGGTGTAGAATGATTAACTCTGACCCAAGAAAAGTGCGTCAGCCCCAACTCCTGAGCAGCATGCTTACTGCATCAGACAGACGTTTTTCCACATCCCCCACCAACCGTCCCCTTTCTGAGCGAGACTGCGAATATAGCAGAGACTATTGCTGAATTAAGGTCAATTTTGGACCTACCAGGGACTGGATTGAGACTGTCCAAATTCATTCCAAGTAGGATTCTTACAGGCAACGTCCATCCGGCCAGTCTGAGCTGGATTTGAACCAGAATCCCGGAGGTGAAAGACCAGTCTAACACCACTGTCCTAATATTTTGACAGGCTTTGAAAAACTATACAAAGCCAAAGATCAATATATATGCCACTCACAGTGATAAACACACTTACATACAAATCAACATTAGTCAAAACAGATTAAATGGCTACTTGATTGTAAACTTAAAACTAAGAATTAATTCTTACATAATAAGACTATAACATTGGCCACTGATGTGATGGGGTAACTATAATTCCAAGCAAATATTTAAATTTCCCACATCACTTCCTATAAATCGTTAGCGTTAGTGCTCCCTTAACATCACAGCAAGCAAATAATCTTTAAACATCATTTAGCTAGGATTATATGGTAATGTAGACATTCCCTAATTATTCCCATAAATCTCCAGGTTCATTAACATAAAACGTAAGAGTCCAGTAAATATAAATCATGCTTTATTTTCCAGCTTTGTGATTGTGAGCTCTCTGCTGTAACTTGTCATTTAGAAATTAAACTAGAGGCCAGGTCACAGACTGGGAGTTTGAGCACAGGGGCAAGCAGCGAAAGCCGGAAAATTGTCCGTTCCTGTTGGGAGAGTCTGTCAAACAAGTGACAGTGAATGACAATGTCATTCGTCGAGACTATGCTGAAAGATCGTGGGTGTGTGGAGAAAGCTAACCAAAGCTCGTTTCTCTTCCACTTAATGACGTTACCTCCACTTATATGAAAGTTTCTCTTCTGAAAGACCCGTGTGCCATCAAGGCAAAGGCCTTTAGGAAATACTGGACGATCTTCCTAAGCATTGCCCATAATTCGAAATGTATTTTTTTAAAAAAGGATGTCATTTGTAGAGAATATAGGGGGAGCAAAATACCTTGGGGTACCCAGGTTTAGAGGTGCATTGTGTCCCATGGAATATTTGACCTAAACTTACAGCCTCCACTCCCATCCCCGGCCAGGAATTTATCCGGCTCCTTTTTGAATGAATTAATCATCTCAGCCTCAACTGCTGGAAATCTGATTTAGAAATCTTCTCTGGAGTGGAAAACATTCTCCTGATCTTTGGTTGAGACTCCCAGGCAGGCTACTGTTCCCCTTTACAGAGATCACATTTAACCAAATTATACAACAGAACAGTGACGTGTTCATAAGATTTGTTTTCCTTATGAGTTACAAGCAGATCTGCTACAACATAATACTACATGATCTCGTCATTACACAACAACTCATCTTTAGGTCCAGAGGCTGATGAGATACAATCAAAATAATTTTAAAAAGCTTCAAAATAAACTAAAGAGATCCAATAAAAAGATAAATTAAAGAAAAGGAAAACAAAGTAAAATACCTTTTAAATAACAACATGATTGGGCTGCAGTAAAACCATGATGGTGATGCTAGCACTGATATTGACGTATTGGTGTAAGTGAGTTCTAAATGGTATAAGGACTGGGCAATGTCTCAATTTTAAAATTCTCATCCTTGTTTTCAAATCCATCCATGGCCTCGCCCCTCCCTATCTCTGTAACCTCCTCCAGCCCTACAACCCTCTGAGATCTCTGCGCTCCTCCAATTCTTGCCTCCTGCGCAGCCCCGATTTTAATCGCTCCACCATTGGCGGCCGTGCCTTCAGCTGCCTAGGCCCGAAGCTCTGGAATTCCCTCCCTAAACCTCTCCGGCTCTCTACCTCTCCTTTAAGACATTCCTTAAAACCTACCCCTTTGACCAAGCTTTTGGTCACCAGTCCTAATATTGCCATATGCAGCTCAGTATCAAATTTTGTTTGATAACTCGCTCCTGTGAAGTGCCTTGGGATGTAAAAGGCGCTATATAAATGCAAGTAGTTGTTGGTGTGTAAATCTCAGCTCACCTCTTCTATTCTCTATTTGTCTTGCATTTATTTTTTTTCTCTTAAGTTTACATTTTTCTACATATTCTAACTTTCTTTAAGAACAAACCTTTAGAACCTTTTGCTTATCTTTATGCTTCTTCCTCCAAAAAAAATTCAGTCTTCATTGGCTGAAAACCAGCTTTAAAGAAGAGGGCCTAGAAATTCGGCTGCACCAATTTTTGGGTACGCGGGGGCGCAGAGTACATGCCCCTGCGCCTCAATGGACAGGCCCGATATTTGCACATACAAAGAGCCTAATATGCCTGTTTCAAACATGGGTAATGGACGCCTATTTTTTTTTCCTTTCCCAATATGGCGGAAGGTGCACTTCCAGTAGGAAATGTGCCCGCCCTTCCTGCCCGCCATGTTCTGGGCTTAGTTGGCCAGTTAGCGCCTGAAAAACGGGCGCCGCGAGGCTGAATTTATAGGCCAAAGTTTTCGAGCTAAATGATAGCCCACACTTGGAACTGTACACAGACCTACAGGATAATTGTAGTCGTTTTTTTCTCTCTGCAGGAGGATAAGGTGCTTTCCAAGAAAATACAGCGAAAGAATTAAAATTTTCGCAGATCTTTTCAGCACAATTTCCAACACAGATCTGTGGGGCAAGGTTTCCTCCTCAGTAAGTATTTCCCACATGCAGTTGTACAGTTCACAGAGGGAGAGCTTCAGAGACTCTGTGGGATCTCCTAATGCCTGTTTTAAGGGATTACATCATCTGACAGGCTCTACCAACAATTTCAATTACTTTTATTGATTTGCCTTTTGAGAACTTAACTACCTAAGAAAAAAGTGTCTTTCCTAGAATCATAGAATCATGCAGCACAGAAGGAGGCCATTCGGCCCATGGCACCTGTGCCATCTCTTTCAAAGAGCTATCCAATTAGTCCCACTCCCCAGCTCTTTTCCCATAGCCTTGCAAATTTTTCCTTTTCAAGTATATATCCAATTGCCTTTTGATAGTTACTATTGAATCTGCTTCCACCACCCTTTCAGGCAGTGGATTCCAGAACAACTTGCTGCGTAAAGAAAAATTCTCCTCTTCTCCCCTCTGACTCTTTTGCTAATAAATTTAATATCTTTAC
Source organism: Heptranchias perlo (assembly GCF_035084215.1). Taxonomy (NCBI): domain Eukaryota; kingdom Metazoa; phylum Chordata; class Chondrichthyes; order Hexanchiformes; family Hexanchidae; genus Heptranchias; species Heptranchias perlo. Next base: position 31,215,931 of record NC_090355.1, read on the forward strand.
TGTCACTGTCCATTAACAAGTATGGTCTGAAAATGATACACCCTCAGTATAGTACTCTGTGATATAGAGTACTTGTCACACGAACATCTACTTCTATAAAAATCCATTCACTTGTATAACGTACCTTGCCTAGATTAGTTTTGCTCAGTAACTTTGTGTGGAGGGATACAATCTCAACCAATGGTCTTGTTTAAGGGACAATCTCCAGACCGCTGCAATGTGCTGCACAAGAAAGGAGTGGGCACCAGACCTGCCCTGGCGTAAGTCTAAATGAAATGGGGTATCACGGAGGCCACAGAGATGGTGGGACACTGAAATGGTCACATTGGTGCAGTCAGGGCTGCTAGTCTGAGTCTGGGGAAAGAGCAGTGGAGCGAGCTTTCTGCGTTGAATCTGCATTATGTCCAACCCAGGAGTGCTTGAAGCTGACACTGGCTGCAACTCAGGCACCTTTCACATGCTGGTGAGGGGCAGGGATCGGCGAGATCTTTCAGAGAGGTGACGAATGCTTTTAATTTTGTCGGAATTTGACCATGACCTGCACGACTACAGTAAATCCAACAAGGTGAGCTGCGTTTGTCATTGATCTATATACATGTATGTGGCACATTCCAAGTTCGCCAGTTGTTTGGCAGAGATCGATGCCAATCAAGTACTGAACTCGGAACGTGCCATAAACGCGCTCCTACGCTGCTGAGAAAATAGATGGCAGGCCAAAAGACGTAACCGTGCCCAGAGAGATTTTTTTTGCCATCCGTTTAATCAGGCAGACGCAAAAAGCATCCACCGCACACCTCGCCCTCTACTATTAAGACCTTGGCCTGGAGCAGACATGCGATTCAATGCAGGTTTGCCATTGTACAGCTCTGGATTCACGCCTGCACTCTCTTGCTGTGCCATGACGTGCTGAAATATTAATGGGTTTTTTTTTTGTGCGGGGGTGGAAAATGGGTTCTGCAGAACATATTGTAGCATCGACTCTCCCCCCCCCTCCCCCGCCTTGCAGCTTTATAAATCTTGCACTGGCCTGCAGCTTAAATTCAAAGAAAAAGCAGCGCACGAGATGGTTATTTTTAAATGAGAAGCAAACGCATCTAAAAAGCATCCAGATAGATGCAGGATTTTTTGATATACTGGAGTACCCTGAGCACACTGTATGGTACATTCCCATCTCCTTGGCCAGCATTCATTACAATATTAAAATGGTTGCAGCCCAATAAATTGTGCATCATTAACACAGTCCATTGATTTTTTTTTGTGCTGCCAACAGCCCAGGCAGCCAATCGCTCCTCGTCAGTCTATTGGATTGAAATTCATTTCCTATTTAAGGGTCAAAGACCAGGGCCTCTTTAGTCTGAACTTCCCAGAGGCCAAACCTGATCAATATTTGGAGATATATTTGATCCTTGGCTGGTGGCACGGATTAAGTGGCCATAAATACAATCAAAAAACGGGGGACTGCTGCTAACTAGTGACTGAGGAATGAAAGGTGAGCCGAGAATGAACTCTCTCTTGAAGGAGTTAGCACACACCAGAGATTAAGGCTGATTGGAAGGCATTCCAACCAGTGTTGCATCTGCTGGAAAATACCAGCTCCTCTTCAATAGGGTTGACACTACTTAATGGGGATGTGGTGAATGAAGGCATCCTTTTATAGGGACCCTCTTTTAGATTCCAGTGTATTTAAATCAATCGCAATGATATTTTGCTTTAATGGCAGCAATCTGATAAATGGGATTGTTCCCTACCAATCAGGACTTCCCAAATATTGGACATTTTACAGGTAATTCAATGATAGAAAGTAATTATTTATTAATTATTTTAATCAACATTATTGTATTAATTTATGTTAAATGATATTAGTTGTAAATCCTACTTACACATTCAGTCAAACCTTTTCTCGAGGTCGACTGTCTCAAACAACAGGGTAAATTCAATTGCGGCAAACAGGACTCTACTCCCTAAAATGGCCCAAAAGTTGATTCCCGACTCTTCTATTCTTATGCCCTGACTTTGTCCCCCACAGCCCGTGTCCCATGGGAGAGTCTGGCCCGCCACCCCCCACAACACACACTTTTCTACGGCCTGTAGAATCCGTTCAGGAGAAAAATGGAGATGCTGATGGACAATAACTGTAATTATCTACTGTGCCTCCTCGAGGCGTAGATGGGCACCTGGTCAAAGTTGGTGGGAGACTGGAGATGAATGATGCGGCTTTGTGCAGCATGGTCATATCACTGGGTAAAGTTAAAACATACTCTGTGCCCAGTGAGAGTTTTTTTTTTGGACAGGTTCAAAAAATAATTAAAAAGGCTAATGAGTTGTTAACCTTTATCTCAAGGGGGCTGGAATACATAAGGGTGGAAATTAAGGTACAGTTGTATAAAGCTCTGATTAGACCACATCTGGAGTACTGTGTTTACTTCTGGGCACCGCACCTCAGGAAGGATATATTGGTCTTAGAAGGGGGTGTAGTGCAGATTCACCAGAATGATACGGGGGCTAAAAGGTTTAAATTATGAGGACAGGTTGCATAGACTATGCTTGTATTCCCTTGAGTATAGAAGATTAAGGGGTGATCTAATTGAGGTGTTTGAAGGTTTGATAGGGTAGCTAGAAATAAACTATTTCCTCTGATGGGGGGAGTCCAGACCAAGGGGACATAACGTTAAAATTAGAGACAGGTTATTCTGGGGTGATGTCAGGAAGCACTTCTTCACTCAAAGGGTAGTGGAAATCTGGAACTTGACCCCCACCTCTACCTCGTTACCATCACCCCACTTACTCCAAGGCTGCTGCTGTTACTATCTCACTGCCTGTCTGACATCAAACCCGGGATGAGTCAAAACTTCCCACAGCTCAACATATCAAAACACAAGCCATCCTGTTTAGCTCTCACCATTGGAATACATATATTAGAATGTATTGTAACAACAACTTGCATTTATATGGCACCTTTAACGTAGTAAAATGTCCCAAGGCACTCCACAGGATCATTATCAAACAAAATTTGACACCGAGCCACGTGAGGAGATATTAGGACAGGTGAAGTAGGTTTCAAGGAGCGTCTTAAAGGAGGAGAGAGAGTTAGAGAGGCGGAGAGGTTTAGGGAGGGAATTCCAGAGCTTAGGACCGAGGCAGCTGAAGGCATAGCCACCAATGGTGGAGCGATTAAAATGGGGATGAACAAGAGGCCAGAATTGGATACAGGCACAACATTCATACACGTGTATGTAGATATGTTGGCTGTAAAGCTCTTTGGGACATCCTGAGATCGTGAAAGGCGCTATATAAATGCAAGTTCTTTCTTTCTTCTTGCCTACGCACATGTAAATATACACACACGTGTATATATATATATATACTTTATCTCTATATATGTGTATTTATATTTATGTATTTATATACATATAGAATGTTAATCATATAATTTTAATTGCAGTGTACATACAATTGGACTTTTGTACCAGGTGTCATCACTGTCTTGTACCAACTGTTAATTATTGCTAATGAAACATTTTGAAATCACTGATCCACGCGAGGACTGAATTTCTGCTCTGAAACATGCCTTCGCCGATAGAATAAGGTTCTGCCTTTCATTCTTCAAGATCAAGGTCACGGCCGTGTAATATATGCACACTATTATGTTATTAGGCAGATGAATAATATATATGAGAATTGAACCTTGAACTTTGCTCTCTTACCCTGACAGAGATGCACTTTTTGCCCAGACTAATCTCTCCAGGTTGAGGCGGTAATTCCATTAGTTTATGAAAAGCATCTGCACATATTCAATGACCTTGGATGCAATTTCTTTATGGAGATGGGCAAAGGAATATTAAAATTTTAGGCACCCAAGGCATGTAAATTAACACTATATTTATTACATGCTCAAACCCTTTTTAATAATTGTGGGTAAAGAACGTGAAATGAAAGTTCAATGGTCAAGGTACAAAATAAGCAATGAAGACCATTTGTTTTTGAAATTAATTACCACAAGCACAACTTCAACAGCCTCGAACCAATATGCTTAAGGAATCATTTTGAGCTTAAATATAATTAGTTTCAATTGAATGTCTCTTTCCCCTTACACATGCCGAACAAAAAAAATCACGCAATTTAATAAAATTTTGCAAGGCACTGGTTAAGACATATTAATTTTTTTTTATGAATGAGACTAAACTGTGGAATGTGGTCCTGAGCCATTCAGACCAGGAAGGCTCCAGTTTCCATCCCCTGCCTGTGCAGAAAAGCTGCTCCCAGTTGAGGCAATGGTACAATTGGCCTCAAAGTCTCCCTAGCTAAAAGGAGGAGGAAAAATCAGCCAAGGTTCCTACCCTGGTTGTCATCCAGTGACTTCTGCAGGAAAGTTTGGGAATATGGACTCTACCAGGCTGTGCAATGCCAACAAAAGCAGCCCATGGTGATGGGCTTTCTATTTCGTGATGGGGAAACCCTGGTATCTACTCAGCACCACCCCATTGGAGATCAGGAGCTCATGGTGTAGCAAGCCAGAGAAATAAACCCTTCATCATAGATGTGGCCTAATGCACGGATGTGCAATGAGCCCATCATTTCCAGAAATCCTGGGACTTCAACCTGATGGTCACGGATGGGACACCACAATGTCACCACTGTTCATTTGGCTGAAGGTATAAAAGGATAAGAGAACAGCTGTGTTTTATGGTGCCAAAACCAAGCCCAATCACTAAATTATTGGTTTGAGCTTTGGATAATTGGTCAGCCTTCTCCATCAGACTATGCCTTGTGATTATCCCTCTCCTATTCAAACCATCTTCTTGTGATGCCTTCCACTGTCCCCTGGTCTCGATCGGTGCTTTAAACACTCCTGATGGTGCAAGGATTTCTTTTGTCAGGGTAAATACTAATCCCTTCTTTCAATTGAGATTTTGAATGATGCCAGCTCAAACATGAGTTCCATTTTAATTCTGTCTCTGCTGATTATTTTGCCATTTCTAGTCCTTTTAAACATCCTAACTGGTAAGGCTTGCTTTCAGTCTAATAGGCAGTGACTCAAGTCATTAGTGTGTTTTGGGTAGTGTGCTAGTTAATGTTCCTAACCAGCAGGACCCTTCCTCTTCTGGGAGGAGAAGGTTAATTTGTAGCTGGCTTGTTCTATATAACTAGTTAGAAGAATGTGACCACTGTCTCCATGGGGTTAGTTAAAGGCGTAGTATCTCCATGGTAAGAAGTCCTGCTGATATATTGAGAAAAGAGCACAGTATAACGGCAGCACAGTGTATTGATCATGTTTAGCTCCACTAATTAATCATTGGTGTCGTGGCCAATATTTATCCCTCAACCAACACCGAAAAGCAGATTACTGGTCATTATTTCATTGCTGTTTGTGGGATCTTGCTGTGCGCAAATTGGTTGCCACGTTTCCCTACATTACAACAGTGACTACACTTCAAAAGTACTTCATTGGCTGTAAAGCGCTTTGGGAAGTCCAAAGGTCATGAAAGGTGCCATATAAATGCAAGTTCTCTCTTTTCTTTCATTAAAAAAAAATTAAAATGGAAGTAGCGCATTGTAAAAGTTCACACTGCAGCAGAGATAGTACCTTCCGCAGCACAAACTTACCATGGGGCCAGTGGGGCAGCAATGTAACAAGGGTCTAAGGCAGGGCTTTTCCAGGAATTGAACCTTCCTGAAAACGTCCCAGTACAGGGCCACTTAAATTGCATTGCACGAGAAGAAAGAACATAATTCACTTCACATTAGAACCAAAGGGGAACAAAGAACGTCACTCCTGTGTGGAATGCCAGTGAAGGAATATCCTTTTACCAGTTGGCCAGCTTGTTCAATTAAATAATGATGAACTGGAATTTAACTCTTGAAGAGCTCATCACGGTGCTGGTTGTGTGAAGCCATGGTTCAGTGGGTAGCATTCTCACCTCTGGGTCAGAAGGCTGTGGGTTCAAGTCCCACTCCGGGGACTTGAGCACATAATCGAGGCTAACACCTCAGTGCAGCACTGAGGGAGTGCTGCACCGTCAGAGATACCGTCTTTTGGCTGAGACATTAAACCGAGGTCCTGTCTGCCCTCTCAGGTGGACGTAAGAGATCCCATGGCACTATTCAAAGAAGAGCAGAGGGGTTCTCCCAGGTGTCCTGGCCAATATTTATCCCTCAACCAATATCAGTGAAACACAGATTATCTGGTGATTATCTCATTGCTGTTTGTGGGATCTTGCTGTGTGCAAATTGGCTGCCGATTTTCCTACATTACAACAGTGACTACACGTCAAAAGTACTTAATTGGCTGTAAAGTGCTTTGGGCATTCTGAGGTCGTGAAAGGCTCTTTATATATGCACGTCTTTATTTATTTATTAATGGTATCAAGTTCCTCTTTTATGCATACTATAAAGGGTCATTCTTTCTTCGTTCTCTCTGATCTTTCCTTGTTGCCAGCCTCATGCTGTTCCCCTTCTGCCATCTGTAATAAAAGGCTGTTTCGATGGGATCTGCACAGGGCTCCACCCAAGGTTACAAAGATTATGGAAAAGACAAATCAAGTAGTAGCGATTAGATGATGCCAAGCATGGGTCTTACAAGCCTGTCGATTGGAGGAGGAAAGGTAGACGTTTTGACATCCTAGACAGAGTAGATAGAGAGAAACTGGTCTCATTGGCAGAAGGGTCAAGGACCAGAGGGCATCGAATTAAGGTGATTGGCAAAAGAACCAAAGGGGACATGAGGAAAATTTTTTTTACAGAGCGAGTGGTTAGGATTTGGAATGCACTGCCCGAGGGGGTGGTGGAGGCAGATTCAATCATGGCTTTCAAAAGGGAACTGGATAAGTACTTGAAAGGAGAAAATGTCAGGCTACGGGGAATGGACAGGGGAGTGGGACTGGCTGGATTGCCCTTCCATAGATCCGGTGCGGACTCGATGGGCCGAATGGCCTCATTCCATGCTGTAACCTTTCTATGATTCTATGAATGAATGAGTTAGAGTGGGAGATACTGCAATGCATCTCGATCTCAGCACAGTGAGGATAGAGGGAGGAGGAAGAACGTGTGGAATGGTGTATCTTGAGCTTAGGAAGAACAAGACAACTAAGTTCAGAGGAGCATGTCCAAGACTGCAACTCAAAGGGAAGGTAGAGGTGAGAGAAGATTTATCCACTGGAATATGATCGTGTGTGTAAGAAAGGTACATAATAATCCGCAGCTAAGAAGGCGGGTGAGCAATCCACTCGCAGTGCAGCTCTGATGTGTGAGATCATTCTGGAGATGAAGTTCCCTTTGATCTTCTCTCCTTCCCACACCCTCCTCCCTCCCCCCCACACACACACAGTGGAGATCAGATACTCAATGTGGTGGCCAATCACAGGCATCAACTCACATTGTATTAGTCCATGGTACATTGGGGAATCCAATATTACCATATCACAATAATTTATTCCCTTTCTCCCCCCCACCCCTCCCATCAGTTTCTCTCCTCCTCTCCTGAAGGCAGTGACTGTTGCCGGCAGCAGTCACCCTCTGGCACCTTGCCCGAATGGCTACTCTTCATGTCTAAGCGGGGGTCAACTAATAGCAGGGAGAAAGCAGAACGCCAAATCCAACCCCAATCTTCTCTTCACCGGATGTCCGCAAACAACCACTTTCTAGTGTAAATAGCGATCAGAAGCCTGAATGAACTATTCCCCTCCCTGGTCTAGGGAGGGTTGCAGCCTCCCTTCCCCCCAACCCTGGCTGAGGTCAGCTCACAGTGTGTACCAAGGATCAAAACTCTAACCCACTTGGCCTGTATGTCTCTGTTCCACACTGGGCAGGCCACTTGCCCATTGAACCATGCCACTGTTGCCAATAAGAGTGCTTTGTGACTATTTGATGGCGACAAATATCTTTCCTTAAATAAGTCACAAGAAATTAAGAAGCTGTTAAAATTCCCAAGATTCAATCTTATGTCAAGTTACAGTAAACACTAACGGACTAAAGAGATTTCTTACTGTGACCTAAAAATCTCTTATGAGCCTCTTAGAGACCTTTCGATTCACCCTCTACTTAAACTGCTTCCTAGACAATATAAATTCAAAACTATAATCTCCAGATAAATTCTGGACACTAGATTAACTGTCCAAAGAAACAGAAAAGCATAATTTTCTAAATTAATATCTAAGCCCCCTTCAAAATAAATAACATTAATTCAAAAATACAATTAACCAGCTCACTTGTTCTGCCGTCTGATTAAAGAGCTGTGTTGTCATAGTTAGGCCTATTTATATAAATAGAATAAAATATTCAAATAGCCTTGGCTATCCAGATGCTATGATTATTACTCTCCGCTGGTTATTAGCTCATTAACCCATTAGGTTTGAGCAGTCCCATCCCTGCCACTGGCTCAGTTAGGAATTATCTGGTCCAGGACAATGCTGAACTGTACAGATGAGGAAAGTCTTAGATTTGAACCCCTGGCCTGTTCTGAACTAGCTGATCTCAGCCACGGTTAGCAGTAAAGGTGCCAGAGTTGGGCTTAACCACTGGACAGGTACAAAAAAATAATAATTAAAAAGGTTAATGGAATGTTGGCCTTTATCTCGAGAGGGCTGGAATACAAATGGCACGGAAGTTATGTTACAGCTGTACAAAGCTCTGAGTTAGACCCCATTAGGAGATACTGCGTTCAGTCCTGGGCACCGCATCTCATAAAGCTTTAGGCAGGGGTGCAGCGCAGATTCTCCAGAATGATACTAACTGGGGTAAATTATGAGGACAAAATTCACAGATGAGGCTTGTATTCCCTTGAGTGAAGAAGATTAAGGGGTGATCTAATTGAGGTGTTTAAGAGGATTAAAGGATTTGATTGGGTTGATAGAGAGAAACTATTTCCCCTGGTGGGGGAGTCCAGAACAAGGAGGCATAATCTTAAAACTAGAGCTAGTCCGTTCACTGGTGATGTCAGGAAGCATTTCTTCACACAAAGGGGAGTGGAAATCTGGAACTCTCTCTCCCAAAAAGCTGTTGAGACGGGGGATCAATTGAAAATTTCAAAACTGAGATTGATTTTTTGTTAGGCAGGGGTATTAAGGGTTACAAAACCAAGACGGGTAGATGGAGTTAAGATACAGATCAGCCATGGTCTAATTGAATGGCGGAACAGGCTCGAAAGGCTGAATGGCCTACTTCTGTGCCTATATTCCTATGTTCACTGGGCGAGGGAAGGGAAAGCCAGATGTCCTGGCCCTGATTGCTGTCGAGTGACCCATGCTGAAATGCAAATGAGCGTACAAGATCGTGCTCGGCTGTAACGGTGCCCGTGGTCAAATAGCCGGCCAGCGCTCACCGCTGAGGCTCAATTGCGCACTTGGGTCAGGCACTAGATGGCTGGGAATTATGTCCCACCTTCAGGAGAGGAGTGGAGAAAAACGGAAAAAACAAGTTTAAACAGGTCCACCTCAGTTTTAAGCCGGGTGTTTTGACAGACTTTGAGATGTTGAATTATGAATGGGAAACAGTATGAGGGACTGTGGAGAACGCTGAAATATGATTACGTCAAGAGTCAGTTACATTTCATTCATAATTTTTGTGCTGATCTAAGTGAGGGATATTGGCGCTGGTAAAAAGAATCAAACCCACTAGGCAATCAGTATCGGTGTCAGTTTCACCCGTCAGAGTTTGCTATTGGACTCCGAGGCAGCCATGAATGCTAAATCCGTCACACTTATGAATAGATCTAAGAATAAACCGCCAGCATTACCTACAGAGATAAAAAAAATCCTGCTCGTGGCACTGCCATGCCAGCAGCCTAGGCTGACACTCCCAGTGCCAGTACTGAGGGAGCGCTGCATTGTCGGAGGTGCCGTCTTTCAGACGAGACGGTAAACTGAGCCCCCTCAGGCGGATGGAAAAAATCGTATGACGCTATTTGGCAGAAGAGTTCTCCCCAGCATCCTGGCCAACATTTATCCGTCAACCTAGATCACTAAATCAACAGATTATCTAGTCATTTATCTCACTGTGGGAGCTTGCTGTGCGCAAATTGGCTGCCGCGTTTCCCACATTACGACAGTGACTTCAAAAGTACTTCATTGGCTGTAAAGCACTTTGGGAGGTCCTGAGACGCTATATAAATGCAAGTTCTTTCTTGCATCTCGTTTCCTACTCTCGCCCGAATATCAAATATCTGGCGGAGTGCGTTGGGAAATCCAGACTGCACTGTTGCTAATGTAGTGAGTCCTTGTTTTATTTCCAACTGATGATAGAAAGAAAAAAAACAAGCTCTTAAATGGCCTGCTTCCAGAGTTCAGGAACAGATAGATCATGGCACAAATCCCGATGTCGTGCTATCCTGACCTCGGCATCTTAGATAATCTAAAACTGTACAACCATATAAAATTAAAAATAAAAATGATTTTCCGTTTAAAGCTGTAAACCAGTTATAAAACAATAACTTCCCTGTAATACACATGCAGCCAACCCCCTTGGACAAAGCATGACAAATCATAGCCTTTGGCCTCAAGATTAGACTCCTGATATATTTCTTTAATCTACAATCAATCCAGCACACTAGCCACTGAATTCAAACCGTGCACTTTCAATCAGAGCGGACTAGCAGTTTAAAACGATGCCAGATTGCTTGATGAGATCTATTGTCAATTGTGGTACTTAAGCAAGTGCATTACTAAAATACATATAGCAATGTATTCAGAAACTAAAGCCCGAAGGCATTATAATAAATGCGTGTAAATACTTATTAAATTGATAAACCAAATACAAGGTCCTTGTGGGATTCTTTATTTGGGTCAGTGTGATTATCCTAATCCTCCCTTGTGTCTTAGTAACAAGTGGCCTTTCTTTGTTTGTTTGTGAAAGGGGCCATGGCATGACACGGTTTGCAAAAGCAGACTTCAATGCTTTAATTACTGTGGTGGTATATAGTCACCACCCGCCCCACACAAAAAAAACTAACAGGGGGACACAACAGTAGAAACTGCTCAGTGTTTGGAGCAGTGGATCCCTGTCACCATCAATCTGCAACTTGAAATGGTGGTCGTAACAACAACAACAACTTGCATTTATATAGCGCCTTTAATGGAGCAAAACATCCAAAGGTGCTTCACAGGGGCGATTATCAAACAAACGTTGACACCGAGCCAAATAAGGAGATATTAGAACAGGTGATCAAAAGCTTGGACAAAGAGGTAGGTTTTAAGGAACGTCTTAAAAGGAGGAGAGAGGAGGTAGCGAGGCAGAGGGGTTTAGGGAGGGAATTCCAGAGCTTAAGGCCCAGACAGCTGAAGGCACGGCCTCCAATAGCGGAGTGATGAAAATCAGGGATGATCATCGCTGATTTTCATCGCCCCCTCCATTCTGGTGGAGGCAGACTGAGGTACTGAATGAATATTTTGTTTCTGTCCTCACAAAAGAAAGGATGAAGTTAATGTTGCAGTAGAGGAGGAGGGAGTAGAGATATTGGATAAGATAAAAGCAGATAGAAATGAGGTGCTAAATAGGTTGGCATCACTCAAAGTTAACAAGTCACTTGGTGGAGATGGGATGCATCGTAGGTTACTAAGGGAAGTAAGGGTGGAGATAGCAGAAGCTCTCACCACAATCTTTCAATCCTCCTTGGATATGGGAGTGGTGCCAGAGGACTGGAGGATTGCAAATGTTACACCCCTATTCAAAAAAGGGGAGAGAAATAAACCTGGTAACTACAGGACAGTCAGTCTAACGTTAGTGGTGGGAAAACCTTTAGAGAACTTTGTCAAGGACAAAATTAATTCTCACTTGGAGAAACATGGGTTAATAAGGGACAGCCAGCACGGATTTGTTAAAGGCAAATCGTGTCTGACTAACCTGATTGAGTTCTTTGATGAAGTATCAAAGAGGGTTGATGAAGGTAGTGCAGTAGATGTTGAATATATGGACTTTCAAAAGGCATTTGATAAAGTACCACATAACAGACTTACTTGGAAAATAGAAACACATGGGATTAAAGGGACGGTGGTAACTTGGCTAAAGGATAGGAGGCAGAGAGTAGCGGTGAACAGATGTTTTTCTGACTGGAGAGAAGTATGCAGTGGGGTCCCCCAGGGATTGGTATTAGGACCATTGCTTTTCTTGTTATATCTAAATGACCTGGACTTGGGTATAGGGAGTACAATTTCAAAGTTTGCGGATGATCTAAGACTTAGCAACGTAGTAAATAGTGAGGATAGTAGCAGACTTCAGGAGGACATTGACGGACTGGTGAAAAGGGCAGATACATGGCAGATGCAATTTAATGCGGATAAGTGTGAAGCGATGCACTTTGGGAGGAACAACAGGGAGAGACAGAATTATCTAAATGGTATTATTTTGAGGGGGGGGGGGCGCAAGAGCAGAGGGACCTGGGGGTAAATATTTACAAATCTTTAAAAGGTGGGAGCGCAAGTTTACAAGGTGATTAAGAAAGCGTATGGATACTTGGCTTTGTAAATAGGGGCATTGAATTCAAAAACAAGGAAGCCATGCTAAACTTTTACAAAACACTGGTTAGGCCTCAGCTGGAGTATTGTGTACAATTCTGGGCACCACTCTTTAGGAAGGATGTCAAGGCCTTGGAGAGGATAGAGAGGAGGTTTACCAGGATGATACCAGGGATGGGGGACTTCAATTATGTGGAAAGATTGGAGAAGCTGGGATTGTTCTCCTCAGAGCAGAGAAGGTTAATTGGAGACCTAATAGAGATATTCAAAATAATGAGGGGTTTTGATAGAGCAAGTAGGGAGAAACTGTTTCCACTGGCAAGTGGGTCGGGAGCCAGAGGTCATAGATTTAAAATAATTGGCAAAAGAACTAGAGGGGAAATGAGGAGAAATTTTTTCACACAGAGGTTTGTTAAGATCTGGAACACACTACCTGAAAGGATGTTGGAAGCAGATTCCATAGGAACTTTCAAAAGGCAATTGGATATGTAGTTGAAGAGGACTAATTTGCAGGGGTTATGGGGAAAAAGCTGGGGAGTGGGGCTAAATTGGACAGCTCTTTCAAAGAGCTGGCACAGGAACGATGGGCCGAATGGCTTCCTTCTGTGCTTTAAGTTTCTATGATTCTATTCTATGAATAAACTAAAATACTTACACTAATTTATCCCCGCCGCCCCTCCTTGTGTTGTGACGTGACTTTTTGATTTTTAGTTTATTTCTGTCTGTTTCAGACTCACCGCTCCTTGTGTAGCCGCTCCTCGGGCCTCTCGCGATGTTCTGCCAGTGCTGGTTCTCTCCCGCTCCTCGTGCAGCCGCTCCTCGGGCCTCTCGCGATGCTCTGCCAGTGCTGGTTCTCTCCCGCTCCTGGTGTAGCCGCTCCTCGGGCCTCTCGCGATGCTCTGCCAGTGCTGGTTCTCTCCCGCTCCTCGTGTAGCCGCTCCTCGGGCCTCTCGCGATGCTCTGCCAGTGCTGGTTCTCTCCCGCTCCTGGTGTAGCCGCTCCTCGGGCCTCTCGCGATGCTCTGCCAGTGCTGGTTCTCTCCCGCTCCTCGTGTAGCCGCTCCTCGGGCCTCTCGCGATGCTCTGCCAGTGCTGGTTCTCTCCCGCTCCTCGTGTAGCCGCTCCTCGGGCCTCTCGCGATGCTCTGCCAGTGCTGGTTCTCTCCCGCTCCTTGTGTAGCCGCTCCTCGGGCCTCTCGCGATGCTCTCAATAGTAACTTTCAAAAGGGAATTGGATATATACTCGAAAAAGAAAAATTTGCACGGCTATGGAGAAAGAGCGGGGGGAGTGGGACTGATTGGATACCTCTTTCAAAGAGCCGACACAGGCGCGATGGGCTGAATGGCTTCCTTCTGAGCCGTACGGTTCTATACCATAGAAAGTTACGGTGCATTGGCCCATCATGTCGGTGCTGGCCGAGAAAGAGCTATCCAGCTTAATCCCACTTGGTCCATAGCCCTGTGGGTTACAGCACTCCGAGTGCATATCCAAGTACTTTTTAAATGAGTTGAGGGTTACTGCCTCTACCACCCTCTCAGGCAGTGAGTTCCAGACCCCCACCACCCTCTGGGTGAAAAAAATTCTCCTCAGCTCCCCTCTAGTCCTTCTACCAATTACTTTAAATCTGTGACCCCTGGTCACTGACCCCTCTGCTAAGGGAAATAGGTCCTCCCTATCCACTCTATCTAGTTCCATCATAATTTTGTACACCACAATTAAATCTCCCCTCATCCTCCTTTGTTTCAAAGAAAACAACCCCAGCCTATCCAATCTTTCCTCATAGCTCAAATTCTCCAGCCCTGGCAACATCCTCACAAATCTCCTCTGGACCCGTTCTAGTGCAATCATATCTTTCCTGTAATGTGATGACCAGAACTGTACGCTGTACTCAAGCTGTGGCCTAACCAATGTTTTACACAGTTCTAGCATAACCTCCTTGCTCTTATAATCTATGCCTTGGATAATAAAGGAAAGTATCCTGTATGCCTTTTTAACCACCTTATCTATCTGTCCTGCTACCTTCAGCGATCTGTGGACATGCACTCCAAGGTCCCTCACTTCCTCTACACCTCTCAGTATCCTCCCATTTATTGTGTACTCCCTTGCCTTCTTTGCCCTCCCCAAATGCATTACCTCACACTTCTCCGGATTGAATTCCATTTGCCACTTTTCTGCCCACCTGACCAGTCCATTGATATCTTCCTGCAGTCTATAGCTTTCCTCCTCACTATCAACCACACAGCCAATTTTGTATCTTCTGCAAACTTCTTGATCATGTCCCTCACATTCAAGTCCAAATCATTAATACATACCACAAAAAGCAAGGGACCTAATACTGAGCCCTGTGGAACCCCACTGGAAACAGCCTTCCAGTCACAAAAACACCCGTCAATCATTACCCTTTGCTTCCTGCCACTGAGCCAATTTTGGATCCCATGGGCTTTTACTTTTTTGACCAGTCTGCCATGTGGAACCTTGTCAAAAGCTAAAATCCATGTAGACTAGATCAAACACGTTACCCTCATCAACCCTCCTTGTGACCTGCTCAAAAAATTCAATCAAGTTAGTCAGACACAACTTTCCCTTAACAAATCCATGCTGACTGTCCTTGATTAACCCGTGCCTTTCTAAATGACGGTTTATCCTGTCCCTCAGAATCGATTCCAATAATTTGCCCACCACCGAGGTTAGACCGACTGGCCTATAATTACTGGGTCTATCTCTTTCTCCTTTTTTAAACAACGGTACAGTGTTGTCACCTATATCATCTGCTGTGTATTTCCAAGATCATCTGTTTGTGTTTCTGAATCCGATGAAATGTGGTTTTCCTCATTCCTGATCAACTATTTTGGAGTAATATCTGATAAAGAGGCTATTTTCCCATTTATTGTGCTAAGGTTTTGATCACCCTGGCGATTTTGGAGTGTTAGGAATCTTACAACACCAGGTTATAGTCCAACAGTTTTATTATAAAACTGTTGGACTATAACCTGGTGTTGTAAGATTCCTTACATTTGTCCACCCCAGTCCATCACCGGCATCTCCACATCATGATTTTGGAGTGAACTAGAAACAGTTCAATCTGTCAGACACGAGGAGAGAATGGCAATAAGTTACAGAATCCACTGCAGGTACATGAGCACTTTGTGTTAAAAGTGTTACCGTCAATATTTTGGCAAATTTGATAGCTTGAGGAGGGAAATCGGCCAAGTATCATTTTCATGATATTGCAACAGGCAGCTGATATATTTCAGCGTGGTTCACATCGTGCACTGTGTGTTTGTAAACTTAAAAATAAAATTGCCAGACACTTTGTTTTAAATGAAAGACAGTGCCCCTTTAAATGAGAATGATGTCACAAGCATGGGCTTTAGAGAACGGTGATTCCATAGTGACATTGCTTACCCATCATTCCTGTTTGACCTTTCTTTCTATATCTGGTTTCCAAGCCTCATTGTTCAGTGCTGTCCAGCTGCTGTAAACAACGTCTCACCTCCGTTTAACAAATCCATGGTTTAAAAGGCTTGCATCATATTATTTTCATCCCTAAGTTCCTCTTTGCCCTGTCCCCTCGGACCTTCCTACTGGGTAAAGTCATTATAATGTGATATATAAAAGTGTCATGGTGCCCCAATGTTTTTTAAATCTCAGTTTGGAGAACGGTTTGGTGTAGCTGCCCGAACAACAATTCCAATACAGCAAGTTTTGGCCTCCCACTCCTGATACTGGATAATAGGAACATGGGAACAGGAGTAGGCCATTCAGCCCCTTGAGCCTGTTCCTCCATTCAATTAGATTAAGGCTGATCTGTATCTTAACTCCATCTACTCACCATGGTTCCATAACTCTTAACCCTTGCCGAATAAAAATCTATCAATCTCAGTTTTGAAATTTTCAATTGACCTCCAGCCTCAACAGCTTTTTGCGGGAGAGAGTTCCAGATTTCCACTACCCTTTGTGTGAAGAAGTGCTTCCTGACATCACCCCTGAATGGTCTAGCTCTAATTTTAAGGTTATGCCCCCTTGTTCAGCACTCCCCCACCAGAGGAAATAGTCTCTCTCTATCAACCCGATCAATTCTTCTAATCATCAACAATCTTTCATAAATTGGCTCTATCACTATCTTGTACATGCAGAACTTTGCAAAAACTGAGGCCCCAATGTCATTCAACTGTTTCTTTCCCATTAAATCATCTTCTTCCATCATATGTTCCACACAGTCAGAGCAATCAGACCTTTTATATCCAGCATAACACACAATGGCTGGGAATTTTCTGATCCTGACAACAGGGAAGCGAATAGAAAGAAATGAAATACCTGCATTTATATAGCGCCTTTCACAATCTCAGGATGTCCCAAAGTGCTTAACAGCCAATTAAGTACTTTTGAAGTGTAGTCACTGTTGTAATGTAGGAAAAAAGCACTACTTACTCACCAATAACCTGCTCAGTTTGGATTCCGCCAGGACCACTCGGCTCCAGACCTCATTACAGCCTTGGTCCAAACATGGACAAAAGAGCCGAATTCCAGAGGTGAGGTGAGAGTGACTGCCCTTGACATCAAGGCAGCATTTGACCGAGTGTGGCACCAAGGAGCCCTATAAAATTGAAGTCAATGGGAATCAGGGGGAAAACTCTCCAGTGGTTGGAGTCATACCTAGCACAAAGGAAGATGATTGTGGTTGTTGGAGGCCAATCATCTCAGCCCCAGGACATTGCTGCAGGAGTTCCTCAGGGCATTGTCCTAGGCCCAACCATCTTCAGCTGCTTCATCAATGACCTCTCCTCCATCATAAGGTCAGAAATGGGGATGTTCGCTGATGATTGCACAGTGTTCAGATCCATTCGCAACCCCTCAGATAATGAAGCAGTCCGTGCCTGCATGCAGCAAGACCTGGACAACATCCAGGCTTGGGCTGATAAGTGGCAAGTAACATTCACGCCAGACAAGTGCCAGGCAATGACCATCTCCAGCAAGGGAGAGTCTAACCACCTCCCTTTGACATTCAACGATAGCATTACCATCGCCGAATTCCCCACCATCAACATCCTGGGGGTCACCATTGACCAGAAACTTAACTGGACCAGCCACATAAATACTGTGGCTACAAGAGCAGGTCAGAGGCTGGGTATTCTGCGGCGAGTGACTCACCTCCTGACTCCCCAAAGCCTTTCCACTATCTACAAGGCACAGGTCAGGAGTGTGATGGAATACTCTCCACTTGCCTGGATGAGTGCAGCTCCAACAACACTCAAGAAGCTTGACATCATCCAGGACAAGGCAGCCCGCTTGATTGGCACCCCATCCACCACCCTAAACATTCACTCCCTTCACCACTGGCGCACCGTGGCTGCAGTGTGTACCATCCACAGGATGCACTGCAGCAACTCGCCAAGGCTTCTTCGACAGCACCTCCCAAACCCGCGACCTCTACCACCTAGAAGGACAAGGGCAGCAGGCACATGGGAACAACACCACCTGCACGTTCCCCTCCAAGTCACACACCATCCCGACTTGGAAATATATCGCCGTTCCTTCATCGTCCCTGGGTCAAAATCCTGGAACTCCCTTCCTAACAGCACTGTGGGAGAACCTTCACCACACGGACTGCAGCAGTTCAAGAAGGCAGCTCACCACCACCTTCTCAAGGGCAATTAGGGATGGGCAATAAATGCTGGCCTCGCCAGCGACGCCCACATCCCACGAACGATTAAAAAGAAAGGCGGCAGCCAATGTATGCACAGCAAGATCCCACAAAGAGCAATGTGATAATGACCAGTTATTCTGTTTTTTAGTAGAATCATAGAATGATTACAGCATGGAAGGAAGCCATTTGGCCCATCGAGCCCATACTGGCAATGTTGGTTAAGGGATAAATGTTGGCCAGGACACTGGGAAGAACGCCCTTGTACTTCCTTAAAATAGTGCCATGGAATCCTTCACGTCCACCTGCGAGGGCAGACGAGGCCTCGATTTAACGTCTCATATGAAAGACGGCACCCCCGATAGTGCAGCACCCCCTCAGTACTGCACTGGAGTGTCAGCCTAGATTTTGTGCTCAAGTCTCTGAATGGCTGACTACCCACCCCCATTCAGAATAGGATAATGGAGGGGGGGGATTTATCATCTGATTTATCTATCACAAAAGTCTAATGTTTTAATTATTTTCTGATTTGAATGAAAAATAGTCTAAAGGAAATTGTACATATATACATCTCTTTATTACAAAGAGCACACCTAACGTTATATACAGGACACAAAGAATATGCTGACAATCAGCTGCAGATTAATTCTCAGTAAACCGCAGTAATGGTATCACGGTCATTAATCCTACAGCATGAGTATCATCACATATCAAGGATGTGGGGCCCACAGACTGAATGACAGCCTTTTTCAAGGTAAAACTGATCAAAGAAACCAAACAGGAACACACACAAAACTGAAGCTATAAATAGGAACAGACATTGGGAATGATTTTAAGGCAATAATCTAACTCCGATATGAAGATTTGTTTTTGTAGTTTATCCGAACCCCTCAAAGTTTTACTGCTTTGTAGCACCCATCTGGGTACCGATTATAATATATCACGCAAACTCTGTACCTATCATGTATACATCACACAAACACAAACTCTCTGTACCTATCATGTATACATCACACAAACACGCTCTCTGTACCTATCATGTATACATCACACAAACACAAACTCTCTGTACCTATCATGTATACATCACACAAACTCTCTGTACCTATCATGTATACATCACACAAACACGCTCTCTGTACCTATTATAACATATCACGCAAACTCTGTACCTATCATGTATACATCACACAAAAACAAACTCTCTGTACCTATCATGTATACATCACACAAACACGCTCTCTGTACCTATCATGTATACATCACACAAACACAAACTCTCTGTACCTATCATGTATACATCACACAAACTCTCTGTACCTATCATGTATACATCACACAAACACGCTCTCTGTACCTATTATAACATATCACGCAAACTCTGTACCTATCATGTATACATCACACAAAAACAAACTCTCTGTACCTATCATGTATACATCACACAAACACGCTCTCTGTACCCATCATGTATACATCACACAAACACACTGTCTGTACCTATCATGTATACATCACACAAACACGCTCTCTGTACCTATTATAACATATCACGCAAACTCTGTGATGTATACATGATAGTACAGAGTTTGCGTGATATGTTATAATAGGTACAGAGAGCGTGTTTGTGTGATGTATACATGATTGGTACACAAACACAAACTCTCTGTACCTATTATAACATATCATGCAAACTCTGTACTATCATGTATACATCACACAAACACACTCTCTGTACCTATCATGTATACATCACACAAACACGCTCTCTGTACCTATCATGTATACATCACACAAACATGCTGTCTGTACCTATCATGTATACATCACACAAACACGCTGTCTGTACCTATCATGTATACATCACACAAACACGCTCTCTGTACCTATCATGTATACATCACACAAACACGCTTTCTGTACCTATCATGTATACATCACACAAACACAAACTCTCTGTACCTATCATGTATACATCACACAAACACGCTTTCTGTACCTATCATGTATACATCACACAAACACAAACTCTCTGTACCTATCATGTATACATCACACAAACACAAACTCTCTGTACCTATCATGTATACATCACACAAACACGTTCTCTGTACCTATCATGTATACATCACACAAACACAAACTCTCTGTACCTATCATGTATACATCACACAAACACGCTCTCTCTGTACCTATCATGTATACATCACACAAACACAAACTCTCTGTACCTATCATGTATACATCACACAAACACGCTTTCTGTACCTATCATGTATACATCACACAAACACAAACTCTCTGTACCTATCATGTATACATCACACAAACACGCTCTCTGTACCTATCATGTATACATCACACAAACACGTTCTCTGTACCTATCATGTATACATCACACAAACACAAACTCTCTGTACCTATCAAGTATACATCACACAAACACGCTCTCTGTACCGATCATGTATACATCACACAAACACGTTCTCTGTACCTATCATGTATACATCACACAAACACAAACTCTCTGTACCTATCAAGTATACATCACACAAACACAAACTCTCTGTACCTATCATGTATACATCACACAAACACAAACTCTCTGTACCTATCATGTATACATCACACAAACACAAACTCTCTGTACCTATCATGTATACATCACGCAAACACTATCAACAAATTAATGAAGTCTGCAGACACCAAAAATGCTTCGAAGATTTTTGACCGAAAACAGCTAAAAAGTATCTTCCCTCGAAGGTTTGATGGGTAAATGAACTGCCCGGTGCAGTCCTGAGCCACACAGACCAGACCAGCAAGTGCCAGGTTTGATTGCTGGCCTCTGCTGATTTAACCTCTCTCCAACGAGACGCTGGTCCGGGTTCTCTGAAGCTCTCCTCAGCATCTCCCGCACCTGCGAACGAAAAATCACCAGGAGCTCCAGCTCCCAATCACAATGCCGCGAGTCCTGCTGCAAACCGTGTGTTGATGGTTTGGGTGATTCGCACATGAAGGCAGCACCAATCTCTGCCGCGATGTTACCCCCCCATCCCACCCCATCCTTTGAAAAATCCCTGACACTCAAGCCTAGATTTCCCGACACGTGTTATTTTAACGCTGGCACTTTTCATTTTAAGCGTGTAAATGTGTGCGTTCGACATTGCCGACTGGAAAGTCCGTGTGTCATTGTCTAGACTGGTACGCTAAGACCGGTCACTTGGGCGCGGTACCGTTGGGGTGGCAGGACTAGTGGAACTGTATGCCAGCTCATGTCAGCACTAGGGTCGCCAACTCTGGTTGGACTTATTCCTGGAGGTTTCACCACGACCTCCGGCCTCCGACCGCCCCTCTCGCTCAAACTGCCTTTTATCCTCCATCTCCAATATTTTTATAATTAATAAATGAAAATGTTGAAAGAAAATGAAAAAAAAAACGCACACGATATTTTTTTTAATGCACTTGTGACTTTTCTCCCGCGTGCTGCTCGCAGCAGTTTCCAGGAGATTAATCTTTAATTCCTGGAGACTCCAGGACAATCCTGGATGATGGGCCAGCCTTCCAAGAAGGAGGGGGGGGGAATTTGTGGAGGGGAGAGGGGGGTAAAGGAACTATCGTATTTACTCTCTCTAAAGGATAGTTTTTTTTTAAATGAAAATTTGACAGACTGAGCAAAGCACATTCACATAATTGAGCTATAGTTCTGCGATAATCTATCCAGGCCTGCGCTTATTTTCCCGGGAAAAAAAATTGATGGTCCTTCAATAAATCACGTCGGCAGTCTTCCTCTTTTCAAGAGTCTGACAGTGGAGAATTGACGATGGCTAGGGCAGTCCCATGTCAGCTTCTAATGAAAACGTCCCTAGTCTCCTGCACCAGTACCAGCTGCCCGCGAGCATAATCTATCGGCATATGGACAAGGCCACTCTAATCTTCCGCAAGGTCATTAACAAGAAGGTGAAAATTACACGCAGCGCACCAGCTGTGCTCTCCTGATCTCTCCCCGGGGCAGCCGAACTCCCAACATTCCTTAAAGGGCACAATACATGGAAGTGTGAATCGGGCTGCATTGTGCCAGGCTATGCATATGTGGAGTGGATTAGATTAGATCTGTACAGGCCGCTTTTTGCAAAGCTAAGTCCGAGGAGGAGGGGATTCTAAAACTAAAAAGGTAGGGTAGACGTAGAGATGATGTTTCCACTTGCAGGGGGAGACCAAAACTAGGGGCCATAAATATAAAATAGTCACTAATAAATCCAATCAGGAGAAACTTCTTTACCCAGAGAGTGGTTAGAATGTGGAACTCGCTACCACAGGGAGTAGTAGAAGCAAATAGCACAGATGTATTTAAGGGGAAGCTGGATAAACACACGAGGGAGAAAGGAATAGAAGCTGATAGTTTTAGACAAAGAGGTTTGGGAGGCTGCTCGTGTGCAGCAAAAACACCGGCGTAGACTAATTGGGCCGAATGGCCTGTTGCTGTGCTGTACATTTTATGTAATTCGGTGTAAAAAGGGGTGGAGATCTACTGCTGATAAAATGAATCTGTTTTATTTCCATCCTCAGGTTTCTTTCCTTCTCTCCCAAGGGTTTGGGACCCCTCCTGGGTGCAGTTTCACAGGCACTAGTTGTGCTCCAGCACCTTCCCTAAGTGGTCATTTTAAATCTGTGAGCCTAGCCAGTTAGTATCGGAGGGCTGACTGCCCATGGGGGGCATCGTGACCAGGACCAATCTTTTCCTTAGCCATGTCAACATGCACACACTCACTCCAGCAGGTGCTACTGGAGAGCCATCACAACAAGAAACCCTGGCTGACTTTTCCTCTCCCAAGCCCAAGTTTCAGGGGGCCAATTGTAAATCAACAACAACCCCCCAACCTCCGCCTCCTTAACTCAGAGCAGCTAATTCAACACAGATCTGGGACCATCCAGGCCTTTTTCTAAATTATTTTTATTCATTCTCGGGAGGTGGGTGTTGCTGGTAAGGCCGGCATTTATTGCCCAGCCTCAGTTGCCCCTTGAAGGTGGTGGTGGGCCGCCTTCAAACCACTCCAGTCAGTCGGTAAATATTACACTGAGGTCTATATCTCACCCAAGGAGGACTTTTGTAACAAACAGTAACATCACAAATGTAGATTAAATAATTCACGGAGGGAGAAATGGGTGGGGCAGTAGGTTATGATATTGCCCTTTCACTTCTGTGGTTCTGAGTTTGAATGTAGTTCGGACTGGCCAGCTCTGTGAAATGGGTTTGGTCAGCGTTAACCCGGTTCGGACTGGCCAGCTCTGTGAAATGGGTTTGGGCAGCGTTAACCCGGTTCGGACTGGTCGGTGGCCTACAGCGTGAAGCTGGCACAAAAACCGACAAGTTCACTCAGGTAGGCCACAAAATTAGAAAGTATCACATTGGTGCAGTTGGGAGGGAAGCTTTCAGCAGGGTGCGAATGTTCTCTTGCTGGTCTGTATCCTGCACCTGGAAGGAGGTTTGGGTGTCTGAGAAGGAGGATTGCCTTTTGCAAGCCTCAATGAAGGGGCCCAGACCACCTGGCAGATTTTGCAGTGTTTATGACATTGTGTTGCTGGGTTATTTATTCCCACAAGTGAATTAATATAAACAACAGAACTAGTTCCACAACTTTCAAAAGGTAATGGAAGCAAGAACTTAAACTTTTTGTAATGCCTTACGATGTCCTCAGAATGTCCCAAAATGCTTCATGGCCAATGAATCATTTTTGAAGTGCAGTCACTGTTTTTACATAAGCAAACGTGACAGCCAATTTGTGCACAGCAAGGTCCCACAAACAGCAAATGGACCAGACGAGAGAGAATGTTGGCCAAGACACCAGAGAACTGCATACTCTTTAAATAATATCATGGGTCTTTAATATCCACCTGAAGAGGTAGATGAGGCCTTGGTTTAATGTCTTGTTGACCGGAGGTCACCGGTTACGGTTATTGGCTTAGTACAAAGAGGAGAAGAGTCAATTCTCTCTCAACTCTCAATTCGCTTTATTCACGTCGTTAGATCATATACATATAGCTTATACGTTTGGTTAGATATAGACATGCAGTTTGCACCAGGTTATATAGTTTTATACCCAAACTAGGATCTAAACGCACACCCATTAGGTTTCTCTGACACTCCGAGTGGTCACAGAATATAAAGGCTAATACCCGAAAAGGAGAGCTGACGCTGGCCGTTCTCTCTCTCTCTTTCGACGTCGTGTCTACGTCCCTGACGTAGGTTCTTCCACTTCCGCGATGGTTGGTCTCCGGAGTCTTTGCTCTGGCTCCACGCCCGAGATTCTTCATTCTTATTCCGAATCTTATCTCTTCAAGCTGTGCTGTCTCTCTCCCATTGGTTTAGGCTTGCTCGCCTAGTCAGTGTCTTCTCCTCATTGGCTCTGTCCCAAGGACTTAAGTAGCATTACCTCATTACTCCTTCTCTAAATAAGGACTTGTGTCTTATCACATCTCCTTTGTCTTTCACGAAACTTAGCTAATTCAAACCGGTTCCAGCCAGCTCAGGCCAACGACTGAACTCAGGTTACTTCAGTTCAAAAGTTGCTTTTGCCTGTGTGTCAGCAGTTCGGAATAAACTCAATAGTTTCTGCAGCCCCTGGCCAACAGTCTCATCCAAAAGACAGCCCTCTGACAATGCGGCACACCCTCAGTACAGCATTGAAGTATCAGCCTAGATTAGGTACTCAAGTTGTAGAGTGGAACTTCAACCCACAACCCTTGGACTCAGAGTTGAGAATGCTACTAATTGAGCCAAGCGGTCATTTAGCTGCAATATAGCCGCGAAAACCCCACGGGAATAACAACCCGTTTTGAACCACAGTAACTGCAGGAAATTCACGTGTATAGCTCTTAAGCCCAGACACGAAGCCATTATAACGAGCCCAGACGCATTCGGGCGCAGGGATCGATAAACGGGCGTAAAAGATCGAGGAAATATGGGCGTAGCGTGATTACGTGCGTAACACACTTGCGCACGAGTTTGCTCGATCTTTTACGCTGGGTACTTGCTTAACACCCCGATTCTGTGTGTCTCTGGGCACAAATACACAGGAAACTCCACCCCCCCACCTCGTTTCGTGACCTTTCCCAGAGGCTTTCCAGGAGTGTAGTATCGACGCTGTTATTTTTGTATGATAATCTGATTTGCTCCATTTCCTGTCTCAGGTCCACACTCATCCCGATTTTAGACCATCTGTAAGGACTGTCACTTCTGACAAATTGCTAAATATATTTAACGCATAAAAACTACATGCAGTAATGCTGCACACAATCTGGAATGAAATGATAGGTTTACCATTCAATGAGCAGGTCCTTCTGAGGTTGCCCGTGTCTATAAGGCCTCAGTGCATTGTGATGTACTTTGAGCTGTTCTGTAGAGGAATCTTGTCACCACAATGCATAAAATAAACATATTCATTTGATTAATGAGTTAGTCCCATTAACTTAAATACTTGGCCTCCATCCATCCTGCAAGAAGTGGCTTAATTTTACAATATTTACTTCCTTGATCCAGTTTTCCAGGTCAATCCAAGGGTTAAAAGGTCAAATAAGACTTTCGTTCCTGTTTCTCAATCTGTAACTACTCTCATTTTCCACATTTCTTCTCATCTTTTTTAATCTAAATGTTTTTAACAATGAATATAGTCAGTGTATCTTGGCCAAAGCAATGTTAAAATTTGCTTATTATAAATACATGGGATTGTATTACAGGGTAACAAAAATAATTCCTGCCATACTCCAATTGAAAATTTCAAACCTGAGATTGATAGATTTTTGTTAGGCAAGGGATATGGAACCAGGGCAGGTAAATGGAGTTAAGATACAGATCAGCCATAATCTAATTGAATGGTGAAAGGCCTCCTCCTGTTCCTAGCTTCCTTACCTACCTCACATCTGGAAGATTCAATGTACATGACAATATTTTGGTTGTTGAAGTTTGTTGAACTTTGCTTAGTTATATCACTCAAGTCTTTCTCCCGTTTCCAGTCTGTGCCCACCAGTTATTGCAAGGAGGAGGTCAGGGTGGTTTGGGGTAGTCTGCACTGCAGGCTCGAATCTTCATTGCAGCTGGTCAATCTACGGTTCCCTCGGGAGTCGGTGGAGGCAGTGAGTATTGATTCATTCAAATGCAAATTAGATCGAGTCCTTTCAGAAAATAATGTTTTGGGATACAGTATATGAGTAATTTGAGACATGACATGTGGTAAGTGTAGCATGTTTGGGAGGAACTCAATTCGAATCTGTACACATTCCTGGCACCTCCCATTGTTTAACTTACAAGTGGCCAGCAAGGCCTCCATGATTGCACACCAGATCTCAGGCATCCATTCCCATTTCACTAATATGTTTTACTTCTGGCGTATGAACTAAATTTCTTTGATGGATCTTATAAAGGGAGTATTTTAAAATGTTCAGCTCCTTCTAACATGGCTGTTTGTCATTGTGTGTCACCATGCTGTCTCTCACATCACATGGCATTATCATAGAATCATAGAATGGTTACACCAATGGAAGGAGGCCATTCAGCCCATCGAGTCTGTGCCGGCTCTCTGCAGGAGCAATCCAGCTAATCCCACTCCCCCTCAGCCCTGCAAATTTTTTCCCTTCAAGTAATAATTCAATTCCCTTTTGAAAGCCATGATTGAATCTGCCTCCACCACCCCCTCGGGCAGTGCATTCCAGATCATAACCACTCGCTGCGTAAAAATGTTTTTCCTCAAGTCGCCTTTGGTTCTTTTGCCAATCACCTTAAATCTATGTCCTCTGGTTCTTGACCCTTCCGCCAATAGGAACAGTTTCTCTCTATCTACTCCGTCTAGTCCCTTCATGTTTTTGAATACCTCTATCAAATCTCCTCGCAACCTTCTCTGCTCTAAGGAGAACAACCTCAGCTTCTCCAGTCTATCCGTGTAACTGAAGTACCTCATCCCTGGAATCATTCTAGTAAATCTCTTTTGCACCCTCTATAAGGTCTTCACATCCTTCCTAAAGTGTGGTGCCCAGAACTGGACACAATACTCCAGTTGTGGTTGAACCAGTGTTTTATAAAAAGGTTCATCATAATCTCCTTGCTTTTGTTCTCTATGCCTCCATTTGTATGCCTCCATTCTCTATGGTTCCCTCCCAGTCGGGGAACACTTCAGCAGTCATGGACATTCATCCACCGACCTTCGGGTAAGCGTACTCCAAGGCGGCCTTCGAGACACACGACAACGCAAAATCGTCGAGCAGAAATTGATAGCCAAGTTCCGCACCCATGAGGACGGCCTCAACCGGGATCTTGGGTTCATGTCACGCTACACGTTACCCCACCAGCGAACAAATGTTATCTGTTTTTAATATAATGGGTCATTTGCTGGCTCTCTCTGCCTTCCGGATGTTTCTGCCTCTCTCTGTTTTTTTTCTCTGTTTTTTTCCCTGTTTGTTTTTTTGTTGAATGTGTATTCGGGGGTTCTGCAGGTGACACCTCTCTGTCTGAACACGGTGATTGCCTTGGCAACGGGCAGTTGCAGGGGCAGTCTGTAAACACCATGTATTGTTCTATATGTATAAATGCGTAGGCTTCAAGGAGCTCCTGAAACATTTACCTGAGGAAGGAGGAAGTCTCCGAAAGCTTGTGAATTTAAAATAAAATTGCTGGACTATAACTTGGTGTTGTAAAATTGTTTACAAGTTTCCATTTGTAAAGCCCAGGATCCCGTATGCTTTCTTAATTGCTTTCTCAACCTGCTCTACCACCTTCAACGATTTGGGCACATATACCCCCAGATCTCTCTGTTCCTGCACCCTTTTAGAATTGTACCCTTTAGTTTATATTGCCTCTCCTCGTTCTTCTTACCGAAATGTATCACTTCACACTTTGCTGCGTTGAATTTCATCTGCCACGTGTCCGCCCATTCCACCAACCTGTCTACGTCCTCTTGAAGTCTATCACTATCCTTCTCACTGTTCACTACACTTCCAAGTTTTGTGTCATCTGCAAATTTTGAAATTGTGCCCTGTACACCCAAGTCCAAGTCATGAATATATCAAAAAAAGCAATGGTCCTCGTACCGACCCCTGGGGAACACCACTGTATACTTCCCTCCAGTCCGAAAAACAACTGTTCATCACTACTCTGTTTCCTGTCACTTAGCCAATTTTGAACCCATGGGCTTCAACTTTGACGACAAGCTTATTACGCAGCACTTTATCAAACGCCCTTTGGGAGTAATCCGAAGATTACTACCTTTGAGGTCCTGCTTACTAATCTCATTCCTAACTCCCTAAACTCTTCCTGCAGGACCTCATCCCGCTTTCTACCTATGTCGTTGGTACAAATATGGACCACAACCTCTTGCTGTTCACCCACCCGCTTCAGAATGTCCTGCAGCTGCTCAGTGACAATCGTGACCCTGGCACCAGGGAGGCAACATACCATCCTGGAATCACATCTGCGGCCGCAGAAACGCCTGTCTGTTCCCCTAACTATGGAATCCCCTATCACTATTGTTCTCCTGACCTTTCTCCTCCACCCCTGTACAACTGAGCCACCCATGGTGTTGTGGACTTGGCTCAGGCTGCACTCCTCAGAGGAACCCTCTCCCTCACCAGTATTCATGGTTAGAGAGCGAGACGCCCTCAGGGGACTCCTGCACTACCTGCCTGGTCCTCCTTGTCTGTCTGGCGGACACCCAGTCCCTCTCTGCCTGCACCCTCTTAAGCTGTGGGGTGACCACCTCCTGAAACGTGCTCTCAGCCTCACGGATGTACTGCAGTGACGCCAACTGTTGCTCAAGCTCTGAAACCCGGAGCTCGAGCTCCTCCAGCTGACAACACTTCCTGCACCTGTGGTTGTCCAGGACACAGGAAATCCTGGAGTTCCCACCTGGCACAAGATGTGCATTTGACAGTGCCCTGCCATGCTTCTATTTATTATATTTTTAACTGAACTTAACAAAAATAAACTTAAAGACTTGAAAAAAAACTCACCAGAAAAAAAACTCACCAGCTACCAACCAGTCAGCTCCTTCCCTTGTTCTGACGTCACATGAGATTTTCTTACCCACTCCCTGAAGCCCCTCACTCTTTATTCTCTCCAACGCTCTGCCCCCAAACTCTTTCAGCTCTGCTCTCCTTACCTTCAGGCTCTCCGATTAGTTTAAGTTATTTATTTAATAAATAGCAGGTTATAGTTTCCCAGCTCTGAGTTTAACCCACTGCCCTAAGCTAGAGAGCAAAATATACTCACCAAACAATCACCTACCTGCTGTCCTGTGACATCGCTCTTGATTATTTTTGTTTTTGACTTCACCGAATACTCCGCCCCTCTTATACCGCATTCAGATCCACACTGGCACCGACTCCGCCCCTCTTATACCGCGTTCAGATCCACACTGGCACCGACTCCGCCCCTCTTATACCGCGTTCAGATCCACACTGGCACCGACTCCGCCCCTCTTATACCCCGTTCAGATCCACACTGGCACCGACTCCGCCCCTCTTATACCCCGTTCAGATCCACACTGGCACCGACTCCGCCCCTCTTATACCGCGTTCAGATCCGCGCTGGCACCGACTCCGCCCCTCTTATACCGTGTTCAGATCCGCGCTGGCACCGACTCCGCCCCTCTTATACCCCGTTCAGGTCCACGCTGGCACCGACTCCGCCCCTCTTATACCCCGTTCAGGTCCGTGCTGGCACCGACTCCGCCCCTCTTATACCCCGTTCAGATCCACACTGGCACCGACTCCGCCCCTCTTATACCGCGTTCAAGTCCGTGCTGGCACCTACTCCGCCCCTCTTATACCGCGTTCAGGTCCGTGCTGGCACCGACTCCGCCCCTCTTATACCCCGTTCAGGTCTGTGCTGGCACCGACTCCGCCCCTCTTATACCCCGTTCAGGTCTGTGCTGGCACCGACTCCGCCCCTCTTATACCGCGTTCAGATCCACGCTGACACCGACTCCGCCCCTCTTTACCCCGTTCAGGTCCGTGCTGGCACCGACTCCGCCCCTCTTATACCCCGTTCAGGTCCGTGCTGGCACCGACTCCGCCCCTCTTATACCCCGTTCAGGTCCGTGCTGGCACCGACTCCGCCCCTCTTTACCCCGTTCAGGTCCGCGCTGGCACCGACTCCGCCCCTCTTTACCCCGTTCAGGTCCGCGCTGGCACCGACTCCGCCCCTCTTTACCCCGTTCAGGTCCGTGCTGGCACCGACTCTGCCCCTCTTTACCCCGTTCAGGTCCGCGCTGGCACTGACTCCGCCCCTCTTTACCCCGTTCAGATCTGCGCTGGCACTGACTCCGCCCCTCTTTACCCCGTTCAGGTCCGCGCTGGCACTGACTCTGCCCCTCTTTACCCCGTTCAGGTCCACGCTGGCACCGACTCCGCCCCCTTATACCCCGTTCAGGACAGCGCTGGCACCGACTCCGCCCCTCTTATACCCCGTTCAGGTCCGCACTGGCGCTGTTCCTGCTGATCACTCCAGGATGTTTGTTACAGCAAATACTCCATGCCAACTTAGCATCCCAGCTTGCTTCATCTGTTAATCCAAATATGACTAACAGTTTAATGCAATCTTATAACAAGTGGGTGAGACTCAATAGTAAAGGTGACCAGCAAAAGCTGCAGAGCCTCACTGAGTTCTCATAGAATCATACAGCGTAGAAGGAAGCCATTCGGCCCATCGTGCCTGTGCTGGCTCTTTGAAAGAGCCCACTCTTTGACCCACAGCCCTGCGCATTTTTCCTTTTCAAGTATCTATCCAATTCACTTTTGAAAGTTCTAACGACGCTTCAGTCTTCCCATCTCGTCAGGGTTGATATTTTTACTCCTGGCGGAAAGTCCGCGGGAGTGGACGGTAATCCCGCGCGAGAGGCTTCGTCTCGTTTGAATGCCGCCAGTCAGGTGCTCACCCATTTTGGACGGAAAGCACCAGCTGGCCGGCGGGGGATTGGGGGGGGGGGTCAAAGATCGGTAGGCCCAGAGCTGAACCCCGTGTCCTGCTCCCAGGCAATGCTGCTCTGAACTAGTTC
This sequence comes from Heptranchias perlo, assembly GCF_035084215.1. NCBI lineage: Eukaryota > Metazoa > Chordata > Chondrichthyes > Hexanchiformes > Hexanchidae > Heptranchias > Heptranchias perlo. Next base: position 31,247,057 of record NC_090355.1, read on the forward strand.
CTATAAGCGATACACGTAAGGTGACCGTGGGAGTGCATCACTCTCTCTCTGATTTCTGTTCTCCCTCATGTGGGCTGCTGCTCAAGATGCCTCCCTTGGCAGTACAGCTCAGGTCATGAATCCACCACTCCTGTGACATGGGGCAAATCACAGCAATGAAGTACTTTTGAAGTGTAGTCACTGTTGTAATATAGGAAACGCGGCAGCCAATTTGCACACAGCAAGCTCCCACAAACAGTATTAACATAATGATCAGATCATCTGTTTTAGTGATGGTGGTTGAGGGATAAATATTGGCCAGGACACCGGGGAGATCTCCCCTGCTCTTCTTCGAAATAATGCCGTGGGATTTTTTACGTCCACCTGAGAGGGCAGATGGGGCCTCGGTTTGACGTCTCATCAGGAAGACGGCACCTCCGACTGTGCAGCACTCCCTCAGTACTGCACTGGAGTGTCAGCCTGAATGTTGTGCTCAAGCCTCAAACCATGGCCTTCTGACTCAGAGGCGAGAGTGCCACCGACTGAGCCAGGGCTGGAATAGTTTTATGGGCCAATTTTACCGCAGACTTTGTGTGACTGGAAGTCGCCGTGATTGTGCAGACAAGGTTTTCATATCAAATCCCTCCCTCTGGCATTTTGATGGAGATGTTAACCCATTTAACATAAAAAGGTTTAAGCCTTTGTTCAAATAGACATTGGGGGGGGGGGGTGGTGGGATTTGATATTAACGCTTTGAGAGTTTGTCCCTCACAGCAATTTTCAGGCTACATCTGGCGTGATCTCGGCCCCATTTGGTTTCACAGCAGCAGTTGGAGATCGTCTGGCACAGGGAGCCTTATCCCACTGTCAACGTGGCTTATTGGACAGCACCTCTCGCCTCTGAGTAAGAAGGTGACGGGTTTTCAGCCCCACTCCAGGACAGGAGCATTTAACCTAAGCTGACACTCCAGTACAGCACGGAGGGAGTGCTGCACTGTCGGAGGTGCTGTCTTTTGCGAGAGACGTTAAACTGAGGTCCTAACTGCCTCTTTCAAGTGGATGTTAAAGGTTCCATTCCTCTCTTTCATCAGCTCCACCAAAAACAGGTTGACTGATTATTCACTTCATTGCTGTTTGAGGGAGCTTAAAATGGCTGCCGCATTTCCCACCAGTTAAAATTGCAGTTGGGGCCCAATGACATCATCGGACCACAGATATGACTGCACTTCCAAGTAATTCGTTGTGTATGAAGCACATTGAGGTGGTCGAGCAACGAGATAAGAGGCACTACATAAATGCAAGTTCGTTCTTTCACTTGGACTTACCAGCACAAAGCAAAATTTAATTTAATGTTAGCAAAGATCCACTTTTGGGTAAAGTTAAAATTTTGCTGTCATTTTCATTCGCAAAGCAGCGCAGCTCTGCAAGTACACAGTCGCAATGTCCCACTTTCCCTAACAATGGACCGGTGCGGAACTGGCAGTATAACTCAGTGCCATGCTAAACATAGGAACATAAGAAATAGGAGCATGAGTAGGCCATACGGTCCCTCGAGCCTGCTCTGCCATTCAATAAGATCATGGCTGATCTTCGACCTCAACTCCACTTTCTCGCCCGATCCCCATATCCCTTGATTCCCCCAGAGTCCAAAAATCTATCTATCTCAGCCTTGAACATATTCAATGACTCAGCATCCATAGCCCTCTGGGGTGGAGAATTCCAAAGATTCACAACCCTCTGAGTGAAAAAATTCCTCCTCATCTCAGTCTTAAATGGTCGATCTCTTATCCTGAGACTATGCCCCTAGTTCTAGACTCTCCAGCCAGGGGAAATAACCTCTCAGCATCTACCCTGTCAAGCCCCCTCAGAATCTTGTATGTTTCAATGAGATCACCTCTCATTCTTCTAAACTCCACAGAGTATAGGCCCATTCTACTCAATCTCTCCTCATAGGACAACCCTCTCATCCCAGGAATCAATCTAGTGAACCTTTGTTACACCACCTCTAAGGCGAGTATATCCTTCCTTAGATAAGGAGACCAAAACTATACACAGTACTCCAGGTGTGGTCTCACCAAAGCCCTGTATAATTGTAGTAAAACTTCCTTACTCTTGTACTCCAATCCCCTTGCAATAAAGGCCAACATTCCATTTGCCTTCCTAATTACACGCTGTACCTGCATGCCAACTTTTTAGTAACCTTTAAAGGCCACGGTGTCATAAGAACATAAGAAATAGGAGCAGGGGTGGGCCATATGGCCCCTCGAGCCTGCTCTGCCATTCAATAAGATCATGGCTGATCTTCGACCTTAACTCCACTTTCCAGCCTGATCCCCATATCCCTTGATTCCCCTAGTGTCCAAAAATCTATCAATCCCAATGACTGCGCATCCACAGCCCTCTGGGATGGAGAATTCCAGAGTTTCACAACTCTCTGAGTGAAGACATTTTTCCTCATCTCAGTTCTAAATGGCCAACCCCTTATCTTGAGACTATGACCCTTAATTCTAAACTCTCCAGCATCTCAGCATCTACCCTGTCGAATCCTTGAAGAATTTTATACGGTTCAATGAGATCACATCTCATTCTTCTAAACTCCAGAGAGTATAGGCCCATTCTACTCAATCTCTCCTCACAGGACAATCATCTCATCCCAGGAATCAATCTAGTGAACCTTTGTTGCCCCCCCTCTAAAGGCAAATAAGGAGACTAAAACTGTACAAAGTATTCCAGGTGTGGTCTCACCAGAGCCCTATATAATTGCAGCAAGACCTCCTTACTCTTATACTCCAACCCCCTTGCAATAAAGGCTAACATACCATTTGCCTTCCTGATTGCTTGCTGTACCTGCATGTCCACTTTCTGTGATTCATATACAAGGACACCCAAATCCCTCTGACTACCAACATTTTTTAATCTCTTAGTCTTAGTGTCAAACCAATATCTACACTCATCAGCCCTCGATAAGTTGCAAGTCTTACAATGATTTACCTGATGAAAATAATGACAATATTGTATATAACAGACACAAAAGACTCCCTGTATCCAACTGAAGACTGTTTCTTGGTAAACTAACAGTGATGATGTCTCAAACACCTTCATTCCCCTCCTGTGAACAGCAGGCAATATTGTTGTCAGCTCTCGGGTTACCAAATCTGCAGGGGAATAAAAAAAAAGCTCGCACCTCAACAATAAGAGCGTAGAAGAGAAACATCTGTTCGCCCTGTGTTCCTCATTCTCTTTATCCAACAACACACAACACTAAAACACAAGGGGCGATTTTAACCCTGTCTGCCCAGCGGAAACCAGGCGGACGGGCAGTTTAAATCGGGCGGGAGGCTTACCCGTCGACGCCACGCTCCGTTCCCGCTGTCGGCTATTTTAACCGGCTCTTCTGAGCAGGCGTCAAGTACACCCGCCTGAAACCAGCGCCTCTCCTCTTTAAATGTGCAGATCGGGGTCCGATGATGTCATCCGGCCCCCAGCTGCAATTTTAACCGGTGGGCCTGAGTAGGGGAAGCCGTCGTGGCTTTCCCCGCCAGGTGAAGCTAACGGGAAGAGGACTCGGGCCAGAAGAGGCCCAAACAGGTAAGTTTTGTTAACTTTAGTTCAGGCCTCCCTGTAAATATCGGGGCACCAATGTTCACGGAGAATGGCCGCTTGGGTGAATTCCCGGACGGTCGTCGACCAAACCCTAAACAGTCACCAACAGAAGAGGAGGTGAGAAAATTGGCGGACAGGAAAAAGTAGGAGCAACACGTTTCTATCCTCTTACAGCAGGAGCACAAAATCTGGAGATAACATTACATAGCCAGCATTCGCATTGCTCAACGCAATGCTTCCTATTTTTATCCCTCGCCTATTCTGTTGATGGAGAATCTCAATATATTGAAATAGCTTCAAGAGCTGTCTCTCATTTTTCTCATAAACATATGCCTAGCAATGTACTCTGCCTGACAGCTATGAATAATAACATTTATACACAGTCAATAAATTTTACAATATTAATAGTGCCAGGGGTATTTTCATACATTTTATCAACGATGTACAATTTCATCGGAGTTTCTTTATAATTTGAGTATTTTGGTATTTGGTCTGTTCAATATTATTGTACATTTTCCAAACTGTCTTTGAACAGTCGACGTAGCCTTTTTTTTACATCTAACCTATACTGGGGTAGATCTGGACTTTGTGCGACCGTGTAAAACGGGTGATAACGAGTCGGCAGCCCATTTTTACATCTCTCCCGATTTTTATTTCCACTGCCGTGGCCTTAAGACAGTTGGACCAGGTTAGCAGCTACACATCACGACCGTTCTCCACACAGCAAACCACACATGGGAGGTGTGAACAGAAATATTCAAAAATACTGACAGATTTTGCAATGTGAACCCACGCTCTGCTTTAAACTGAATTGATGTGGGACCCCCATCGAAGATGATTAATTATTCACAAGATACGGTGTCACATTCAAATCTGAGAGAAACTCCACCAGTAAAGCTACCATTTGTTACAGGTGTTTCCCCCAATTTTCTCAATCCTCTCCTGAAGACACCATCTCATGCTGAGTTACAGACCCAAAGGTCCCAACAGGCCTCTGGTGATGGCAAAGGTCAGAAATTACCTTTGGACATGTTAGTGAACATTCCTTGGTCCTACAACTGATGTTTAATTTTGTTAATCTGATACAAAGTAAGATTGTCTCCATTTAAAATCGACCCATAAAAATAAATTAATTGCTTGCTAAACTTCAATATGCAAATCTGCATTCTGGGTTAGGTTCAGTGTGTCAGTGATGGCTATTTTCTCTAGAAGTACATGACACACCGCCTTCCCTGATGGCTTATTTGGTGAAGGTGCACTGCCTGATGTGGCGCTGAGATGTACAGATCCAAAAGAAAGACCCAGGTCCAATCCCAGGTGTGTGCTGAACTAGCTGGTGCCTCACAATTGGACTGCCTTCCAATACTCACTGTGTTAGGCTCGCGCGTGAGAAATTGGGTGAGGGACCAGAGCAGACTCATGGACCAACAAAGAGTCAATGCCTTCAGGACAAGAGACAAGAAGTTATAGACACCAGTGGCACCTCCTGTGCCATTGTTCACAGCAAGTTGGATGATGCACTGTTTTATAAGGACATGACTGTTATACCATGTAATGCACATGGTATTACTCTGTCCCTTTAAGACCTACATCACTGTTTAATTGTTGTTTGCTGAGGGAACCTTGCAAATTTCAAAACGCTTGTGAACTTTAGGCTCCCGGTCATAGGCACTCAGCATCAAGTGACAAGATTGTTTTGCATCTGTAATAAATGTGAAGTCTGGAATGTGATGGGCACACACACACACAGACCTTTTATATATTAAAAACACTGAGTGGGTAACAGAGTTCCATTTCAAAGTGCATCGAAAACTCCTATGTCAGGGTCTGTCTATGGGAAAACCTATTATAAAAGGTGTCAATATTTTGGATCCAGTACCAGTTAATGCCTTTAAGTGGCGCTATGACAGAGGTCTTCGATGTTAAATGTCACCTAATGTTAGCTGCTAGATAGCTGATATCTAGCGTATTAAGAGTTACTGCTAAAAAACAAGATGAGTTTGCTTGCAGTTGTAAGCCGCAATTACTCAGCATTGCTATGGAGCAATCTAAGTTTTTGGGAGTTCAGCTAAAGTAACCAGCAGCCATGTTGGTAAAGGGACAGGAACGGAAGGTGAAAAGTAAAGTTTGAAATAAATTTTGATGGTTCTTTTAAGATCTGTGTTGTCCCAAATGAAGAAAATTCCCACTACCAACTGTCTCCTTAAACCCCTCTCCCCTGCCCCCTCCACCCTCCCTACCAACAAGTGTGAGGAGCTGATGGACTCACTAAGATTGAGACCATCTGTTCAGCTGCATCTGCTGCTAATCCCCCCTCCCCACTGTCCTTGTCAACCAAGCCAAACCTCCCTCCCCGACCCCAGCCCTGGTCCTGTGTCTTACTCTAGTTTTTCTCCTATTGCCTCTCATGCCCTCTCCGAGTTCAGCTTGTCCGTGAAGCACACTTCCTGCCCCATTCCTACTAAACTGCACATTGCCCTAATCTTAATACTACTCTACTGTAAAATTATTTGAATGACTCCTGCTGATCTGCCATGGTGTTGTGTGGAACGCTGTTGTGATGCACAGCTGCTAACTTGGCCTGTCCCTTTAAGGCCACTGGTCAGTAAAGAAGTGGTATAAAAAGGCACATCCTGAGAACAATTAGAGCCTCATTAACCTTGCTGTCCGAAGATGCTATAGATTGGCAGTTACTTGGTTTCACTACTTGGGAAGAGGCCCGGTTATCTCAAGGTCAGAGAACCAACAGGAAATGCCTTGTATTGTATACTTTTTTAAAAAACAAATTGTTTTACTGTGACTTGTTGGTGTATGATGTTTGACCAATGCGCTCGACACAAGAATTTTATATTTATATGATATAGATCAATAGGTGCTTTAGAAACAAAATAAGGGTAATTTTGACTTTGAGTGATAGTGTAAAATGGGTGATATCCAGCCATTGGTGGTATTGAAAATCGGGAGAGGGACTTCAGTTATGTGGAGAGACTGGAGAAGCTGGGATTGTTCTCCTTAGAGCAGGGTAGGTTAAGGGGAGATTTAATAGAGGCGTTCAAAATCATGAAGGGTTTTGATAAAGTAAATAAGGAGAAACTGTTTCCTGTGGCAGAAGGGTCAGTAACCAGAGGACACAGATTTAAGATCATTGGCAAAAGAACCAGAGGTGAGATAAGGAGAATTTTTATTTTACGCAGCGAGTTGTTCTGATCTGGAATGCGCTGCCTGAAAGGGCGGTGGAAGCAGATTCAATAATAACTTTCAAAAGGGAATTGGATAAATACTTGAAGGGGAGAAAATTGCAGGGCTCTGGGGAAAGGGCAGGGGAGTGGGGCTAATTGGATAGCTCTTCCAAAGAGCCGGCACAGGCACAATGGGCCAAATGGCCTCCTTCTGTGCTATAAGAGTCTATGATTCTGTCTTTAAATGTATAACAGGTGGCTGAATCAATATTGCCCATTTTACACTGTCGCCCAAAGTCAAAATTACCCTCAGTGGCATTTACGTTGTTTTCTATTGAAAATTCAGAACATTAACTTCGATTTTAGATCACTTGTTTTTATTTTTTTTTAGGCAATGCTCTTACTGATGGGCTGGTTCACAAATGCACTGGCAGTGACGTAATGAGTTCTATCGTCCAGGAAGGTGCTGAGTTCAATCTCTACTCGGCTGAATTGTCTGACCTCAGCCGGGGCAGCATTTGGACGTTGGACGGAGGACAGGATTTGGCCTGGCTGTGATGCCTTCTGTGGTCAAAGAGTCCAGCAACATTCACTCCTAGACTCGGATGAATAGCCACTTGAGTAAAGTACCAGAGCACTCAGGCACCAGTTTGTGTCAATACCTTCAAGAGTTCAGGAGGGGGTGAGGGCAGAGAGCAGGAAATTGGCTACCGAATGATTAAAATATATCCCAAGCTTGGAGGGGAGATTCTTTTTTTGAATAAATAAAAATAGTTTTTTTTCTGCTCTGGCGGTGAACTCTTTACATAAATTTCTGTCTGAATGATTAAAAATCCTGCTTATTTTATGGATGAAGTCATGATAGCGGAATTGTATCTTGTATTATGATTAATAATCAGTACAATTGGCATCTAGCCTGTCAGCCACCCTGCAAATTATGAGGTAGTATTGAAATAAATAATGCAATGAAAGTCAAAGTGGTTGACCTGACGTTGACCTTTCCCTACCAGCACAGGTTAGCAACATAAAAGTTTGCGAAGTACTTTCATCTAGCAGAGAGTAACAGGAACCTGTGAGTAAATCCCAACCGTTGAATGGGCAGTGCTGTCGTCTTGCTTGTTTAACACATTCCTAGCAATGAGGAGTGACAGACAGCATTGACGAGCAGGTAATGAGAGATTTCCTTCATTAGGTTCAACTAAACCCTTCCTGGGATGACCTGATTCAACCAAGGCCGAGGGTCCTTTAATTGCTTCATCTCCTGTCCCAAGAAAAGAGTTTGTGATTAAAGTGGCAACTGCGTTAACCCTTTGTTCGCTGAATTTCCTCTCCAGTTTTCAAAAATACATATATCCTGACTGAACTGCATCTATCACTGGCCATGAGTTACAAGCTGACCAACGCAAAGCAGTCGTTCATCATCTGAGCTGTGTAGCGGGACACTTTATTTTCCCTCCCCCCCCCCCCCCCCCCAGTATTTACTGATATGATTGTCATTGTGCCCCACGCATTCTTATGTCAGACTGTGCAGATTATGTTGCTGTGATATGTCCCGCCCCCCCGGCCTCCACCCCCCCCGGCCTCCTTGTTCCCTCACTTGGGGTGCATTTCATTCTTACAACTGTGCCATTGCAGATGACCGCCTTGCCCATGTGACCAACTCGCCCTGGCCTGAGGAGTGCTTCATGTGAACAGAAACAAAGGAGGGTTGCGGGGCTGAGGGAGGGCGAAGAACTTGCACGTGGACTGTACCACAAAACAGATGGCCACGGGGTGAATTACAGGCACGTATTGGCTCCTACGTTGGTTTGGGATCTGTACGTGTGAGCAGTCAAGTAACTCAAGTCAACATGCACATCTATAACTAAATGCTAACCATCCATTATTCTTTACGTAATTATGTCGCTGGGGCCATGGGGTCATGGATCCTGTGAACTTTGGATTTATGTCCACTCTTGTGATTTTCACCAATCTGGGTAACAAACAGGATTCCAGGACGTTAATAAGGATTTATCTACACTCACAAGTGATCAGAGGCATCGATGTACCAAGGATTGTTCCCTTGTTTGGTGCTCTCCTTAGCCCCAAGTACTGATCATGAGTGGCTGCTGACAGCTCCTAGCTGGCCATTCCTTCTTATCTATTGATCTTCTTTGGTCTTTCCTGCAGGTCATTGCCAGATCTGGGTTCGTACTGCTCATGTATGTCCCATCTAGCTCTGGTTAGCACTCCTGACATGATTAACTCGCCACACATCCCATCTTCAGTCCTTAATATTTCAGACATTTCTTATTCTGTTGAATTCAGAAAGCTAAGTTGCCATTTGTAATTGTTTGCCTCTCTAAAGTTTATATTTAAGAAAATAAGTAAAAAGGCCATTCGTTCCCATCAAACCCATTCCTTCCACAAACCCTACCACACTTATTCAGCAAAGTGACTAACCATGGATAAAACTTCCATGAAATACTTGAGTCATCCAGTGGGTCTCAACGTAATTCAGCAAACTTGAACACATTATTTAGTTCCAACATTTGAGGAAACTCATCTTAGAATCATAGAATCATTCAGCACAAAAAGGAGTCCATTCGGCTCATCGTGTCTTTGAAAGAGCTATCCAATTAGTCCCACTCCCCTGCTCTTTCCCCATAGCCCTGCAAATTTCTCCCTTTCAAGCATATATCCAATTCCCTTTTGAAAGTTATTATTGAATCTGCTTCCACCGCCCTTTCTGGCAGCGCATTCCAGATCATAACAATTCGCTGCATAAAAAAATTTTCATTTCCCTCCTGGATTTTTTGCCAATGATCTTAAATTTTAATTGAGTTTCCCACATTAGAACAGTGACTACACTTTAAAACTACTTCATTGGCTGTAAAGTGCTTTGGGACACCCTAAGGTCGTGAAAGGCTCTATATAAATGCAAGCTCTTTCCTTCTTTTTCTCTGTAACAGCTTTTCTGGCAGTCTGCAAATTTAATGTCGGAAAAGATTTATATATATGTCTTGAGATATATATATATATACACATTTATATATCATGAAGTCAGTTCCCTTCTCCTTCCATTAATTGTACACATGAAGGTGCATGTGACCCTCTCCCTGGGCAGTTCAAGCAACCCTTTCCTTCACTCAAGGACACCCAACACCTCTGCTATTATCAGCCAAATAAACGCTTTACAAGGTAGCTTGGCACCACATGTCATACTGTAGTTGCAGTTTATAGACATGTTATGGTTAATATTCTGCAGATGGATGGGGAATTTAAACAGAACATACTGAAAAGGCTTTGATTAATAGCATTCGCTGAATACATTCCCTAAATACACTGAAAATGCGAACTCTGCTAGATTTATTGACTTGCAGCAGAGATGTTACTGTACACCTGCTTTGTGATAATAGTATTCTGCTAATTAATTAAAGGCTGCCAGTGCTGTCATATTGAGGGGTTATGTGGAAAAATCCTGCTCAAGTACTTATCAGACAATTAGTTGGCCGTATATTTTCTCATCAATTAACCCTGCCCAATGTTTCTCAGACTACAAAGCAAACGTTTTAACCCTTACCTGTAAAGATAATTCAAAATTGGGAACTGAATGTACCGTCAGCCGTGGCTCAGTTGGTAGCGCTCTCGCCTCTGAGTCAGATGGTCATGGGTTCACGTCCCACTCCAGAGACTTGAGCACATAATCCAGGCTGATGCTCCTAGTGCAGTACTGAGTGAGTGCTGCACTGTCGGAGGTGCTGTCTTTCAGATGAGACGTTAAACCGAGGCCCCGTCTGCCCTCTCAGGTGGATGTAAAAGATCCCATGGCACTATAAGAGCAGGAGTGTTATCCCCGGTGTCCTGGCCATTATCTATCCCTCAACCAACGTCACTAAAATAGATTATCTGGTCATTATCTCATTACTGTTTATGGGACCTTGCTGTGTGCAAATTGGCTGCTGCCTTTCTTACTTTACAACAGTGACTACTCTTCAAAAGTACTTTGTTGGTTGCAAAGCGCTTTGGGATGACCTGAGGTCATAAAAAGTGTGATCTAAATGCAAATTCTTGCCTTTGTTTTATTACATCACTTTAAACTAAGAATATGCTGCTTTAGTTAACAGAAATAATTAGCCGACACTTTATGACCCTCCAAATGTTTTTGCCTCTGCTTTCCTGAAGCCACTGGCTGAACCTGAAGCAAATTTCAATGGGCATCAGGGATCCTCCAAATCATTCACATAAATGGTCATTCTTCCTGTGTGAGCCTAGTGAGTGAGTAGGCTATTCGACCATGGCAAGCATCACAGAAGAGCCCTTACCTGACATCCACGTACCCACATTTTTTAAGTCGGGGTGGGGAGGGGTCACTGGATGCAGAGCCCATTGAATTGCTGGGTAATTTCTCCCCTCTCACTCTCACATAGACTGGAGTTCAAATCTAGGACCTTAGCTGATTTCAACACTGTGCAGTGAGCTTACCAGCTGACCCATTGGGAATAATTAACTCGGACTGGACCACTACAAGCACTGTCCTTACTGCACTTCATCTCTAGCAACAATGCAAGGTCAGATAAAGACTACAGCAACCCTGACCTAGAGGCTCCATTCATTGTACAATTGCCTGGCTATACACTAAAAAAGCACTTACATTTATCGAGTGCCTTATCACATTGAAATGTCTCCAAACCCATCGCACAATGAATAAATTTGCAGTGCGTTGACTGTTTTTTTTACCACTTATGTGTGCGTTTATAAAGTGCACTGAAACAGTCCATCCCAATAAATACTAGCACCTGTTTACCACGAGGCTGATATTAAAACATAAAAATTTCCAATTGTCAAAGGCAGCAAATGTCAAGCAAAATATTATTTGTTTGAAGTAACTGGGCAAAAATGAGGGTTTTAGGTAAAATGTTATTAAAAGGAAATGAATGGGACTTCTGAAAAGGAACCCAATCAAACATAGTGTATATTTTAATAATTAACAGAGGCAGGGTGAGCTGAAGAACCTGATGATGGGATAGGAACATAGGAATTGCTAGATGAAAAAAGACCAAGGTCCATCTAGTTCGCCTTCTACCATCCTGATAGTTGCATGATACAACGATAATGGAGTTGTTGACCAATCAGAGCAATCAATCTCCATCAATTAGTCTACAACAGACACAGACATGAGGCGAGGAAAACCCCAAGTGGTGGAGAGCTTTGGGAACCAAAGTCATCTGTTCCCCCCAAGCCTGCTATACTTACCATATGTCATGTCTCAAGTTACTCACCATTCTTGGACTGATCTTAGGTATTGGCTATCTGCTATAGAGCCATCAGTCATCAATCCAGAATTCTCTTCCTGAACCATTCCTCTTCGTGGTCTATCTTTTCCCGTCCTTCCAAAGCCTCCAAAAAATCCACCTCATTGGCCAGGTCTTTGGTCGCCTCCCCTAAATCCAGCTTGATGCCCTTCTCCTCCCCCTTTTCCTACATTACAACAGTGAATACACTTCAAAAGTACTTTATTAGCTGTAAAGGGCTTTGGGAAACCTTGAGGTACATAAATGAAAGTCATTCTTTCTTTCTTTCTGACAAGTGCCTTGGGCCATTTTGCTATTTTAGAAGGTGCCATATAAATGGGCTACATTTTGCATACCTGTTTAAGTGTTGATTTGCATTTAACAAAATGCCTAACAAAGTTATGTTGAAATTCCAAAAATCTATTTTTTAAGTAGAAGAAAAACACTAGATCACCTCTAAGGCTCCCATTTCAGAAGTGATAGTTTAAATTTCAAGATTTATGAGAGTGATTTTTGGTGATCTATATTTTGTTCTTCATCAACTAGATGAAAAGTATTAATAGACTTTAACGGTTAGACTTTCATGGTCATACCCAGCTATGTGGCGCAGCTTTCTACAATTACCAGACGTGTTAAATAACACAAGAGTACACAAGTCAATACAATGCATCCTCTCTTCAATCATCTATATGATTACAGCAAAGGGCATGATATACACAAGTGATATATTAACATTTAGAAAACTGTTGATATATCAGCACCTGAATTAACTTAAAAAATATATCATTGTGTCTCCTCAGAGGCAGTTTGCTGTTGGGAGCCTGGTTATCCTCATTAGTATAAACCATGAAGCCCCGGTCAATGGTGTCTGTTTGCATCAGAAAATAAGAAAGCATGGAATACTTCAGTCTGCTCCTGCTCATGGACCATGTACAGTCCACCCAACTTATTTAGAGCACCCGAGGGAATTACACAGATTTACATAGAATCTATAGCACAGAAACAGGCCATTCAGCCCAACTGGTCTATGCTGGTAATTGTATTCCACATGGGCCTCCTCCCAATCGAATGACGTCTTACCACCCTGCCCCCGTATCCCTCTGTTCTCTTCTCCCTCATGTACACATCAATCATCCCCTTAATTACATCCATAGCTATCTGCTATAACAACACCAGCACGGACTTCAATCCCATCAGTCTGTTCGACAAAATATCACCAGGGCAATCAAAAATAATTGAGGAAAACTCAACAATGTCTACCTGCACCTACATCTCCATTATTGATCACTAGCAAGTTGGTTTGGACAGATGATATTTTTGTGGATCCCAGCACTGCAAGGGCCATTGTTAGTCGTGGAGTATTTAATTATGAATGGACATCCTTATCCCCATACTCTTCGATTCCATTTCCAACCAGATATTTACCCAGCTCTCTTTTGAAGGAGTTACTCTAAACAACATTAACTGCTTTTGCCAGGGAGTCTGTTCCGCATTTATATAGCGGCTTTAATGGAGAAAAATATCCCAAGGGGCTTCACAGAAGCGTAATCAGACAAAATGGCTGCTGAGCCAAAGAAGGAGATATTAGGAGGGGCGACCAAAAGCTTGGTCAAAGAGGTGGGTTTTAAGGGGAGGGGGTCTTAAAGGAGGTGGAGAGGCAGAGGGATTTAAGGAGGGATTCCAGAGCATTCCAGGGCCTAGACGGCTGAAGGCACTGCTGCCAATGGTGGGGCAAAGGGACGGGAGATGCACAGGAGGCCAGCGTCAGACAAACAGAGAATTTGGGAAATTGTAGGGCTGGAGGAGGTAACAGATATAGGGAGGGGCAAAGCCATGAGGATGAGCATGGGGATGAGAATTTGATGTTTTGGGGAAACAGGAGCCAATGCAGGTCAGCAAGGACAGGAGCGATGGGTGAGCAGGGCCTGGTGCAGGATAGGAACAGGCAGCAGAGTTTTGGATGAGCTGAAGTTTACAGAGGGTGGAGAATGGGAGGCTGGCCAGGATAGCATTGGAATAATCAAATTTGGAGGTGACAAAGGCATGGATGAGGGTTTTAGCGACTGAGGCAGGGATGATATTATGAAGGTGGAAGCATGCGGTGTTTGCGATGGTCAGAAACTCAATTCAGGGTCGAATAGGTCGCCAAGATTGCAAACAGTCTGGTTGAGCCTGAGGCAATAGCCGGGGATGGAGATATAATCAGTGGCAAGGGTGGAGAGGTTGTAGCAGGGGCCAAAGATGAAGGCTCACAGCAGGGTCCCGGTGATTAATTTTTAATTCCTGGAGACTCCCAGAGGGTTGGCAACCCTATCCCAGCACCTAGTAATATTGCGTGGCACAATTTTACACCACAAAAGTCTACATTTTGGACCAAAGATACTTTCTTCTTATTTCTGTGTCTTATGAGCTGGCAACATCTGTCATTAAGGTTTTCATCAGCAGCAAAGCGCAGAACTCAAGCTACGGTCCTAATCCCTGTTCTGTCCTTATCCTGCCTCTATCTGGTTCTAAGCCTGGCAAAAGGTAGCAAACCTAACAATGACCCTTCTAATTATTTTGGAATTTAGCCCATGTAAACAGGGAAAGTGGATCAATGAGTTGAATTACATAGAGCCCATTGTTTACATCAATGTCTAGGTTGTTGGAAATGCAATCTTAAAATGTAACTGACACTGCCTACTTACGGTAATGTGTGGTATGATCAGTTCCCACTCAGGATCTGCTGCTTTCTTGAAAGCTCCACATCCGTGAATGAACAATCATTCGCACATGTAAAATCAATTTGTTTATCCATGAACATTTTACAAAATTACAACGCAAGACAAGGGTTATAACAGGGTCAACTGACAGGATGGGAGCGTTTTACTGAGACTCTTACTCAGACAATGAAAGACACTGTTTCATACTAGGGTGAGGAATATCAGTGCGGGCCGCGGAATGGTTTTCCACTTTGGTACCCATTGTGAGTGTCAAGCACTCCCAGGCCAGATACAGGCACAGAGAAAATGTTTCCACTTGTGGGTGGAGTCCAAAACTAGAGGTCATAAACATCAAATAGTCACTAATAAATCCAATAGGGAATTCAGGAGAAGCTTCTTTACCCAAAAAGTGGTAAGAAGGGGGAACTCGCTAACACAAGGAGCAGTTGAGGCAAATAGAATAGATACATTTAAGGGGAAGCTAGATAAACACGTGAGGGAGTAAGGAATAGGAGGGTATCCTGATAGGATTGGACGAAGTAGGAAGGGAGGAGGCTCGTGTGGAGCATAAACACCAGCACAGACCAGTTGGGCCAAATGGATTGTTTCTGTGCTGTAGTTTCAATGTAATGTAGTATGAGCCAGATGCTGAGTAACATTCTCCCTATTCTCCCCACAGCAGTATGTCCTAACCCTGCCCCCATCTGCATCTGTGACATTTTTTTGCCTCCAGTTTTGTACCAGCCACCCTCGTAGCCACTCTGGATGACATTGCCAGTTTGTGCTCAATTAGTTTTGTGCTGTGAACTCATGTGGCTACTAGGAACCGGCCAAATTTATATATTTGTAGTATTTTAAAGTAGGAACATAGGAATAGGTGTGGGCCATTCAGTCCCTCAAGCCTGTTCTGCCATTCAATTTGATCATGGCTGATTTCTTATCTAAAATCCATCGACCCACTTTGGTTCTGTAACCCTTCATACCCTTACCTAACAAAAATCTATCAATCTCAGTTTTGACATTTTCAATTGACCCCCAGCCTCAACAGCTTTTTGGAGGAGAGAATTCCAGATTTCCGCTACCCTTTGAGTGAAGAAGTGCTTCCTGACATCACCCCGGAACAGCCTAGCCTTAATTTTAAATTTATGCCCACCAGGGGAAATAGTTTCTCTCTATCTACCCTATCAACTCCTTTAATCATCTTAAACACCTCAATTAGATCACCCCTTAATCTTCTACACTCAAGGGAATACAAGCTTAGCCTATACAGCCTGTCTTCATAATTTAAACCTCTTAGCCCCGGCAGCTAGCATGCACTTCCTACCTGTCACACTTCCTATGTGTATCACACACTGTCCACTAAAAAAAAATGACACAGAAATTTGCAAAGTATAAAGAAACAAAGGCAATCATTTGAAATGTACAAAATCTCCAGGAAAGCAAATTTCTTCGTAACCAGAGTCACAATATCTGCAGGTCTTTCGACAAACAAAAACCAGGATTCTGATCCCCAGCCTAAATAGAAGTAATTTTTGAAAGAAATCACCCAGTGTTTAACATAACATCAATAAGTTTAGACTCTTAAAGGGACACCGCTTCATTTTAGCAGCAGAATAATACGGTGTGGATTGCATGACATAACCACTCCTCACCTAATAAAACAGTGCATTGTCTGACTTGCCGTGAATAATGACACAGGAGATCTGTTCGTATAAATAATCTCGGTGGATTCTGTAAGATGACTGGCCCTGAAATTCAGCAGTAGTTCTCCCAGCCTCTCGCTGTAGCTCGTGACAGGAGACCTGTGAGGCCCCTCAAGGAAACAACGCAACCAACTTGTTTTCAGCTGTTTACACCAATTCTCTGGGGTTCTGCTCATTTCCCAGAGCTACGACGGGAGAACCAAGAGAATCTTTGGTGAATTTCAGGACCGCTATTTTGTTTTTCACCAGCTTTGTCTATGGCTCGTTCTCTCAATGCCAAATTCGAGACAACATCCTTCTGAACGCACTCTTTACTAGTCCACAGTTCACACAGAAAACCTAAGGGACAATTTTAGACTTCACACTCACAGTAAAATACCTTATCCACTGGGAACGCAAAGTTGGAAAATGACCTTTTAGGTTCTTTATGTTAGCTATGGTCTAGTAGAGAATGCAATAGATCGGGAAATGAAAGGAAATTTATGTGCAGTGCACGCCCGAATTTTTGAGATGCACTTCTGTGGCCAGGATTCCCCATCGGAGTCAGAAAATTACCCCTCTAAAAGAAAGAAAGACTTGCAGTTATATAGTACCTTTCATGATCTTAGGACATTCCAAAGCACTTTACAGCCAATGAAGGACTTTTGAAGCGTCATCACTGTTGCAGTTTGGAAACGCGGCAGCAAATTTGCGCACAGCAAGGTCCCAGAAACAGTAATGTGATAAATGACCAGATGATCTGGTTTTTTTAGTGATATTGATTGAGGAATAAATATTGGCCAGGACACCGCGGAGAAACCCCTCTGCTCTTCGAAATAGTGCCATGGGATCTTTTACGCCCACCTGAAAGGGCAGACAGGGCCTCGGTTTAACATCTCATCCAAAAGATGCACTCCAACTGTGCAGCATTCCCTCAGTACTGCACTGAAGTGTCAACCTGGATTTTTAAACAACCTGGAGAGAAAAATGTCTGCAATATGCATCAACAGCAAAGGTGGATTTTTAAATAGAAACAGGGGAAAGCCATCCATTAGTTAAGAAATGTATTCCAAAATAAAGCTCTGTTGATCATTTCAGAGATAAAAATATAGACCACATTTCCAGAATTAATTTGGATTTCCTCTCTCTCTTATATCTGAGCTGAATGAGTCATGGCTGATTGAACTTGCAAAGAGATTTAGCGTCCCAAAGGGACACTGCAGTTTATAAACCTGTCAAGACCGTAGTGCTAAGGACTATAGAGTTTTACAAGACAATGCTATTGGGTTCTCGACCCAACAAACACCCTGGGGACTGACTCCAGCAGAATTATTTCTCTGTTTATTGTAATCCCATGCTTATCACTGATTGGCAAGTAAAATGTATCAAGTGTAGTGTTACACTTAAAAGGATCTTATTCTATTTTCAGTCCAAAAGTTAGAAAACGAATGTATTAGACTGTATTTATGTGAATACTGAGTCAGTAATCCTGCTAGATGAACAAGAACTGAAATCAAAGGCAGTTTCTATACAAATCTATTCCTTTTGAATGCCATAAAATGTGGTGTATTGGTTGGACCAGTATAAAAATCCAACTTCTAGTGTCTGCTAGGCAGTAAAATTGCTGTTTCACGCTAGTGGATATACCGTAAAAACTTGCAATGTTTACATGCGGTTTTACCATGCTTATTCTCAACTTTAACTCTGGTCAAGAATCATCATAGTTTTGCTGTGAAGTTGGTAAGTATGGAGGTGGGGATGGGATTTAACCCCCATTAAAATGTGATTTATATAAATCAACACTGAATTGAAAACCAAATAAAAGTCTTTATTCATCTCAAAATTTAAAAAAAAACAAAGAAAATAATTATCAAAACATAGCCGTGGCTCAGAGCCGGCATTCTCGCCTTTGAGTCAAAAGGTTCAGTCTCTACTCCAGAGACTTCAGTGCATAATCCAGGCTGACACTTCAGTGTAGTACTGAGGGGGTGCTGCACTGCCGGAGGTACCGTCTTTTGGATGAGATCTTAAACTGAGGCCGCGAGTGCCCTCGCAGGTGGACATAAAAGGTCCCATAGCATCATTTGATGAGCAGGAGCATCCTCCCAGGGTCCTGACCAACATTTATCCCTCAACCAACACCACAGATAAAACAGATGATCTGGTCATTTATCTCATTGCTGTTTGTGGGACGTGGCTGTGCGCAAATTGGGTGCTGCATTTCCTACATTACAACAGTGACTACACTTCAAAAGTACTTCATTGGCTGTGAAGCACTATGGGATGTCCTGAGGATGTGGAAGGCACTATATAAATGCAAGTTCTTACATTCTACATTATTGCTGCTAAAAAAGAAAGCCCAGGGATTGCAGAAAACCTGAAATAAAAATAGAAATTGCTGAAAATGCACAACATCTGAACCAGAAAGATTGGGTAATGTTACAGGTGGGAGCCTTAATCAGCACTGAAATGGTCAGGCTGGAGAATTTTCATTACAGGATCAACCAGGGGAGGAGAGAGGAAGCAAGTTCAGATTTATAATAATTAAAAATTAATAACTAAAAACAAAATGTTGTTGTTCTTCTGAAATACATGGATTATTGTTCGTAGAAACATTAAAATATGGAACGATGAATAAATCTTCATAAAGCATAAACATTCATGCTGAACTTGGACCTCTTTCTATGACATTTAACAATCGTCCTTGGGAAGAGGCAGGGTCATTTTGGGGTCAAGGTGGTTCCAAGATGGCAGAACTTTGAAAGCAAGTCAACTCTCTGACAGACAGGTCAATGCCTGAACTAAGCAGATCTGGAGGACTCCAGGGCACTAGTGGAGATTGATCATCCAGCCTGGTTCACTAATGGGACTGGAGAGGGTTAAGCCCATCACTGGGGGCTGGGATCCCTCCCACTTGGCTCTGCATGACCTTGCAAGCCAACACCCCACCAAGTAGGGTGGTCCCAGCTGGACAGCAGCTCTGGTATGTTGCATAGTTTTAGCTGGTTAAACTGCAGCATTAACTCTGTGCATTTATGGGTCTAATAAGCCTTGGATATGCCAACCTGTGCCTAAGCTCCCTGAACTTGGGTAATCAGTAATCCATGGGCGAACTCTTACTTGGGCAAATAGAAACTCTACAAGGTAGGGTGTGGATTTCTCAGTAACCCGATTTGGAGACTTTTAAACATAATGGGCCGGACTTTGCTGTGAGCAGTGGATGAACGATTAGTCGTTCATTAGACTGCCCTTGCCCACAGACTGTCGATCAGCTTTTGCACGGCACGTTCCTCTAAATCAGACAGCAAAAAAGCACAGTGCCCTCTCCCGGGCTTCTAGGACCTGTGTGAACAGGGCAAACAGCTATGTATCTCCTTAAGCAATCAAATTGAAGGATCATTGATAACAGCGCAAAATCTGAACCAGGAAGTGTCAGTTAGAATAGTGAATTCAATGTCAAATCAGGTACAGAACGAGAAATAAAGAGAGGGTAAGAAAGACTGAATTAAGAGACAGAGATAAAAGATGCAGAAAGAAACATTAAAAAAAATGTATTTACATTGTTTTTTATGTCCAACAATAATTAAAATCTGAAGAAATGAGACTCTACACTTTGTTAAAGTTAATTTTCAGTGCCAAAGAGGTTGTTTAGCAATAATTAAGACTTACCATGCTGTTAAAAGGGTACTCAGACTTGAAATGACTTGATGTAACCTTTCTTGGTGACTTTAGTTCATATCTATCAGGTAAGTACAAGAACTTCATGCTGTTCAATACATTTGGGGAGCCTGACAGCGAGATGCCGTTTTCCTGCAGATCACGGAGGGAGAACGCATCTCGGACAGCAACTTCCGGATTTCCACGTTTAACTGCACACGTGAATGCTGTAACCTCACCGTTATTTTTACAGCAAAGTCCGGCCCAATGATGGACTTCCACTATTGGCAGATTAAAATAAATCTAGAAACATCCACAACAAGTAGGATTGCTACAATTTTTCCTGCAGACTGAATTTTTCACAAAAAAAACCTCATTTTTTGTTTCTGTACAAAAAAACTTTGTGAAGGCAATTTAATCAGTACTGCACTGGAATAGGCATTGCTGTACTATGCCAGGCTGGATACAAATGAATTTTGACCTGAACCACTGCACCAAACAGGATACCCCTCATACATGCTTTTGTTATCTCCAGACTCGACAATTCCAATGCTCTCCCATCTTCCACCCTCCGTAAACTTGAGCTCTGCTGCCCATGTCCTAACTCACACCAACTCCGGGTCAATTTAAAAAGGTGCTCAGGAGTCAGATTGGGTCCTGAAACCAAAGTTAAACTGCAAACAATGTATTTCTGGTGTGGAAACCAGTTTGCAGTGATGTTAAAGTTGCACTAAACGTGCTCTTAAAGGGTAGATTTTGGACAGCATATTTTAAATGGGTTATTCTGATGAATCCTTTTTCTCTATTCAAACCAATTACATCTGGAAACAGGTATTAACAAAGTACTACCTCCTCACCACCAAGGTAAGATAAAATGATTTCAATGTAACACTCCAGTTTCAGAAGAGCATGCGACATTGCTGGATGCAACAAAATATTTTAAATGAAATATAAAAATGAGTAATTTGAAAAAAAAATGTTTTGGGCAGAACATCAAGAGAACTTCCTGATCCTCTTTGGACGGTACCAAGGAAATTTTAACATCCACCCAAACAGATGCAGGGGGCCTCACTTTAATATCTCATCCAAAAGACAGCCCCTCTGCCAATGCAGCACTCCTTCAGTACTGGAGTGAGTGGCAGCCAGATTACGCGCTCAAGTCTGTGGCAGGGGAGGTTTGAACCCAAAACCTTTTGACTCAGAGGCAAGAGTATGACTAACTGAGCCGAGGCTGACATTACGTGGAGCCTTTAATTAGATTACTACCTCATAATTACTCTCAGCCATCCATTATTCTCTGTAAATCAGAGCTTAGGCTGTTTAAATTGGTTTGTGATACTGTGAGTACACATTTAACAATAGCATTCCTATAAAATTATGAAAGTCTCCATATATTTCCAAAAGCAGTGCGACCCTATATATAACAAATTGCAATTATATTGCACCCTTAACATTGTAAAAATGTCCCAAGGCGAGTGTTATGAAGCAAAAATTGACATCGAGCCCCATAAGGAGATATTAGGACAGGTGACCAAAAGCTTGGTCCAAGAGGTAGGTTTTAAGGAGCATTTTAAAAGGAGGAGAGATGGAGAGCCGGAGAGGTTTAGGGAGGGATTTCCAGAGCTTAGGGCCTAGGCAGCTCAAGGGTTAGAGATTGGAGGCCATGGAGCGATATGAACACAAGGACAAGAATTTTTAAATCAAGGTGTTACCAGGGCACACCTGGATATGTAAGGTGTAGTTGAGAATGTTGGATAACTGATTATGGTCTGAGACTCACATAGGCATGTAAATTTTTTAAAATCACACTGCAAGAGCAATTCATTAATAAAATCGAGCAGGCTTTATAATAATCCAGAAACATTCTGACTGATTAGAACTAAATGCAGGAACACAAACGCTGGGAGGAAAAAATGTTAACGTCATATGTGGGATTAAAAGAGGAAACGAAATTAGTGAACCAATTGAGTTTCTACAGGGGAGTGGGACTAATTAGATAGATCTTTCAGAGAGCCGGCACACGCATGACGGGCCGGATGGCCTCCCTCTGTGCTGTGCTGTATTATTCTATGAAATGAACGATCGCCGAACAAATTGCAGCTCTTTTCCATAACTGAAATGAAACCCCTACTTTTCCCTCTGCCCCTCACCCCAGCAGCAGTGTTAAAATGCAGAGGGAGGGACCCATATACCGAATTCAAATAACCTGCTGCTAATCCAACCCTGCCCCTCTGTTGCTTCTACGATTGCGTTTCTGCTCCATCGCCCATAACATTGTTACATTAATTCCGACCCCTCTTGGGAACCGTAACTGTCAGGAATGATTTACCTCCATCCAGCTGACCGTCACCAGGCGGACTGGGAAGGGGGATTGGCGGCCAACAGGCAGGTGTATTCACTTGTATTGATGCCTGCGTGTAACTCATTGACAAGGCTGTGGAAGGGCTTAACCTCCCTTTGGGGAGAAGATGGAATGGCAGAAATCGAGCCTAAAAGCACCAGGGAGCATTTACATAAATAATCATCAAAAGTAAAGCAAATACTTTTCGATATGCTATCGATTTTAGATTGTTTTCCCAGCTGCTTATAAACCAACTGTTTGAATAATTTCCCCGTGAAGACAATGTGAAAAATATAGACCAAAGGCTGTTTCTTGTACACCAGTGCTCACCACAGTTCTCCGCTGTACACCAGTGCTCACCACAGTTCTCCATTCTACACCAGTGCTCACCACAGTTCTTCACTGTACACCAATACTCATCACAGATCTGCTCTGTACACCAGTGCTCACCACAGTTCTCTGCTGTACACCAGTGCTCACCACAGTTCTCTGCTGTACACCAGTGCTCACCACAGTTCTCCACTGTACACCAATATTCATCACAGATCTGCTGTGTTCACCAACATTCACCATGGACCTCCACTGTGCACCAATATTCACCATAAATCTTCACCATATACTAATGTTCAGCACAGTTTGCCACACAGGTTCAGGATGTGACAGTTACCTACAGCAGTAGTTTACAAACATTTGTATGTGGTGAAGTCCATGGAAATACTGACAAACTCCTGGGGACCCAATGGAAATACTGACACAGTCCTGGGGACGCTGTGTGCAAATACTGGCACACTCCTATGGAACCTGTGTGCAAATACTGGTACATTCCCTGGGACCCTGTGTGCAAATACTAGCACATTCCCTGGGATCTTGTGTGCAAATACTGGCACACTCCTATGGACCCTGTGTGCAAATACTGGCACACTCCTGGTGACACTGTGCAAGTAATGGCATACTCCTGGGGACCCTGTACAAATATTGGCACACTACAACAGTGACTACACTTCAAAAATACTTCATTGGCTGTTATGGGCTTTGGGATGTCCTGAGGTCCTGAAAGGCGCTATATAAATGCAAGTCTTTCTTTTCTTTTTTCTTTAGTATGACATTTGCATGTTTCCAGCAACTCAGGAACCTTCATGCTTTATAATAGCATTTGACCATCTCTGTACAGTTACTGCACTCCAGATGTAATTTGTTGTGTGTGAGACATCTCGGAGACATGATAAGGCACTCTGTAAAGGGAAATGTTATTTATTCGTATCCTTATAACCCTCAATTCCATAATTACACCACACTTTATAAAGGATCCAGCAGTAACTGCTTAGGTTGGCAATCTGTCCTCAGATCCACTACACTATCACTAAAAGTAGCCTCACATATTATTAAAGCCATATAAAGGGAAATCAACCACCGGGGATCATTTCTTGAGGGATAGAATTGAAAAGCAGGGAAGTTATGTCAAACCTGTATGGAACCTTGGTTAGACCACACTTGGAGTGCTGTGCACAGGTCTGGTCTCCATATTATAGAAAGGATATAGAGGCATTGGAGAGGGTGCAAAAAAGATTCACAAGGATGATATCAGAACTGAGAGGATATACTGATCAGGAAAGGCTGAACAGACTGGGGCTCTTCTCTCTAGAAAAGAGAAGGCTGAGGGATGACCTGATAGAGGTCTTTAAGATAACAAAAGGGTTTGATAGGGTAGACGTAGGGTGGTCGTAGAGAAAATGTTTCCACTTGTGGGGCAGTCCAAAACTAGAGGTCATAAATATAAAATAGTGGCTAATAAATCCAATAGGGCATTCAGAAGAAACTTCTTTACCCAGAGAGTGGTTACAATGGGGAACTCGCTACCATAAGGAGTAGTTGCGGCAAATAACATAGATTTATCTAAGGGGAAACTAGATAAGCACATGAAGGAAAAGGGAATAGAAGGATATGCTAATATGATTAGATGAAGGAGGGAGGGAGGAGGTTCGTGTGGAGCATAAACGTGGCATAGACCAGTTGGGCCGAATGGCCTTTTTCTGTGCTGTAGTTTCGATGTAACTTGATGTAACATTCAGGGAGTAACCTTTTTAAAAATATAAATAGAGCAGGATACCAACAGGAATTTCTCAAAAACTGTCTTAACAAAGACCTCGGTTGAGATTAGCCAGGATGTAGATCTGATAAATGGAGAGATAAAATACACAAAATCTAGAAATATGAAACAAATCGGAAAATGCAGGAAATACGCAGAAGGCTGGTCAATGAGTGAGAGAGAAAGGACAGGTTAATTATTTCAAGGGTGATTCTTCATCAGAACTAGCATGATCAGACAGAACCAGGACTGGCCAAAGCAAAAAGGAGGGAGAAGATGTTGAGGTGAGGAGTACAGACCGACTGGTATTTGGCAGTTCTCACACCAGCCCTGCTTGTGAGGTCTCTGAATGAGACTGCCAATTTTGTGCCAAACGAAACATAGTTGGAGGTTCACACTTACTTGGACCAGGGATGAGGCTGGTCAAATTGATCTCATTCCTGGGAGTTTACAACTACAGAAGAATTTCACCTCGTCAGTCTAGACTGCGTTCAAACCTACTTCCGAGAGGTGAAAGGACAGTGTCCATACTATTGAACCACCAGTCCTGGCGGAGATTTTCTTTCAGATTATAATCATGATGAAGTTCCTGATCAATTATAACCCACCACTTTACACAATATCTGCTTGGATTGAACTTGTGCATTAAATCATATTACTTAGTCCAACACGTACTTTTTAGTCCAAACTATCTATTATTGAAGAAATGGCGGACGGTTCGCATCATGTGTTTATAGCAACCCATGATAAACCTTTAACTTTTTTACCCCAGATGAGTTGTAAAATGGCAGTGGAAGGAGTTCACTTGTTACAAACAGAATAAACAGCTGTTCCATGTTTGTACATGGCCATTTAACATGATACTAAAATTCCATTTAAAATTCTCATCCTTGTTTTCAAATCCCTCCATGGCCTCGCCCCTCCCTATCTCTGCAACCTCCTCCAGCCCTAAAATCCTCCGAGATCTCTGCGCTCCTCCAATTCTCCTCTTGCCCATCACCTATTATCATCCCTCCACCATTGGTGGCTGTGCCTTCAGCTGCAGGTGCAATAAGCTCTGGAAGTCCCTCCCTAAACCTCTCCAACTTTAAGACGCTCCTTAAAACGTACCTCTTTGAGCAAGCTTTCGGTCACCTGTCTTAATATCTCCTTATGTGGCTCAGTGTCCAATTTTGTTTGAAAACACTCCTGTGAAGCACCTTGGGATGTTTTACTACATTAAAGGCGCTATATAAATGCAAGTTGTTGTTGATATGGGTGCAATACTGTGCACTGGACAGGGAGATTTCCTATGTGGTTTATCTACTTGTTAAACAGGAGAAAGCAGCTACAAATACATACATTTTAAAAAGATGTTTATGTTGTAGGGTAATAGTGTGCACATACTTAGCTGGTCTGATTTTAGCAGAGATATTAGACGAGCCCCCCGTATATTGTAACTTCAGGAGCCGTAAGGGTCGAGTTGGTGAGTCCTCGCCTCCGACCAGTGCCTATCAGAGAGTCGTGGGCAACTCGCCTGCGATTTTCCGATAGGCGCTGGCGGTGGGAGCGGGCCAGGAAAATCTAACCTTCCATATTGCATCATCTTTTATTCCTGATTCCAGACATCACTCAACCTGCATTTACCCCTTTACAGAAAGGCGTTATAGGGACTCTGGCTGTGAAGCTTCCTGTTACCCCATTTCCCTGATTTTAAACCCCAAGAACGGGTGGGTTGGGGGCGGGTGGGAGTTGATAATAGTTGTTTTTAGGGTCGCGACCGCAACCTGGCTTTATTTCCTGGTTTAACGTCGGCGCTTAAAAGAACAGGCTTCCCACTGGAAATGCAAAGTCCGTAAATTTTGCGGTTGCGAGGCAAAAAACAATTATTTTCAACTCCCACCCACCCCCAACCCACCCGTTCTTGGGGTTTAAAATCACCCCTCATGGTCAGAATCACAGCATCATTTACACATACGGTGATCACATTAACATGAGGTTCATCCCCTTCTCCCCCAAAAACAACCTCAACAGGACAGTGCCCCTTTAAAGGGGATGAACCTCGTGTTAATGTGATCACCCTACTATTTGGTAGAAAATTAAACCCTTCTTTAACTTTTGAAACTAATTGCAGATCATATTTTCTACATATTCATTGTAATCAGCATCAATTTTCACCTCGCCTCCACTATCTGACCCCCCCCCCCTTCTCCTCTCTCATTGTAACATTCACCCCTCCTCCACCCAATCCCTGAGGAAATCAGCCTCCGCAACCACTCCGCCACTCCCAGGGGTCCCGGGTTCACCGAGCCCGCCCAGTAGCAGCTCCCTCGCTCCCTTTACCAACACTGTAATGGGCTACACGCGTGCTGTACATTGCATGCTGTGAACCTCTATAATAGAACAGCCACCTCATTACAATGCGTAATATAAATAATTAATGATCATCAAATCTGGAATCAGTTGCAATACACTTTGAACTCGCACTTCCCACAGCAGGCCACATAATTACAATTTGCAGATGTGTTGTTGGATCCTGCGGAGAGGTATGTACCGCACATCTGGAACCCAATTGTCAATATCAAATAGAAAGAGGGAGAAGAAAGAGAGAAAGAGCTGAGAGAAAGAACTTCCATTTATATAATAGGACCTCAGGGCGTACCAAAGGTTTTACAGCCAATTAAAGTACTTTTTTGAAGTATAGTCACTGTTGTAATTTCGGAAACGCACCAATTACTATATTAAAATAAATGCTTCTAATTGTGTCAATAATTAATAGTTATTATTCTGCATTAAAACAATTAAACGAAAGGTTCATGAAATCTTAAAGAAGGGTGTCTGATATTCAGATAGATTTATCCCGCAAAAAAAACCTTTAAAAAGTAACAAAATTAGGAATACAAATATCGCCGGATAAAAATGAGATTCGAAGAGTATGGGTTGTCATTTTAAGGATTCTGTAACGGAGCATCCTGCCAAAGAAAGTGGAGCGAGGCTGGGGTACAGTACGACCAATAAGATGTGAATGGGCTGGTAATGAATACTTAGAACTGGTCGAAAATGTTACATTTTTACCGGGAGTTTGATTGATGCAATACACATCTAGAAAGGGCGGTGGAAGCAGATTCAATAGTAACTTTCAAATAGGAATTGGATAAATACTTGAAGGGGAGAAAATTGCAGGGCTCTGGGGAAAGAGGGGTGAGGAGTGGGACTAATTGGATAGCTCTTTCAAAGAACAGGCACGATGGGCCGAATGGCCTCCTTCTGTGCTGTAAGAGTCTACCATTCTATGAAAGAATTTCAGGTTCGGTTTCACTCATTTCCCCCTTATACCACCTTTCAATGAATTCGATTTTTTTTTCGAAAGATAAAGCCGTGTCTTTATTTGTCATTTGTTTTCTCTCTCTATATTTTCAGTCTGTGGAACATGTCCCTGTGTTCCTCTTCCCAGGGCCCCTCAGTAATTATTAACAGCCCGGTTCCACACACACAGCCAATCCCCAATAAAAGCAAGTTTTGATTTAATTACATTTGGAACTTAGGATAATTTGATGATAAAGATCCCACACAAGATGTTACAGGTCAGTGGAGTAAGAGAGTTAACTTCAACCTAGAGACATCACTAGCAGGAAACAGGCAGTAATGTGTCGGGATGCGGTTAATCTGAAGGAGAACACCCTGGATTTAAATAGTCGTTCAGTTCTTCCAAATACAATGTAACCTACAACATTTTTTTTAAAAAACGAGGGAATTTCAATATACTTCGATAATTGCGTTTTACTTTCCTTTGTTATTTGC
Source organism: Heptranchias perlo (assembly GCF_035084215.1). Lineage (NCBI taxonomy): Eukaryota > Metazoa > Chordata > Chondrichthyes > Hexanchiformes > Hexanchidae > Heptranchias > Heptranchias perlo. Next base: position 31,275,339 of record NC_090355.1, read on the forward strand.
TAATAGTGTCTACACACCTATCCGTGTGTTTGTGTGTGGTCTGTATGGTTATGTTGGTGACATTCTGAGTGGGTCTATCTAGATGTCTATATGTGTTTCACTCTGTTTGGGGTTATGTTAGTGTCTATCTGTGTGTAACTCTCTGGTTATGCCAGTGTACATCTGTGTATATATATATGTCTGTGTGTATATATATATATGTCTGCGTGTATATATATGTGTGTGTGTGTAAATATATGTGTGTGTAAATATATGTGTGTGTAAATATATATGTGTGCATTTATATGTGTGTAAATATATGTATATATATATATATATGTGTGTAAATATATGTGTATGTATATATATATATGTATATATATATATATATATATGTGTAGTTAGGTATTGACTGAGTATGAGGGAGGTATGCTTGTTTGTGTTTGGGGATATTCTGTAAATACGTTTGTTGCAAATTACGAGCTGCTCCTCCCCTTGCTGCCAATCACGCTTTTACAACCCCTCCCCTAGTAGTTAATTGGGACCTTAAATATTACAACTTTTAATTGCAATTTAGATTAAACAAATTTAATAAAACACCACGAACAGAAATAACTAACAACTGCTTGGAGGGTTGACAAGAGTATGTGGGGTTTAGCAACCTAGCCTCTCCCAGTCTACTTCCTTCACCATCGATTCCTTCCTTCATATCTGTGAGTGCTTGTGTATATTTAAAAGAAAAAATAAAGCATTTAGTTGGCGCCTTTCACGACCTCATGATGTTCCAAAGCGCTTTACAGCCAATTAAGTACTTTTTAAATGCAGTCACTGTTTTAATTTAGATTTTTAACCACCTCCACCGGGAATGTGTTGAGACTGTCTGACTATCTTTCCAAGTATGTGTGTCCTGAGTTTGCATTTTTCTTTCTCTCTGTCCCATATGTATATGTGTGTGTGTGTGTGTGTGTGTCGTTGTTTCAGTAAGTGGTTATATATGCATGTGATTATGTTAGTATATGGGTCTCTTTGTGTTTGTGGTTATGTCTGTCTGTCTGCGTGTCTCTGTCTGTAGGTGGTTATGTCGTTGTCTAACTGTGTGCCTGTTTGTGTATATTTCTGTGTCCCCGTGTAGGTGTCTGTATGTGGTTATATTGATATATATCTGTGAATGTATTTGGTTATGTTGGTTATGTCTGTGTCTATGTCTGTTTGTGTATATCAGTACGTCTTTACCTGTGAGTATATATGGTTATGTTGGTGTATATCTGTGTATGTGGTTATGTTGGTGTATATGTGTGCCTCTCTGGTTCTTTGTGTTTCTATGTGGTTACGTCGGTGTATATGTGTGTAACTGGTTATGTCGGTGTATATGGGTGTAACTGGTTATGTCGGTGTATATGGGTGTAACTGGTTATGTCGGTGTATATGTGTGTAACTGGTTATGTCGGTGTATATGGGTGTAACTGGTTATGTCGGTGTATATGGGTGTAACTGGTTATGTCGGTGTATATGTGTGTAACTGGTTATGTCGGTGTATTATGGGTGTAACTGGTTATGTCGGTGTATATGGGTGTAACTGGTTATGTCGGTGTATATGTGTGTAACTGGTTATGTCGGTGTATTATGGGTGTAACTGGTTATGTCGGTGTATATGGATGTAACTGGTTATGTCGGTGTATATGGGTGTAACTGGTTATGTCGGTGTATATGGGTGTAACTGGTTATGTCGGTGTATATGTGTGTTTCTATATGTGGTTATATCTGTGTGACTCGGTCTGTGCTTGTGTCAGTGTCTATCCGTGTCGCGGGAGGTCGGTCTGTTATCTTAATGTGTGGGGCTGGTGTGCATTCGGTGATTGAGCTCAACCTTGACTCCACGGGCGATTAAATATCACAGAACGATCTTAAAAAGCCAAGTGTCGGCCTAAAGATAGGGTAAAAGTAGGAGAGTTTAACCGGCGGCCCAGCTCATTCGGAGAAGGTGCCGTTTAAACACCCGTTCAGCAATCCTGCTTGTTGCCTTCCAGCCGAGATATGCAGAGATGACCCCCCGCACAGACTGCCCTGTCACTGACAGCAGGGAGTGGGGATTCGTACCGTCGATATGTTTTTTGTCACGTTTCATTCATTCGCTGCGGGTTTTGGACGCTGCGATTCGCAAGCATCAGGTTAACCACCTGCGCTTTCCCGAAGAGAGTGATTACAGTTCAAACTCTCTGGGGCGGAATAAGTCGATTAGAACACGGATTTACCTGAATGACTTTAAATGTCATGTTTGGCCCGTATTAATCCAACTCTGGGACACACAACAATGTCAGAGAGCGGACTAGTTACACAGACTTAGGGAGATCGAGTGACCGCTCTCCTGAAATAGGAGACACCTATTATTCTAATAGCCAGACACTGGCTGTGTTTAATGGTTTATTTAATAAAATACACGTTTAAATTTGCCCTGTGAAAGTCATTTAATTAGAAATGAAGAGCTTTCAAAAATATTCTTATCTGAGGAACGAACTTGAGTTTATATAGCGGCTTATCACGGTTCAGAAGCACCTCGCGTACAATTAATTGCTGCGAAGTACAGCCACTGTTGTTATGTAGGCGAACCCGGCTGGCCTATTAGGTACAGCAAGATCCCACGGGCAGCAACGATTAGTTCAGAAACAGCACAAATCGGAGAAACATAAACGGATTCATTTAACCCGATTTAATAATGAAAGAACAAATTAATTTCGGAACAGTTAATAGAAAATGAATCTCAAAATTTTCCACCCGTTGAATTGTTTTGTTTAAATCCCAGTATCATAACCATATTGATATCCACACTGATATTCACTAGAACCGAGGGAAACTCGCGAGAACCGAGGGAACCTCACCAAGAGAAACGAATAGTTCAATCAAGAAAACCTGATAGATTTCGTTAAACGAGCGACCCGCGACTCACTAAAGAGGGGTGACATCTTTAATACCAGTCCAGTGGTGCAAATCAAATCCCACTAGTTAAACATCTGACCAATTCAATAACCTGCAAATGCAAAGAGATTTTTATTTTATCAATCACGGATGTTTTGATCCAGATCTCCCGCCTTCAAAACATTCTTCAAAACCCAATGGACTCAAAATAATTCTCCGGGTTCGAGATTGTGGTAACTGGATTGTCTTTTCTTTATATAAAAAAAAGCAGGAAATCTGAAATAAAAACAGAAAATGCTGGAGAAGCTCAGCAAGTGAGGCAGCGTCTGTGGGGAAAGAAACAGAGTTAATGTTTCAGGTCGGAGACCTTTCGTCTTTCCTTAGTTCAAGTTCAAAGCTCTGGATATTATTGTCCAAATGATGTCTCCATTCTCTTAGATTGAAAGGTTCCGCTGAATAACGTAAGGAACTGAAGAAGAGTCGAGATTTAACCCAATGTAATCAGTGCTTTGGGCGCTGGACGCAACACAGTTGATGATTTGTTGTTTTAAACCCTCAGTTTAATTTTATTAGGGGATCCAATGCTCATTAAAGATCAAAACACAGTGATTAGTAATCAGGTTGTGAATTTACTTTCATGAGCGTTTTAATTAATTCCCATTTTCCTTCCCTGCACCACCGTCTCCCCGATAAACTAGGCAGCACCGAAAAACAAAGCAAAATCGTGTTTCAGGTCAAACGCAACACTGATACAAAGGGAGAGCAAATTACAGTAAACACCAAAGATGCTCCATTTACAGTGAAATAATCCACTGTCATCCGGATCTCGTGTAACTGGATAAAACCTTCCCTGTTTATAATGAAATACTGAAGACATTGTTTAGGCTATAAGGGTCAGTGGAATTAGCCCCACAAATCAATGGGACGGACATCCAATGCCTCGGTAAAATACTCAGTTTCAGCCTGGACACTGACTGAATCTGTTTATTGCAATTTTCTCGAAAGCGTTCATTCCTTCCCATCTATGGGAAGCAACCAGACTTCCGGTAGCACCCATACGGCTATAATGCAGTTTGTATATGATTTTTGAGTGGCGCCAGCAAGCGGCACTGGGTTATACCCCCCATTCTGTACTCGGAGGAATTCAGCCCGTTATTGTTTAAACCATTATGAGAGACTGGAGAAGCTGGGATTGTTCTCCTTAGAGCAGAGAAGGTTAAGGGGAGATTTAATAGAGGTGTTCAAAATCATGAGGGGTTTTGATAGAGATAAGGAGAATCTGTTTCCACTGGCAGGAGGGTGGGTAACCAGAGGACAAAGATTGAAGGTAATCGGCAAAATAACCAGAGGGGAGATGAGAATTTTTTTTAGGCAGTGTTGTTATGATCTGGAATTCACTGCCTGAAAGGGTGGAGGAAGCAGATTCAATAGTAACTTTCAAAAGGGAATTGGATAAATACTTGAAGGGGAAAAGATTGTAGGGCTATGGGAAAAGAGCTGGGGAACGGGACTAATTGGATAGCTCTTTCAAAGAGCCAGCACAGGCACGATGGGCCGAATGGCCTCCTTCTGTGCTGTATGGGTAACGCTGCTAAGAAGCATTGACTGCAGGTGAAATTGAATTTTACTAAAGAGCTATGTATCTTGTTCTTTTCTAACATTAAAAGTGTGAACTTACTGGACAACCTTTTTAAGCTTTAATAAGTTTGCTCGGCATTGTTGCAGTTAGACAGTAGCTGATGTGAATCCTAAATGCTGTGACTACCTCCAGGGGATAGCCTTAGGGACATTTAAAGTTGAATTGATGAATAGAGATTTTAGCTTGATATTGACTCTAAACTTGTGTACTCTAAATTGAATCTCAGAACTCCAAAGGCTCTGAAGCGCAGCGGAGTGAGATTCCCTCCTCCAAGGACTCTCGCTCCACTTCACTCCGGGTATCAGATCGGGCCCTGGCTCTAGATTCAGGCTGCTGTAGTGTCAGTGGCTTTACTTGGCACTGAGGCTAAAAATAAGTTGCAGTGCAAACTGTAGTCAGAGTCTAACCTGACGGTGCAGCAAGAACTCTGTCCCACAGGGTAGATAGAGAGAAACTATTTCCTCTGGTGGTGGAGTCCAGAACAAGGGGGCATAACCTTAAAATTAGAGATAGGGGTGATGTCAGGAAGCACTTCTTCACACAAAGGGGAGTGGAAATCTGGAACTCTCTCCCCCAAAAAGTTGTTGAGGCTGGGGGTCAATTAAAAATGTCAAAACTGAGATTGATAGATTTTTGTTAGCCAAGGGTATTAAGGGTTATGGGACCAAGGCGGGTGGATGGAGTTAAGATACATCAGCAATGATCTAATTGAATGGCGAAATTGGCTCGAGGAGCTGGATGGCCTACTCCTGTTCCTATGTTTCTAAGAGTCAGGTTGGGTTCTGACTTGCAATTTACCTACAAATTTAGGGCTTCCCACCAATGCTACAGCAGAAGTGTGAATGTAGTCTTTGGCTACAGTTATACTGCAGCTACCCGACTCAGACTGGTATCCAACCAATGCGATGTGCATAGCAGATTACCTTAGTTACAAGCATAGCCTCTGCTCTTGCAGGAAACACTTCTTCACAGATCTGTTCCTTGTAATTTTCTTTAAAGCATTCATTTCTTCTCATGTGTGAGAAGCGATCAGACTTCTGGTAACAACCATACAGCTGTAATATGGTTTTTGTATGATTTTTGAGTGTTTCGAGCGAGCAGCACTGAGTTATACTGCCCATTCTGTATTCGGAGGAATTCAGCCCGTGTATTTAAACATACGGTTTAAACTGTTATGTGGCGAGACTGGAGAAGCTGGGATTGTTCTCCTTAGAGCAGAGAAGGTTGAGGGGAGATTTAATAGAGGTGTTCAAAATTATGAGGGGTTTTGATAGAGATAAGGAGAAACTGTTTCCACTGGCAGGAGGATCAGTAACCAGAGGACACAGATTGAAGGTAATTGGCAAAAGAACCAGAAGGGTGATGAGAATTTTTTATACACACTGAGTTGTTATGATCTGGAATGCACTGCCTGAAAGGGTGGTGAAAGCAGATTTAATAGTAACTTTCAAAAGGGAATTCGATAAATACTGTACTTGAAGGGATTACAATTGTAGGAAAGAGCAGGGGAGTGGGACTAATTGGATAGCTCTTTCAAAGGGCCAACACAGGCACAATGGGCCGAATGGCCTCCTTCTGTGCTGTATGATTCTATGAATCTATGATATGGGTAGAACTCTGCTAGTGAAATTGAATTTTAGTAAATAGCTGTGTATATTGTTAGTTCTTTGCTAACATTATAAGTACAAACTTACTAGACAATCTTTTAAGCTTTAATTTGATGGTTTAATAAGTTTGCTCAGCATTGTTGCAGTTAGGTTGTAGCTGATGTGAATCCTAAATGCTGTGACTATGTCTAGGAGGTAATCTTAGGGACATTAATAAGTTGAATTGGTGAATAGAGGGTTTCACTTGGTATTGACACTAAACTTGTGAACTGCAAATTGAATCTCAGATCTCCAAAGGCTCTGAAGTGCAGCGGAGTGAGATTCCCTCCTCCAGGGACTCTCACTCCACTTCACTCCGGGCGTCACATCAGGCCCTGGCTCCAGATTCAGGCTGCTGCAATGTCAGTGGGAAGCAGCTTTACTGCAGCTAAAAATAAGTAACAGTGCAAACTTTAGTCAGAGTCTAACCTGACTGTGGAGCAGAGACTCTGTCCTGCAGGGTAGATAGAGAGAAACTATTTTCTTTGGTGGAGAGAGTCCAGAACAAAGGGGAATAACCTTAAAATTAGAGTTAGGTCGTTCAGGGGTGCTCTCAGGAAGCACTTCTTCACACAAAGAGTAATTGAAATCTGGAACTCTCTCCCTCAAAAAGCTGTTGAGGCTGGGGGTCAATTGAAAATTTCAAAACTGAGATTGATAGATTATTGTTAGTCAAGGTTATTAAGGGTAACGGAACCAGGGCAGGTGGATGGAGTTAAGATATATCAGCGATGATCCAATTGAATGACGGAATAGGCTCGAGGGCTGAATGGCCTACTTCTGTTCCTAGGTTTCTATGGGTCTGGTTCAGTTCTGATTCGCAATTTACACTACAACTTTAGAGCTTCCCACTAATGCTATAGCTAAAGTGTAAATGTAGTCTTTGACTACAGCTATACTGCAACTACCCGTCTCAGACTGGTATCTATCCAATGTGATGTGCATAATCAATTGCCTTAGTTATGAGCCCCGAGTTCTGCTCCCTACTTTTTGAGCTTAGAAGATGGAGAATAGTATCACTTCGTCCTTAACATTAAACCATTTTATACTAAGCTTTAGCAAGACCCTGAGTGGTCCAATTGACCTTGAGAACACTTTTAAAATGTGGCTTCACTGTATCCTTGAGTTATACCACAACTGATAGGCAGTCAAAGTGGAGTAAGACTATTTATTAGAGGTGGTCACTGCACTCGGCTTTTGTGCACTTGGGAGTCATATCACACCCTGAATCCTGAGATGCACTGTTACTTTTTGCACAGATGTGCACCTAAAACTAATTTGCATTGACATGAAAGTGACATGACAGTATTTATACCAGTTTGTGAGTTATACTGCCAGTAGCACTCAGTAGCAACAATGCAATGAAAAGTGTCCATGGCCCCAGATGGTTCATTGTTAATGTGATGAGTATGCAGATAGAAGCCTAAATACTAAAACAATTCAGAACTAAGTTTAAAAAGTGCCTAGGCGGTGCATTGGACCGATCAAAGCATAGCTTCACACCACGAGTTATATCACATTGTGTGAAGGGCCAGCTATGAGAGCCGACCTACCAGAGGTATTTTCACTTGGCTTATGGTCAGTGCACTGAGGAGTCAGAACAGAACCGAACGCCCATATTTTACTATTGTTGTTCTGTTGATGTTGAAAAATTGCTGACCACCCATACACAACCAATAGTCAAGGGGACTACAGTATTGGGGTACAATGTATGAGTAATTTGAGACCTTACATGTGGTAAGTGTAACAGGCTTGGGAGGAACAGGTGAGTTTGGACCCATGATTTCCAAATCTCTCCACCTCTGGGGGCTTTTCCTCGTGTTATGTCTGGGTCTGTTGTAGACTAATTGATGGTGATCAATAGCTATGATTAGTCAACAACTCCATTATCATTGTATCATGTGACTACCAGGATGGCAGAAGATGAACTAGATGGACTTATTTTATCTAGCAATTCTTATGTTCCTGATGACTATTAGATCCAAAGCCAAATTCAGAATTCACACTATTTTGGCCTTACTTACATCCTGCCAAGCTGTAACCATATGCAGTGATGTAGAATGTGCAATATAACATCCTTTCAGATAAACTGGTCTTTTTTAGACAAGGATCCTGACCTGAAACTGGCTGCATGGTTCCCTAAAAGATGGGACCCTAATTTTAAGACTCGTCAGATTCCTGTACCTGCCTTAAACCACCCCCCCCCCCGCCGTTATACGGCACATAACAGCCAGGGTTCCACTCCACACTAGTACCAGCAGAGCTCCTAGTTATACTCAAACACATCCATGGTGCTCTGCTCATCGGCCTCCAACTGCTGGTGAAATTTCTGGTGATAGGAAAAATCCCATGGGATATTCAGCTCCTTTTTGTCCTCGGAAATGGCGAATGCTGCATTAGATCATCTGAGGTTACTTAAAGCTTCACACTGGTTATCTTGGTCCCGCACTCTGGAAGTATCTCAAACCCATCGTCTTGTTCCCACAGCAACCCCCCCGCCCCCAACCCTCAAAAAGCTCCTCAAAACCTACCTCTTAGGCTACACTTTTGGCCGTCTCCTCCAACCTTCCCTTACTCCTTCTTGATGTCCCATCTGTCTCTTTGTGAAGTGTGCAAAGGAGATTTACCAGAATGGCACCAGGGATTAGGGGCTTCAGTTATGTAGAGAGACTAGATAAACTGGAATTGTTCTCCTTAGAGCAGAGAAGGTTTAGGGGAGATTTAATAGAGGTATTCAAAATAATGAAGGGTTTTGATACAGTAAATAAGGAAAAACTGTTCTCACTGGCAGGAGGGTCAACCAGAGGACACAGATTTAAGATAATCGGCAAAGGAGCCAGAGGGGAGATGAGGAGAATTTTCTTTATGTAGTGATCTGGAATTCACTGCCTGAAAGGGTGGTGGAAGCAGATTCAATAGTAACTTTCAAAAGGGAATTGGATATTTACTTGAAAAGGCAAAAAATGTACAGCTATGCAGAATGAGCAGAGGAGTGGGACTAATTGGATAGCTCTCTCAAAGGCACGATGGGTCAAATGGTCTCTTTCTATGCTGTATGATTCTATGATTCTATGATAGTTCCCAGTGTTTTGGGACATTTTGTTGCTTTAAGTACGCTATATAGCATAGCTTGTTAGACTGTAGCCAGTGTTCATTGCTCACCATGTATTGGGCTCCCGATGTCTAATGCTGCCCCAACTCTCAGATTACCCTGATCTGACATAGCAGCAAAATACAGTGTTGGTTTGACATAAGATCTGCATTATAACTGTGACACTGGATTCATCAAACTCATTCCAGATATAGTGAAACCCCCTGATCAGTGAAGTACGGTATTGTGACAATCAAGAGGTCATTATAAAAGGCTGCATTATGTTCTGATGACAGGTCATGGATCTTCAACATTAATAACTCTGTTTCTCTCTCCACAGATGCTGCCTGACCTGCTGAGTATCTTTCAGCATTTTCTGTTTCTATTCCGGCTATCACTAGGTTATCAGCACTATATAAAACACTGGTGTCTACACATACCGTGATACTTTAGCTGATAAATTTATTAAAGATTTGTCTTACTGAGTGTTCAGAAAGAATAAATAAAAGACAATAAAACATTTACACGTGACCTACAATAACTTCCATATCCAGTTTGTATATGTAAAACACCTTACACTTTATAGCTCTCGCTGACAAAATGCATAGTCATATCAACCACTGAAAAACCCAAAATGTCAAGTGGTGATGTTCAAACAAGAAGTGTGTCCGTCTTTGTTTTTTTTTGCTGTTTTTTAAAGTATTTTTTCTCTAAAATCGCACCACCATTTTCGATCCTAAAAATACCACTAAAGAGACCGCTTCCCTTTACCCACAGTAAAAATACACTTTACAGAAATACAGGGTGATTTCTTCTCGTTTTCCTTCCCGGGGGGCGGGGATATTTGGCAACAGATACGCATTGCAAAGTGCAATTGGTGAATAAATGTCACTCCAAAAAAAAAATAAGCTTAGAAATTACTGTTGGCCGCGAGTGAACCAATGCTTAACACGTTTGTACGACATTTTACTGTTTTAAGACAGGCATTAACCTACTTAGTTTAAATGGGTTAAAGAAAGAACTCGCATTGGTATAGAGCCCTTTCGCGGCCTCAGGACGTCCCAACGCGCTTTACAGACAATAAAAGTACTCTCGAAGTGTAGTCACTGTTGTACTGTATAGAAACTCGGCAGCCGATTTGCGCACGGCAAGATCCCACAAACAGCAATGACGTACTGATAAAATAAGGAACCGAGACTATCGATCCTATTGGGCCGCCACCCCCGTCCGATAATATGACCAACAATAACTTCTAGGCTACTAAAGAGAGTGAAGAACAGATGAGAGATTATGGACTATAATCAGGCGTTTAACAGCCATAGAATTTCCGAGTACACCGCTCTGTTCTGTCCAGTAACTGTTCTGATGCTTTGAGTTCCAAATTTTTATAAAAATCACATTCATTCGTACGATTACTGTTAAGAGTTCAGAATCCTATCACTGTGATTCATTGAGATGTACGCCAGGATCGCACAGAGACCGGGAAACTATACGCCATAGGAGTCTCACACACACACACACATATATATATATATATATACACATATATAAAGCGTAAAAAGGGAGGGGCCACCTCGGTGTGTTGCTTGGCAACTTAACAGCAAAATGATATTTAACATAGTCTATTAAAATGTTCTCTAAGAGTCCAACGCGTTGATATCGGTCACACAGAGAGAGAAAGAGTTACAAAAACAAAAGAGGGGAGGGCTGAGAGTTGCAAGGTCCGTGTTACTGCGGGACTTTGAGAAAGTTCCTTTGTTGTCTCACGGTGAGCGTAAAATCCTGGAGTTACTTGTTCGGAGTTTCCGGCTGATGAAGCATGTGAAATGCTACACGATTGTTTCATTGTTCCCTGTTTGATCGAAAGGTATTGTTTTTTAAAACGAGGTGTGTGTGTGTGTGGTGTATGTGTGTTAAAATTGTGCGTGTTCCACCTCGTCCAGCCAGGATGCGGGACTGGCCGGGAAGTCGGGGTATCCTCCGCTGCTGCCTGTCGAGAGGTCGGAGCTGGGTCCGTTTGCTCCTAAAACCCGCATGGCCTGGCTCATACCCTGTCCTCCTCCTCCTCCTCCTTGAGCCAGGATCCCTAAGCCAGTGTCCTGATACACGAGCCCGGAGATGAGGGGCTGGCGAGGCGGGATGGCTTGCAGAGAAGCCGGGGACTGAGGGATACCGTAAGGGCTGTTGGATCTCAAGTCGTGGTACTGGTCCTCGGACAGCACTCCGTCTATAGAGAAGCCTCCGTTGCTCGCAGTCTGTCTGCCCAGGGCTGGAGAGGCGTCGTTCAGGCTGCTGTACATCCCATTCGGATGACCCATGTCTGACATCGAATGTTCGTCTACAAATGTATAAATATTTAAATAAAACAAACACACATTAAAACCCAGGAGAGTTACTCAATCTATGTGAATGAAGCAGGTTCACCCCGGCATTAACCTAGAGTTTGCGACCGAACCAGCGCAGAAGATGGAGGAAATTCACGATTTACGCTGGGTGTAGATTACGACCAGTTTGAGTTTCCGCCATCTTTTGCACTGGTTCAAAAATCATCTCGCTGAAGCCAGCCCCGCCCGCAAAACTGGCCATCCACCCCCCCCACCCCCAAACGAAATAACGAGGATGGAGAGTTTCCTCCAATTACTCCCATTCAAAAAGGATCTCCAAATTAAGCTCGTTTTCTTAGGCGCACAGGCACTAGTAGGCTCGTTTTAAACGTTTTTACGTATTAAAGATATTTAATTTACTAACAAACTGACTAATGAGAGTGTTAAATGATTCAGTATAGTTTTTCAAAGTCATTTTCATTGATTTAAAATCAGGTTACTCACAGGTGAGGGACTGGACACTTATTAAAAATGCTTATTTTTTGTAATAAACCCATCTTCAGCGGTATTAATAAAACTGCACCAGGTTACCACTCTTAAATACATCATAAATACAACAATGAATATTTTTTATTGCAAAGAAAAAAAACAGAAATGATTACACTCTGTGAAGTTGCCAGATCGGTCATGGAAGATTTTACGTTGGAGATTATGCAAATAAATTTTAGCGGAAACTTGAACTGTAACCTGGCGCACCGATTGCACCCAAAGCAGAAATTCTACCATCAGAGATCTACAAAAGCCATGAGCATCCTGAATTTCTTTGCGAACCATATGTTCAAGCGCATCGTGGGTGAAGCTCCCCACCTGGAGCGTTACAACAAGAGCTTGACCATCAGCTCCCGGGAGATCCTGGTCTGCCTTCCGCTGGCTATTGCTTCCGGGGAGCTGGCCAAATGCACCGTGTCAGAAGGGACAAATTCCTCACAATTAAACTATCGTCGAGGTAAATGTTCGGCACTGTGAGATGAGTAATTTCGATTTAAAGTGACAACGTCCATTTTATTTTTGATGGGGATATTTAAGATAAAGTGCTGGAAATACACAGCAGGTCGGTTAGCTTCTGAAATGAGAGGCACGGTGACCTTTCAGCTGGGACCCTTCATCAGCCCCTCTGTAGTGTATTTGCAGCACTCCCCGGCTCACATTCCCACGATTCACTGTTTACTCGCAGAATGCTCCCCCCACCTCACAGTAATTCATTATATGTGCAGCCCCTCCGGGCGTTTATCAGATATGGGAAGCTCAATAAATGCACGCTTCTTTTGTCAGATTCTCTGTTCTTTTGTTATACATTTGGAGTTATTTAGAATCTTGGAATCATCCATCACAGATGGAAGCCATTTGGCCCACCGTGCCTGTGCTAGCTCTTTGAAGGAGCTATCCAATTAGTCCCACTCCCCATCTCCTTCCCCATAGCACTGCAATTTTTTCCCTTTCAAGTATTTATCCAGTTCCCTTTTGAAAGTTACTATTGAATCTGCCTCCACCGCCCTTTCAGGCAGTAAATTCCAGATCGTAACAACTCGCTGCATAAAAAAAATCTCCTCAATTCCCCTCTGGTTCTTTTGCCAATTACCTTCAATCTGTGTCCTCTGGTTACCGACCCTCCTGCCAGTGGAAGCAGTTTCTCCTTATCTCTATCAAAACCCTTCACAATTTTGAATAACTCTATCAGGTCTTCTCTTAACCTTCTCTGCTCCAAGGAAAACAATCCCAGTTTGTCTGGTCTCTCCACATAACTGAGATGTTGACATAAAGAATGAGAGTTCTAAAGTTTTATGTTGGATTCAGTGATTGTTTGGAGCGATTAGAACTGGGCTTCAATTCGGAGGGACTGTAGGATACAAACCTGTGAAGGACACCTCAGCATCACTGGCCACCCCGTCGTCCTGAGTGCTGTCCTTGTCCGATTTGGAGCTTGCTCTGGATCTCTTGATGTTCCTGAAATATTGGCCCCATCTCTGCCTCCCGGCATCTTTTTTCAATCGTTTCTCCTTTGCTCGTCGGTTCTGAAACCAAACCTATTCAAGACAAAGGCAAAGACGTAAGAACATAAGGGTGTAAGAAATAGGAGCAGGAGGAGATCATACGGCCCCTCGAGTCTGCTCCGCCATTCAATAAGATCATGGCTGATCTTCTACCTTAACTCCACTTTCCCGCCCTATCCCCATATCCCTTGATTCCCTAGTGTCCAAAAATCTATCTATCTCAGCCTTGAATATACTCAATGTCCGAGTATCCACAGCCCTCTGGGGTAGAGAATTCCAAAGACTTACAACCCTCTGAGTGAAGAAAGTTTTCCTCATCTCGGTCCTAAAAGGCCGACCCCTTCTCCTGATACTATGCCCCCGGTTCTAAATTTTCCAGACAGGGGAAACAGCCTCTCAGCATCTACCCCGTCAAGCCCTCGAAGAATTTTATACATTTCAATGAGATCACCTCTCATTCTTCTAAACTCCAGAGAGTATAGGCCCATTCTACTCAATTTTTCCTCATTGGACAATCCTCTCATCCCAGGAATCAATCTAGTGAACCTTCGTTGCACCCCCTCTAAGGCCAGTATATCCTTCCTTAGGTAAAGAGACCAAAACTGTACACAGTACACTAGGTGTGGTCTCACCAGAGCCCTATATAATTGCAGCAAGACCTCCTTACTCTTATACTCCAACCCCCTTGCAATAAAGGCTAACATACCATTGCCTTCCTAATTGCTTGCTATACCTGCATGTTAACTTTCTGTGATTTGTGTACAAGGACACCCAAATCCCTCTGACGACCAACATTTCTTAGTCTCTCACCTTTTAAAAAATATTCTGCTTTTCTATTCTTCCTACCAAAGTGGATAATTTCACATTTCCCCCCGTTATACTCCATCTGCCACCTTCTTGCCCACTTACTTAACCTGTCTATATCCCTTTGCAGACTTTTTGCATCCTCCTCACAGCTTACTTTCCCACCTAGCTTTGTATCATCAGCAAACTTGTATACAATACACTTGGGTATTTGTAACCCTGATGTCAATTGTTTTGAAACACCAGAAAAGCGGAATTAATGGGACACACACGGTGCCTGTTCCACTGTATAAAATACCACCTCAATATCACCACTTTAAAGGGTACTGGCATCTGGTAGAAGTGATCAACAGTGTAATTGGAGATCACACATCACCAGAGTGCACCCACCTTAACAAAAATTATAAAGAGTGATTTGTTGTGGACCAGTTGGTAGTATGCTCACATCTGAGTCAGAAATGTTGTGGGCTCAAGTCCCACTCCAGAGACTTGAGCACATAATCTAGGCTGATATTCCTAGTGCAGTACTGAGGGAGTGCTGAACTATGGGAAGTGCCGTCTTTCCAATGAGATGTTAAACCGAGGCCCCATCTGTTCTCTCAGGTGGATGTGAAAGATCCCATGGCAATATTTGAAGAAGAGCAGGGGAGTTCTCCCTGATGTCCAGGCCAATATTTATTTCTCAACCAACATCACTAAAAGCAGATTACCTGGTCATTATAACTTTGCTGTTGCGGGATCTTGCTGTGCACAAATTGGCTGCTGCGTTTCCTACATTACAACAGTGACTACACATCAAAAGCACTTCTTTGGCTGTGAAGTTCTTTCTTTCTTTCCATTCTTGCTTTCTTTCTTTCTATACTTTCTTTCTTTCTTTCTCACCAGTCTGAGGGTAACCCATATTCTGGCAACCTCCATGCTCCGATAACACACCAGCTGCAATACTGTTGCAACCAGTGCAAGCTAACCTTCTAAACCTTATTTTTAAAAGCTGAACAAAATCCTGGCTTCTCCGGGTTTCTTCTGACATTTCAGCAGAGATGTGGGGATTTTCCAGTTATAGGGAATTCAAACCTTCATCCTGTCAACACACAGTGCAGTGGTTCACACCATGGGGTAAGATCTGTCCTTCTCACCACCATCTTGAATGTCTTCCTTTTGAATTAATGGATGATGTCCTACACAAAGAGACCAGCGGAACCCCTCATCCTCTGTCATCAAACTGCACTCATCTACCATCAACTGTTGCCCACCAAAGTAGCAATACTGGAGGCTCCAAATCAGCACCAGAACTGAACCAAAACAACCAACCGGCTGAGGACTGGTTTCATGAATTTTGTAACATTTATACCATTGTTAAACCCATGTGGCTAAGTAAACACAAGTTCTTGGCAGGGTATCTATCTAAACAGAATGATGGAAGAATGGGCCTGTTATACTGCTCACTGGCACTGGTCTCGGCAGTTTTATCAGCCAGCAGTGGGCATGAATAGTACTTCAAGCATAAGCATGGTGCCAGGCATTTCACCTGTAGAGTAAAGTCAACTGCACTTTGTTGTTTTCAAAATATTATTTTCCCATGTTTTGTTTGTCATTTTTAATTCCATCTCTTTGTGAATGGGAATTGCTGAGTGGATTGATCAGGTGTAGAATAGCAATGCCATGGGAATGCCATCACAACTACATTCTTCTCCAAGTCACACACCATCCTGACAGACCTGTCACTGTTTCTTCATTGCTGTTGGGTCAATGTCCTAGAGTTCCCTCCCTAACACTATGTGAGAGAGCCATCACCACAAGGACTGCAGCGGTTCAAGGAGAAGGCCCACCACCACCTTCTCAGAGCAACTAGGGATGGGCAGTAATTGTGCCGCCCACACCCTGAAAACAAATTAAAAGAATCAGTATATGTACAAGGAATAGCTTAATGAGAAGATGCCCCTCGACGTTATTTCACCACCGAAATAAGTTTCGGTGAACTTCCCATTCACAAAGAGATGGAATTAAAAATGACAAACAAAACATGGGAAAATAATATTTTGAAAACAACAAAGTGCAGTTGACTTTACTCTACAGGTGAAATGCCTGGCACCATGCTTATGCTTGAAGCACTATTCATGCCCACTGCTGGCTGATAAAACTGCCGAGACCAGTGCCAGTGAGCAGTATAACAGGCCCATTCTTCCATCATTCTGTTTAGATAGATACCCTGCCAAGAACTTGTGTTTACTTAGCCACATGGGTTTAACAGTGGTATAAATGTTACAAAATTCATGAAACCAGTCCTCAGCCGGTTGGTTGTTTTGCTCCAGTTGACTCAAAGCTTTTGGGGATTCGACCTTCAACCTTTTGCACTGTATTTTGGGGTGAATGTGGCACTCATGTCATTATACTACAGGTTTGGCATCAGTACATAATTTAGATCTGAGTTATAACTGAGTTATACTGCCAGTTCTGCATCACTGTGCTCAGGCTCCCTTAGGTCAGAATACCAGGGAAATGTTTAATGTTGGCAAAGAAACTAAAGTAAAGTTTATAAAGATGGCTTTGCAGGTGTATCGCAATTGTTGTGAAACCCGAAACAGGTGAGACTCAAGGTGATCAAAACGGCACTCGGATCAATGACCTTGCACCGCATTTCGAAAATGATATCGCATTGAGACAGGAACTGCAGCATAACCTGGCCTCGCAATGTCTGTGAAAGAGGAACATTATGACGAGTTTATATCACCATTAGCTGCAGGATGGATTCCAGCCAGCCAGCACCTCATTTATACTACTTGGCTCGAACTACAATTCGCCCATCCAGAAGAGCCCTGTGTGTTAAATTTGAAATGTTTCGGGAGCCATGGGCTGGAGTGTTCACACTCTCTAAACACTTACGTCAACTCCAGGAGTGTTTAGAGAGCGTTCAGGGGATCCACGTACACTTTCTAAACCAGGTTTGACGCTGCACTTGGAGTCATACTCCACGTGGTATCGAACCCAGGAAAATCAACCGCTTCATACTGGTTGAGAACTGGTATCTCGAATTTCGTAACATTTATACAATTGCTAAACCCATGCGGCTAAGTAAACGCAAGTTCTAGGCAGTGTATCGATTTAAACAGAATGATGAAAGAAGCTCGCTGGCTCCGGTCTTGCCAGGATTCTCAGCCAGCAGTGGTCATGATTAGTGTTTCAAGCACTGGCATGGTGCCAGGCATTTCACAAGCCGAACAAAGTCAGCTGCACTTTGTTGTTTTCAAAATATTATTTGCCTTCGCCAGGGTGGTTTCACACAGCACCTTTCTGGATCCAAGTCAGAGCCTGACTCTAGTATCACATTACAATGTTAGGGTCCCAGCGAAGCAGAAACCCTTTTGCAGTAATGCTAAAGTATGATCCTTCCTTTAGATTGTCAGGGCTACAGTAGTGTGGGTTCAACAGCAGTTTCTCCCCATCATGAACCCTGCAGCCTAACAGAAGACTACTTGCTTCAAACATGTCCTTGTTCCTCTAAGTGCTTCCTTGCTGTCAGATCTGCAACAAATGTAATGAAACTTCATCATTTTCCCTCAGGAGGCCCAGAGGTAAGAGTTTGATGCTGTACTGTGACTGTTTAGAAAGGTTCTGATGAAAGGCCATCTACCTGAAACGTTAACTCTGTTTCTCTCTCCGCAGATGCTGCCTCACTTGCTGAGTGTTTCCAGCATTTTCTGTTAGATTTCCAGATTTCCAGCATCCGCAGTAATTTACTTTTGTTTTAACTATTTTATTTGTTATTTGTAATCAGTGTGCGGGATGTCCAATCAATTGCCATTCATTGAACACCCCTCATAAAGAATGTGTTTTCTTTTTTGAATATTGGCTATCCATGCTGAATAATCACAACTGTGCATCTCTTTAATGTTATGCCATTACCAGCTTGTGTGCAGTGAGTTTCAAGCCTTATAACACTGATGACCTTCAGTATAAGCCATGAACAGTCACTGCAACTAAGCAGCTATTCATAGATGTTACTGCCAGAACTGGAGAATACAACAACAAACACATGATGAGCGGAAGACGCATTGATCCCATCGAGCTGGCTTCTTTCTGCAAACAACGTAAAGTCACACATCGCCAGAAACCCCTGCACCTGCCACGGTAACATTAGACGTGTCCTTCAAGCTCTCTCTCTCCCCACCCCCCCCAGGCGAGCTACATTATCCGTCTCACCAGCCACATTAGCCCAGTGTAGGGACTGCAGACTCGATCGGAAGGGCCGAGGCAGCATCTTGGAATCAGCATGTGCGTTAAAAATAGTTGATTCAAATCTGCTGTGATGCAGGGATTTACTCCATTAGTACCGGCAGCTCCCCGATAGCATGGATAACTTGGTCTTAAAGCAAATGGTGGCTGTGGTAGCTAACTCCCAGTCTACCGACTTGCATAAAATGCAAAATCTTTCTTCGGGTGCTAAATGCTTTAAATTTGATTGTACAACACATGAAATCTTAGTTGTACAAGGAAGCACGATTATAAGAATTTGGATAGCAGGTATTCCCTCTCATCCATTTAATCTCTTGGGGAAAATTCGGCGCGGTTACACACTGATCCCCAAAAATAATTCAGCAAAACTCCAAAGAAACTCACCTATTCTCACATCTTCACTTTTCAGCCATAGCCTACTGTCATGTCCATATAAAATCCCCACCCCTTGCCTACACACCCCAGCAACACAGCAATCATATTGTCCTGTGCAGCATTTGATTCTATCCCTGAAGGCTGTACCCCATTCCCAACCAAATATCTGTTCAACTCCTTTTCGAAGGAGTTCATAACACAGCTTCAACTGCCTTTGCTGGGAATCTGACTCACATATCCACTACCCTGAAAAGATCAATTGATTTAGAATGGTAGTTTACTTTGTACCAATAAAAATTGAAAGTAGAAAATATGTTTGAAGTCAGACTGCGTGACATTAGTAACAAACACAGTAATACATTCACATGCAATTCCTTTGCCCACTATTTTCACAAAGCCATAAACCTGGGTTAACTGTTTTATCAAAGTTGGAGAAGAATGTTATACAAATGTGCTAATTTTGTCAAGACTGATTTCGACCCATGTTTTTTGTGCCAAAATGTATCAAAGCATTTACAAAGTTTGCTTTGTCAATATAGTTCTACATAAAAATCCATCATTAAGAGTTAGTGGAACTTTTTTTCCATTCCCAGTGGGTATTTTCCAATGTAACATTCTCTTATTTACTTACAAAAAGTTCCCTCCATTTTCCCCCTCTTCTAAAGGCTCAGGGTTATTGTGCTACAGGTGCTGGAAGTTCCATGGTGCATTGTGAAAGTCTCTGTTGTCAATAGACAGTGAATGTTGACAAGCTGGACCATGAGGAACTTCACAATCAACCAGCAGCAGGAAACATGATTGATTTTACCACTCCAAAGGACACTGAGACAAATTTTAATATCACTATTATCACCCTGGCTGAGATCAGCAAACTCAGCACAGACCAAAGGTCGAATCTTGGACTTTCCTGGTCTAAAATGGCTAATTTCTATCCTGAGCCGTGCAACTACCAATTGAGTACCAATTCTTCCCTTGTATTAACCTCCAATCTCAAGGCTTTGGTGCTCAAATGTCATGCTTATTATCTGACTGTTTGCACACATATTAGAAGATTTCCTTATAGTGCTCATGATCTCCTATAAAGAGACTCCCACAGTTGGAGGTATTGTCAGACTGCTATACTGTACGTTTGGGAGGGTTTAAAGAAAATAGTATCATCATAATGTTCCCAGAAAGTGTAGCATGACAAAAGTATAAGATATACAGAATTCTGTTCTATTTCCTCCCTGTACTCCAGTAGAGTCTGCTGACACTCACTGTGTGTTAGTCAGACAGCAGTTTAATTGGCATCTTATTGCATCTAATTGGCTGTTGACCCTAAAAGTTACTGCTAAGCAAAATTTTCCTCAAACAAAAGATCCTTTGCTGCTGCTCTCATTAATGAGTGGACATACCTGAGACTTTGGGACATTAAATATAACATAAGCTTTAGTAAGTTTTAACTGAAATCTAATCTTACTGGAGAATTATGACTCATCAGATTGTCCAATTAGTCTTAAAGTCTGGTGGGTGAAAGGAAAGGTCTTTGCCTTAACTTTAGATTGTTTGAGAAGTAGGCAGAAGAAGTTTGAACACAATGAGAATATTTGGAGAGTGTAGAGAGTTTTAGGAGTATATTAAAAGATCAGAGAAGGGTGAAGAATGTTTAGACACAATCCGAAGGTGTAGAACAGAGTATTCAGTACAATAAGTGTCTGCAGTTATTTTATATTTAAACTGCAGGCTAGAAATAAGAGACAGAAGACAGATGAAAAACCAGGAAAGGATATTACAGTAAACTCACTGAAGACATACCCCAGAGGTGGAACCAGGGCAATGCTGAGGGAAACTGAACTGTTTTGACAAAGCAGTAAAACAAATACCTTATCAAAACAGTTGTATACCCGTACTCTAAAATTAAATTGAAACAGGAAGCACATGATTGCACTATAATCCAAGGAACTTGATACTGTAATTCTGATCCAAGTTACATGTTAAATTGAACCCAATTACTGTTATGATACTATAATTCTGAAACTAAATTATTGCAATGTTGGTGATGATTATGTTGGCAATTGTACTATCTTGCCTGCATAATAGTAGTGAAACAAAGTTGTTGTTGATAATGCATCCTCTTGTGTCCTGTTGAAACAACTTAATATTTAAATGGCAATCAATGTTGTATTGTAGTCCTACTGGTGTTTGAACTGTGACTGAAGCTTTTTATTTAAGATGTCTTCAAAGTGATGCATCAAAGTAAAATAAGGCATCCTACATACTGGTGGTTTGTCCAGAATTATGACATAACAGAAGCATAAATTTATTGATGCCATTATAATATAAATCATAAGTCTAACTAAGTATATTTAATCAGCAGAACCTTGCTAAATCAACTGAAAATTAAATGTAACTCTTGCTACAAATTCAAGAAGTGATTTTGCAAGAAACTTGTACAAAAGTGCAGCATTTGTATTTGCATTTGGAGTTATATCAATTATTGTTCGTTATTTGTTCTCTGGATGCCCTAGAAGCCCTGAGAAGATGGTGGTGGGCCTATTCCTTGAACTGCTGCAGTCTTTGTAGTGACGGTGCTCCCACATTCATGGAGTAATGACTGGTGAAGTCAGAAACATGTTCGAGGTGTGATGTCCTATTGGAATGGCACAAATTTCCTAATGCTGTCAAAAATTGTAAGTTTCTGCTTTTCTAATTATCAAACCAAGTGAAGTGAAATTTCCAAAAAGTTCCTTTGTATGTTACTACTTCACATTAAAAGTAAGTGCTTTATTTCAAAGTTACTATGAACTAATATTCTTATGCTCTGAGGCTGCCCTGGACAGAGTTAAGCAGCTACTCCCTATGGGTTGGTGGGTGTCATCTAGAAGAAAGAAAAAGCAGACAGAGAATTAAAGAGACAGTTCACTGATCAGACCGAAGTAATTTGACTGTAAGCTTGAATGTAGTTCTTGTCAATGTTTGAAACATAAATTTGATTTGAAACACCTCGTCATGATGTGTCATCTTAAGACCAGTGGTATCACTCTCACCTCTGAGTCAAGAGGTATGGTTTCAATCCCCACTCCACAGATTTGAGCTCATAATCTAGGCTGACACTACAGTGTAGTACAGAGGGAGTGCTGCACTGTCAGGGGTTCCATCTTTTAGACAAGACCTTAAAACAAAGCCCCATTTCCCCTCTCAGGTGGATGCATAAGGCCACATGGCACTATTTGAAGAAGAGCTGGGACATTCTTCCCGGTGTCGTGGCTAATATTTATCCCTCAACCAACATCACTAAAACAGATTATCTGGTAATTTACCTCATTGCTGTTTGTGGGAGCTTGCTGTGCACAAATTGTCTGCTGTGTTTCCTACATTACAACAGTGATTACCTTTCAAAAGTAATTCATTGGCTGAGAGGCACTTTGGGACATACTGAGGACATGAAACGTACTGTATAAATGCAATTTTTTTCTTATGGCTAAAGAACTATCACAACTAGAGATTTTTTCTTCTGAAATTAAGGCAGGAGAATCATCTGTAGAAGGTGAGCTAGCAACTGGCAGAACCTAAATACAGTCAGTCAGAAGTTCATAAATGCACAATGATAAACTTGTAAAAGTTTTAAGTGGAAAGACTAAGCAATCAAATATAGGTATTGCATCCTCTATTGTTATGACAATAACCCAAAAGTTAAGCACAGAGCTTAGCCAGAAGGAAACAAAATACAAAAAAAGCAATTAACACAGAAAGAGACAGAAAATGCTGCTGTTACTCAGAAACTCAATTTAAAAGAGACAGAGTATGAAACTATTAAGTAGCAGCTAATACAGAGAAGCAGAGTAAGGACTGAAAGGCTTAGCATATAAAAGTAAGAAAGAACTTGCATTTATATAGTGCCTTTCATAATCTCTGGCTGTCCCAAAATGCTTTACAGCAAATGAAGTACTTTTGAAGTAATCACTGATGTAATGAAGGAAACCCTCATCCATGCCTTTATCATTTCCAGACTTGACTATTCCAATGTATTTTGAACCACCTTTCAATTTTCCACCCTCCATAAGCTTCAGCCCATTCAAAGCTCTGCTGCCCGTAACTTATAATGCACAAGTCCCACTTACCCATCACCCCTAAGCTTGCTGACCTACATTGGCTCCCAATCACCAATGCCTCAAATTTAAAATTCTCATCCTCGTGTTTAAATCTCTTCATGGCCTCGCCCCTCCCTATCTCTTTAACCTCCTCCAGCCCTAAAACCCTTCAAGAACTCTGCATTCCTCCGACTCTGGCCTCTTATGAATCCACCACTCCCTTTACCCCATCATTGGCAGCCCTGCCTTCAGCCACCTGGGCCCCACGCTCTGAAATTCCCTCCCTAAACCTCTCGACCTTGCCACCTCCCTCTCCTCCTTTACGATCCTCCATAAAACCCACCTATTTGATCAAGCTTTTAGTCACCCATCCTAATATTTCCTTCTCTGGCTCGGTGTCCATTTTTGTCTGATAATCGCTCTTGTGAAGCGCTGTGGGATGTTTTTCTATGGTAAAGGCGCTATATAAATGCAGGTTATTGGTATTGTTGTTGTTGTATAACTTCCAAGTTGACTTTGGGTTTGCAGAGCCAATTCATATGGGTACCTCCCATGCCCAATCTGATTTTGTTGGATTTGGTGGTCTGAAGCATCTAGGCATTGCAACGTCATGACATCATAATGCTTGGAGTACATTCACCAGAAGAGAGAGGCTAGTATTTGAAGGCACATTGTCAGTAAGTTGTTTGAAAGTCACCTGGGCAAAAATATCTGCTTTTAGTAACAGCTGGGAGGATCTTGACCAAGTGACGACACCATCACATCACAGCTGTTCACTCGCTCCCTGATCCCAACTGTTGAAAGACCGTTTACACTGCAGTCCAGATCTGCAGTCCAGGTGTCAAACCATCAGGTGCTGGGGGTCAGAACTCTGCATCTGCAGTTCGATGTGATCTGATAATCGCTACTCTTAATCCCTGCTACACACTGCCTTCAGCTAAAGTTGACGTGGGAATGTTTGAAATTATCTGCTGGAGGCGGTTTCACACCTCTGCTGATAAATTGAGTCCCTCAAAGATCTGCAGTACAACTGGCCGATAACAAATTGTCATAGAACTTTTCAGAATGGCATCAAAATGCATAACATGAAATAAAAACTTATGTCTGTCAATACTATTCAAAAATGATTGTCCTGCATCAAACAATTTACACAACTGCGACGGGAAAGACACTACAGGTTCATATACTGGGCAAGTTCTTCTCCTGGGAAGCTATCTAACAGCCCTTACACTAAGAAAAGCTCAGATGAGGGAGGACATTCAGCCCATCCTTCCATAGGAACTAGTGGTCTCCTCGTCACTGCATCTTGAATAACTCCAGAGTCCTTGCCTCCATTGCCCTGCCTGGATCACAAGCAGAACTGTTTCCCACGGACAACAATAAACTTGCCTTTACTAGTTTGTGCCTATGTCCCCTGGCCCTGCAGTGTGTGGTTTAAATTTCACCCCCAGAATCTGGTGCGAAATCCATCCGAGAGAGCTTGGATAATGGAAAATCTCCTTTCCCTTACAACAGGTATAGGTTCCAAACCATTTCGCAGTGAATGAGTCCACAGTACTAATCTGTCCATTAACTAGGCACTAATTTGACAATCTGGCCCAGAGGGGTCAGTGGTCGCACTTCTAATGTTATCACTATATCTTTACCATCTAATTACTACTGTAACATCACCATAAACACTTTATGGAATCAATGCATTTATACCACCTTCTGTATATATATCCTGTGCATCCCCCACTTCCTACCCTCACCATTGGTGGCCGTGCCTTCAACTGCCTAGGCCCTAAGATCTGGAATTACCTCCTTAAACCTCCCAGTCTCTCCACCTCTCTCCTTTCCAGACCCTGCGTAAAACCGACCTCTTTGACCAAGCTTTTGGTCGCCTGTCCTAATGTCTCTTTTTTTTTGGCTCTGTGTCAATTTTAGTCTTATTACCTTCCTGTGTGGGACGTTTTCCTACGTTAAAGGCGCTATATAAATGCAAGTTGTTGTTGTTTATGCCTCCTCGGGTCAGACCCTCGAAAAGTGATTGTCTAACCCTGCGCACAATAGCTTGAGCTGACACACAATGTCCCTGAGATTGGTGCCCATAATGTTATCACTGTCCGTGGCGTTATTGGTACCAACACTCACTCACTCACTCCAAATACCTCTCCCTGCTATTTGAAATAAACCACTTGACGTCACTATTAAAGTAGCGCAGAGTCCCTCTCAGGTATTTGTGTGATATCATCGCCAGTCAACCTAACCTTTGATGGACTTCACTCCCAGGCTGGCGAGCTCGCTCAGATAAGTAGGTACTAGTGGGTCCTTCCTCTCAGGATGTACATGCACGGTGCCGCTCTAAATTGTGGAGAACACCAAAGTGTTCTCTACAGGCAGCAATAACCCTGCCGGCCTGAGTGAGGTGTCGTTGTTCAATGTATCTCATTGCAATCTGACATAGATCAGCTTTGAGTGTACACTGGTCCTGTCTGCCGGAGTTATACCTCCACTGGTGTTTCTGAGGGTTTGAAGGCAGTTCTAGCCTCTGGGGTGTGCGCTTACAGCTGAGATTGGAGGGGAAGCTGGGCGAGGCTTCTCGTTGTTTGAGCCCTTGACTCATCACATCGCAACACAGCGCATCTTCTGTGCAACCAAACTCTGAGAAGGCGGACTGCGGGTGCCCTTGTGACCCTTGACTAGAGGTTTTAAACTCCCAGCTGGCCGGGATTTCACTCCTCCTCTTTCAAATCAGCGACCTGATTCCGGTGCTATTTTTACATCAATGTAAAGTGGGAATCTCTTCACGTCAGTGCAAAAACGGCAGTGTAACTGTAATCTTCCTCGCAATGCGCCAGCTCCAGCTGCTGTTAACAGCGGTGTCGTTTCAGATGAAACCACACTGGGAGACGAATTGCTCAGATCTCTACAAGGAGTCACATTGCAAAATGCACTCGCAATGATTTCCTCGGGCTTGGTACTTATTTTGGAACGTGAATCTACAGATTTAACGACTGGAAAAAAAATCTTCATCAACACATTTACAATATTGTGACACAATAGCGACCAGAGCGATTCATAGAATCATAGAATGATACAGCACAGAAGGAGGCCATTCGGCCCATCGTGTCTGTGCCAGCTCTTTGTAAGACCTATCCAATTAGTCCCACCCCCCCTTGCTCTTTCCCCATAGCCCTACAATGTTTTTTTTTACCCCCGTTTAAATATTTATCCAACTCTCTCCGTGATATCGAGGGCGGCGAGAGAGGGCCGTTGACCTGTCCTCGCATTTTGGGAATGTGAATATCGACACAGAGTAAAGAGGAAGAAAAATATTCCATTGTCGGCGCTGACATCCCTCACCTCAAGCTCGGTGGAATAGAATTTAAAGTTACACTGTCCTCACGAAAATCAGTCGGGCGAACCTATTTTGTGTGAACACAATGCCAACCTGCAGTTTGTGGGTCATTGTGTCTTTATAAATAAAAATGCCTTGTCCAACACATATTCACGAAGAGGATGTCCCTTAAACATAATAACTGATTTTATTTTCTGTGTTCCTCCAGCAAACCAGGATTGTTACACACTTTTCTACAGTTGGGATGGTGCAGTTTTTTTCGGTGCCTGTTTGATAAATCTCTCGGCTCGGAGCAGTGAGTTCTGCTTTTATTATTCAGCAAATAGAAGCAGAACATGCTGGAACTAGAAGGCGTGTGAAGATAAGGGAAGCGAGGTTATTGGTTGGGGTGTGACCCATTCATCAGTTCTAATCACCGGCCTTTCCTCTTTACAGACGCTGACCGACCTGTCGTGTGTTCTTGCCACTTTCTGCTCTCATTTCAGATTTCCGGCAGTTATAGTTTTAAAAAGAAAAATCGGAGTATTTTCATACCTGGACCACACGCATGTCCAGCCCGGTCTCAGAGGAAAGCTGCTCCCGCACGTGGCGAGCTGGTTTGGGGGAGTTGTTATAGGCATTTTTCAGAGTTTCTAACTGCTTGGCAGTGATCGTAGTTCGTGGCCTCTTGGCGTTGGTTTCTGCTTCTGAAAGTAAATGAAAAGTCCATTCGTGCGATCTAAGCAAAGTGTGCACATTTGGCCAGGGAAGACTGGCTTCCTACAGTTTCTGTTTAACAATCATCCGGATGAACGTCTAGGCTGAAGGAGAACAGGAAAAGAAAAAACCGTATTGGTGTGTGTGTCCATGCTGTGTTTGTGTGAATGGGTGTAGGTTCATGTGGGTATGTATCTGTCTGTGCATGTGTGTGTACATGTGTGTCAGTGTGTATATGAGGGTGTGCATGGGTGTACATGATGGTGTTTCTAGGTTCATATGTGTTTGGGTGTATATGTGTGTTGTGTATATGTGTGGGTGTGAAAATGTGTGCATGTATATGTCTGTGTGTGTGAGTATATATGTGTGTGGCTGTAGACGTATATGTGCATGTGTGTATGCATGGATATGTATGTGTGTAAATGTACATATGTGTGTAGGTATAATTACTAAACGTCTGCACATACTTTCCACGGTCCAACATGCAAGGTGAAATGCAATTAATTATTTTAAAATAAAAATCTACAATGTATTGATAAAAAAAACTCATTTCTTTAATGCAATGGAATAATGTTTGAATATATATGTGTATTATACATGTATATGTATATATATGTGTGAATGCATGTATATATATTTGTGTGTATATATTTATGTATATATATATGTGTAAGTGTATATGTGTATATGTATGTACGCATAATATGTATGTGTATATGTGTGTAAGTATATATATATGTAGGTATGTGTGTGTGTATAAATTTATGTGTATATATGTACATGTGTATATATGTATGTTTGTATATATTTCTGAATATATACTAAATCCCTCTAAAACACTGGTTAAGCCTAAGTTGGAGTATTGTGTTCAATTCTGGGCACCACACTTTAGGAAGGATGTGAAGGCCTGAGAGAGGGTGCAAAGGAGATTTACTAGAATGGTACCAGGGATGAGGGACTTCAGTTACGTGATAGACTGGAGATGCTGGAGTTGTTCTCCTTAGAACAGAGAAGGTTAAGAGGAGATTTGATAGAGGTATTCAAAATCATGAACGGTTTTGATAGAGTAAATAAGGAGAAACTGTTTCCAGTGGCAGAAGGGTCGATATCCAGAGGACATAGATTTAAGGTGATGGGCAAAAGAACCAGAGGCCTCATGAGGAAACATTTTTTACGCAGCGAGTTGTTATGATCTGGAATGCGCTGCCTGAAAGGGTGGTGGAAGCAGATTCAATAGTAACTTTCAAAAGGGAACTGGATAAATACTTGAAAGGAAAAAAATACAGGGGAGTGGGACTAATGGGACAGCTCCTTCAAAGAGCCGCCAAATGCACGATGGGCCCATTGGCCCCCTTCTGTACTGCAACATACTATACAATGATATGTTATGTATGTGTGTGTGTATATTTATATGTATTTGTGTATATATATGTGTGTGTGTGGCCCTCTATTACAGATATTATACTTTTGATCTACTAGTCTGTCAAAACAGAACGAAGAAACGGACCAGTAATATATCAGTACAGACGAGATTAAGAGGAAATTTTAAAAATATTTAAAAACAAACAAGTCAAAATGTCAGACCCCTGTCCTCGTTCTCTATGCCTTCGTATTAATTACATGTATCATTGACCAATTTAATTTTACTAGTAATTAATGTCAGTTATACATGATTTGAAGGCGGGCCTAGTAATTACAGCAAGAAATTCAATGTGCATATTTAATGTTATTTTTGTAGTTGAAAGATAAGGGCCAGTATTAAGGATCTCTGTTTTTTAAATGTTCGGTGGAGTGTTACTGACCTCTTTGCTTCGCCGCCTCGTAGTCTCCCTTACAGACTAGCCTGCTGTCTTCCATGAGGTAAAACTCGTCGCCCGTGGCTAGTTGCCGTTTGCAAACAACACAAGCAAAACACTGCAGGTGATACACAAAGTCCTGGGCCCTGCGGACGACCTGGGTAGGAGGGATCCCCTGCTGGCAAGCGGCGCATTTCGTCCCGAATCTCCTGCAGGAGGGGGGGGAAAAGGCCAGAAACGGTGTCAGTAGAATCGAATCCTGTTTCAGCTGCCTCGCGTGTTGGTTATCAGGGAATAATATTGAAGGGATCTTACTTTCACAGAAACCTGTGCTTTGGTGAAAGCTGCTGTGACAGAACTAAGTGATCGAGTTTATGTTTCTTGTACCAAGAAAGATTCGCCAGTTAAAGAACAACAGAATTTACATATGTTGACCGGAAGTCACCGGTTAACGGTTTTGGCTTAGTACACAGAGGAAGAGTCAATTCTCTCTTAATTCTCAATTCGCTTTATTAACGTTATTAGATCATGTACATACCGCTTATACGTCTAGTTAGATATAGGCATGTAGTTTACAGCAGGTTATACAGGTTTATACTCAAACTAGGATTTAAACGCACACCCACTAGGTTTTCCTGATAACACTCCCTGAGTATTAGGCTTTAAACGCACACCCACTAGGTTTCTCTGACAACACTCCCAGAGTGTCACAGAATAGAAAGGATATTATATTACCCGGAAAGGAGAGACACTGCTGGCCAGGCAATTCTCCCTCTTACTCCCGACGTCGTCTCCACGCCCCTGACGCAGTCTTTACGTCCCTGACGTAAGGTATTCACTTCCACGAGGGTTAGTCTCCAGAGTCTCCCTCACAAACAAAGACACACACTGACTCTCTCTCTTGCTTACAAACAAACAAAGACACACACTGGGACCAAACCAGCAATTCTTCAGTTTTTATTCCCCAAGTCTGTCTTTTCGAATGATGCTGTCTTCTCCGGTTGGCTCAAAGTTGCTGGAGTGATCGATGTCATCCCCTGATTGGCTCTGTTCCAAGGGCCCAGGTAACATCACCGTTCCTTTGTCTCTCTAAGAAGCGGAACGAATTCAAACCGGTTCTGGCCAGTTCAGACGAGTGACTGAACTCCAGGTCACCTCAGTTCAAAAGGTCAGTGTCTTTGTTAGCACTTCGAATTAACCTCAATAGGTTTTTGCAGCCTCTGGCCAACACATAGAATTACATTGAATTTACAGCGCAGAAATAGGCCATTCGGCCCAACTGGTCTACCCTGGCGGTTATGCTCCACACAAGTCTCCTTCCACCTTACTTCATCTCACCCTATCAGCATAACCTTCTATTCCTTTCTCCCTCTTGTGTTTATCGAGCTTCCCCTTAATTGTATCTGTGCTATTTGCCTCAACTACTCCTTGTGGTAACAAGTTCCATATTCTTACCACTCTCTGGGTAAAGAAGTCTCTCCTGAATTTCCTATTAAATTTATTAGTGACTATCTTATATTTATGGCCTCTGGTTTTGGTCTCCCCTGCAATTGGAAACGTCTATCTACGTCCAGCCTATCAAACCCCTTCATAATTTTAAAAACTTCTCAGCCTTTAGCTATATAATCATTTAACTAGTAATATATATTCACACATTCTATCTATATGTATGGTTAGATAAGCGCATAATGTATACAGCTATATATTGCACACTTTTAGGCTGCTGCAAACGTATAATTACTCCGAGAGTTATTCGACACAGACTCTGCACTCAACTCGATAACCATTGCACATCGACAGATACACTGCAAAAGATATAGAGACCATACATAGATATATAGAGGTTGCACACAGGCAGATAGCTTGGTATACATTATATCCGATGGTACAGTGAATAGATTGTGTACACAGCTACTTACTTTACATAGATAAATAACGGACAGAGCTAGTTCCTGCACATAAACCCTGAACTCAGATGCTGTACATAAAAAGTCTATACAGCTAAGTGGGCAAATAAATAGGTACTGTAGATAATTAATGTCCACATATGCATACTGTACCCAGATAGATAAATAGATACAGTGCCCAGGTAGATAAATAGATACAGTACCCAGATAGATAAATAGATACAGTACCCAGATAGATAAATAGATACAGTACCCAGATCATAAATAGATACAGTACCGATAGATAAATAGATACAATATCCAGATAGATAAATAGATACAGTACCGAGATAGATAAATAGATACAATATCCAGATAGATAAATAGATACAGTACCCAGATACATAAATATATACAGTACCGAGATAAATAGACACAGTACCGAGATAGATAAATAGATACAGTACCCAGATCATAAATAGATACAGTACCGATAGATAAATAGATACAATATCCAGATAGATAAATAGATACAGTACCCAGATAGATGAATAGATAGAGTACTCAGATAGATAATTGGATACAGTACCCAGATAGATAAATAGATACAGTACCGAGATAGATGAATAGATACAGTACCCAGATAGATGAATAGATACAGTATCGAGATAGATGAATAGATACAATACCCAGATAGATGAATAGATACAGTATCGAGATAGATGAATAGATACAGTACCCAGATACATAAATAGATACAGTACCCAGATACATAAATAGATACAGTACCGAGATAGATGAATAGATACAGTACCCAGATACATAAATAGATACAGTACCCAGATACATAAATAGATACAGTACCCAGATACATAAATAGATACAGTACCCAGATACATAAATAGATACAGTACCGAGATAGATAAATAGATACAGTACCCAGATACATAAATAGATACAGTACCCAGATAGATAAATAGATACAGTACCCAGATACATAAATAGATACAGTACCCAGATAGATAAATAGATACAGTACCCAGATACATAAATAGATACAGTACCGAGATAGATGAATAGATACAGTACCCAGATACATAAATAGATACAGTACCCAGATACATAAATAGATACAGTACCGAGATAGATAAATAGATACAGTACCCAGATACATAAATAGATACAGTACCCAGATACATAAATAGATACAGTATCGAGATAGATGAATAGATACAGTACCCAGAGACATAGATACAGTACCTAAATAGATAAATAGATAGAGTATCCTGATAGACAAATAGACACAGTAGGCAGATAGTTGCTGCCCTTAGACAGACAGTGTGGACAGGCATATAGATTTACTATATAGTAGGGACCCTGCTATTCCTTTTCCTCTCCACGCCGAAGTGGATCAGATACATTGATACACCCTTCCGTTTTTTGTCCGTATTATGTAAAGTGATTTTTTCTAATATTTAAATATATTTGAATTTGGAAATAAAATCGTTGTTTGAAATTAAGTACAGGTTTCCCCTTGCTATGATGTATGTCTACTAATCTGTCCTTTTCTCAGGTGATGACTGTCCACTGTGTTTTCAGCATTTTCTGGTTTCAGTTCAGAATTCTAATATTTGCCGTTTTTTTAATCCATAAAGTCCCCCCGCTACAATACACTGTTGTGCTCTATAGCGCATTCCCTATCATTTTAAATAGACCGTTACCTTACATTGTTTTCCGCAATATATATTGAAACTAAATTAAATCACTTCTGCAGTTAAATGTTAAATTGTTTGCTAGTTTATGCTGACCATTTATATTTAGATCACACACACTAGCAAGTATAAACTGTCAGGAAACAATTGGGCTTTTTTATACCGAGTTTGCATTTTAATGAGAAGCGGGTATAATAATTAATCAAAACACACAGTCACTTCTGATTTCAGCGGTGTGCGCGAACAGTTGTTGTAAAGTGCGTTCAAAGGTTAAACGAAAACAATGTCACCAGCACTGAAATCGTGTGAGCTGCATTACTGATACTTGTGAGCCCTAGCAAAGTAACAAAGTGTGCTATTTTTGTAACTCTGGATCCTTTGCAACCTGCTGATGAAAAGTAATGGTGTTATATCAAATGGGGGAGATAAGATAACTCCAGAATATCGTCACATTAAACCAGGTTTAATTTAAACGAGTTAAACATACATTTAAAACAAGAACTTTTATAAAAGTTGTTCCTCTCTAACATCTTCCAGCTCTGGTGAAAGGTCAGCGACCTGGAACTCTGTGTCTCTCTGCACAGATGCTGCCTGACCTGCTGAGTGTTTCCAGTATTTTCTGCTTTTATTTGGGAAGAACTGATTTTACTCAAAGTGTGATACATATTTGGGATAATTTGCCTGGGGAGATTGCCAGCTGTAAGATTCTATGATTCTAAAATCGAAGATCAAAATGCAGCTGGGTGTTGTGATGGAAGATTTGGGGTTGTTACACTTCCGCGCTTCCAAAGATCGGATGCTCTTATTCTCCTCGACTTTTCTTGTTCTTAAACAATTTACCTTTTAATTTAAAAATAGTTTTCGTGGCGGTTTTATTTTTCCAGCTGAATTATTAAAAAAGGAAGGGAAGCAATAGAAAAATGGAACTAAAGACCTCAAGTTACCCCCTCCACATAAAAAAAACCGTCGCAATTTTAATACATTTCTTAGAATTATCAGTAAAAACACAAACGACCTTTTGGGCGGAGAAATTTGGCTTTATGTTCTGAGATAGAACTGCAAATGGAAATCTGAAAGTAAAACAAAACGTAGGAAATACACAGCAGGTCAGTCAGCATCTGAAAAAGAAATGATTGGATGGGGTCCAGCGTCAGGAACCCAAAAAACATCAACCTGTCTTTTCTTTGATAGGCTGAGTGACCCGCCGTCTTTTTTCCAATGCGTTTTATTTTTAATTTATTAGTTGATTTAATGACCGCCCGTTTTAATGGTGTTTATATTACTGTACAACTTGTAACGGTGCGGTAACATTTAGGGATTAATGTTACTGTTCCTACCGGACTATTTTACAACTGCATTTTGAAGCAGTGAAATGACCAGTGTTTTAAAGGACTGATTCTTTCTTACCTGCGTGTGCAGTTCAAACCACCTGAGCAGCTAAAGGAAAACTTTCTACCGGCTCATGTCATTATTGCATTAATTAATCCAAGATCTGATTTAACTTTAATCCAAATATATATATCGCCTTTCACGGACCTTAAATCTTAATGAATTTTAAAATGCAATACGTTCATATAATACAATGCAGTTAATCTCGCTGCAGTGAATAGTGAGACTTGAAAATTACTGTATATTAAACGGAATCATATTTTAAAATGACATGTATCAACTGGGCAGATTTTACCATTCAATTAATGTCTTGTTCTAAGCTTAGGTTTTTAGACATGTTTTAGTCCCTAGGCGGGTTAAGGTGTCCCTTTTGTAAAAGCTGCACATCGACACACTTGGTTACTTCCTATAGCGAGTCGGATCGCCAATGAAATAGACTAAAGGCTTGTTGGAGATACAACAGCGGAACTCCTCGCCAGTGAGTAGTGCGGAGAAGGTGGGAGGGTTGAATTGAGGATCCGCGTGTATTCAACTCCCTAACTCACCTATCACAAACCCCTCAATCACAACGTTGGATTGAGAATTGTTTTTTGGTTGGGTCACCGGGGAAGCGGAATTCTCTACAAGTATATTTAAGGTGTAAACGTTGGAAATTAAAATATTTAAATTTTGTGCCAATGATTTTTAATTTTTGTAAGATGCGTTAAAATTGATTCATTGTTCGCATCTTGTTATGGTGTTTATAAGGTGTCACATGTGAAAATGCAATGTAAAAATCTTTAAAATTAAAAATTGCGTTTAATAAAACTCTACAAAGAAAACCAGGGATTCGACTACAAAGTTGCAGTCGCTCAGACAATTACTATTCATAAAATTAAATATGCATAGTATATTAATATATTAATGAATTATATATATTATGTTAATTATATTTTATTGACATATATTAATTAAATACACATAATAATGCGGAATTATAAAATAGCCTCAGGTGTAACCCTGTGTTAATTCTATGTTCACTACCTAATCGGTGCTAACAAAAGACGTTCACTGACTGCCCCTAAAACCAGGCTCAGGGTCCGGGCTCCAGTCGCGCTCTATCCCCGCCTGTCAGTGCAATGACCCAGTTCAGCGGCTGGGGGATTTGGACGGACTAATCCTTGCCTTTCAATCTCTTGTTTAAGCAAGAAGATAGCAAAGAGATATTAATCATCCGAGATCAGAAAATAAAAATAAGAAGAAAAAAAAATAAGGACAAATAAGAGGCTTAGTATCTTGGCTAAATGTGTGAGTGTGAGTCTCAGCTCGGCGCGCAATGATGTGAAACGGGCTTTCTCGTTTCTGCGGGCGATTACTTTCGAAATCCTAAACGCAATAGAAAATTTGCACCAGAACAAGGTTATTGGTAACGATCTAATACGGGTATTTATTAGTGGGGAGTCATTAACATGAATTAAGACGCAGGGTACAACCGTCTCCTAAACACAGCGTAACACTCAGTGCACAGAAAGGTTATAAATGTATCTATCTATACAAACAAAAATCTATAAGTATGTAATATATACCTAAAACATAAATGGAACTTAAAATATACGAACTGTCCATATATATAGCTAGAGATATAATTATATCGTGCCTAATTTATATGATCTATATGATCTATATCAAAAAGACATATGTTGGAAAGTTAGATTCATGCGGCGCAATATTTAAATATTTACACAGCTCAGTGCTACGGGCTGTCTGATCCTTCCTATGCCGGGATGGATGTCTTTAGTAGCAGACTCCTTTAGGTGAAATTAACAATCTAAAATCGGACATCTTGAGCGTTCAGTTCCACACGTATGTACTTTCTAAAATGGAAGTGTAATTTTTTTAATACATTCCAACGCCAGACATGCAGTTCATTTGTTTTTCTGTAATTGAGTTCTTTTGTGTTATTTATGAAGACATTTAGCTGACTGGAGATTGTTTTGTCTTGTTATGTTTAATATTATAATCAGCAGCCATACACTAAGTTTAAATGTATATAAATGTAAACAAGTCATTTGCCAACGCTGCTTGTGAATGGGTTTCACAGGTTCGATTCAACACTGTCCTTACTTGGCATTTTAGTGTCCAAATCAGGAACAAGTACCTGTTCTGTACACAGCTAATTAGATTTATATATCCAGTTCTGATGAAAGGTCATCGACCTGAAACGTTAACTGTTTCTCTCTCCACAGATGCTGCCTGACCTGCTGAGTGTTCCCAGATTTTCCTGTTTTTAGTTCAGATTTTCAACATCCACGGTATTTTGCTTGTTTTAGATTTATATTTTATACATATATATGTACAATTCGTCTACATTAAGCGAACAATATTTCAGTAGGATTTCTCTACAGTATCTCTCTGAAAAAAAATTTGATTATAAAGTCAATACATTTAAAACGAGTCTGAAAACGATGGATTTTGGTCGTAACGGACTGAAAATCTGGCCCGTGTTCTTTGTTGGTCTGCGCCTTCGAATTAAAGATAATCAACGTTTAAAACTCATTTCGATTGTTGCGTTTTTATAGTAAAGACAAGGTTTCCAATCTAGAGATATAAGCATTATTTACTTTCACTGTTGGCCTCAGCTTGGGCTTTCCAAAATATCTTCCCTTTCACTTTTTCATCCATACCTTGATTCTCCCTAATGTGTGGGATAGATAGATTGATAGATACGTTTTACTTACTTGAAGAAATCCTCTTTGCAGTAGACGCTATCTCCTCGGCTGAAGCATTTCTCCGTCAGCTGCTTCTGACAGTCGCCGCATTTCAAGCACTTACTGTGCCAGTGACGATCCAGTACCTTCAGAATAAACCTGTCCACGATGTGTTGATTGCAGCCGGCGCAAAGTGGGATATCTGCACACACAACACTCCGTTTAACCCAAGTCGTACCACAAAACACACTGCGCAAGTTGTACAATAGCCTGACTGATTAAAAGGATTCACTTCAGAAACACTTCACAATATTACAGCGGTGGTACCGAGCCAAACCAAATACAGGTAGAACCAACCAGCTCATTTAATGTGTAATGAAAACACAATGCAAACATAAAATGACGAATCCTTCAAATAGTATTTACACTTAAGACACTATTTTCGACGAGTGAGACAATCCTCATATACAGTCTTGGATGACACATTGTACAAACTGTAAACGAAAACTTGCAAGAAATATAAACAATTCTCACTAGATTTGAGAAACAGGTGCGTTTGATTATACAATTATTGAAACAATAGCGAATGCCACAGGAGTGGGTCATAAAGTCAATTACTTGAACATGTGCAAGTGCTGAGCATCTCAATCAATCGTAGACGCTTATTTTAGTGACTGGGTCGTGTACATTAAAACGAGGAGACTACCGTCATTTACTTTAATAAGAAATCGAACTTGCCAGCCAAAGTCAGGCTCCAAGGTTGGCATCCCATATCCACACACAGACACGCACACACGCACAGGGGGCGAGTGACTGCCACAAGGATTAGCCTTAGTAATATGTGCCGCAAACACTCCCACCCAGAACCAACCAAGACCAGCTTAAAGATTCTACCGCTGTTTAAGTTTTTTTAAAAAAAAAGTATTGACTTCCTTCTGTCTGATTTGCAGATCCGAGATGATCTTTTCTCATCAAGGAGGGGGTGGGGGGGGAGGGAATCCACTTAAATTAACATCAACCTCAACTTTCATAAAATGAAAGCAATTCTCATCCCTGCCTCGTAAGATCTGATCCCTGATCTACCCAACGTAGAAACTTAAGTAAAAAGCCTTACGTTGCATTGTGACCTCCAGAGGTTTAAGGGAACCGGACGGAATCCTTTGAACGGTGTCTCCCGGTGTGAAGAGCCTGATTTGCAAAGCAGGACGCATCACTTTTGATTATATTTTTTTTGGGAAGGGGGTGGAGGTGAGAGTGGGAGGTAAGGGAGGTGGGGGCGATTAGAAAACTAACCCCTTATATACACCAGCCCAGCTCACCCACCGAATAGAGAATGACATTACAGCGTTCAAACAGCAGGCTCTCCCAACTACCACCCTGCCCCATTAAGGAAAGTTCTTGGAGAGACCCCTTTCAGATGTTCCTCAGCTAATTGAATGACCAAAAATCAGGGGAAGGGAGGAGGGAGGATCATGTCACCGATCTCTGGAAATCTCATGGAGCAGCCAATCAGAGAATGGAAGACGAGAGAGCCAATTCCATAGGTAAACATTTCCTGGACTCCACATCACTTCCGAGCAACTTCCCCATTAAGAACCAGCCCCCTCCGCGTGTGCAAGTTTCGGGTCAATATAGCAGCAGGTGAAATCCACACACATGACCATTTTTGGTTAATGTGTACGCGGCACTTACTTCCGAGGACGAACATGTACCACCCCGGCCCCCCCGCCCCCCCGCCCCCGCAAAGTAAAATTAGGAGAAAAAAAACTTTGTTTCTATTCTAAATCAGCATGTCCGCCACGGTCCCACACATGTTAATTACATTTAGTAACGGATGTTTAACAAAAACACGCAGTCTGCAGATTTTTTCATTTTCCTAGTTATTATACTGACTTTTTTTTGGAAGGGGGAGCGTAGGAACATGGGAATTGATAGATGAAAGAGGACCAAGGTGCATCTAGGTTTGCCTTCTACCATCCTGGTAGTCGCACGATACAATAGTAGACTTGTAGATTAACCATCACAATTAATCTTTACGCCTTGATTTTATCTGGGGGGGGGGGTTGGGGTGGAGATTGTTCTTAAAGGATTTTGGTGCGAATTCGTTTCCGAATGGAATCCAATATCAGAAGGCGGCGTGAGGTTCGATTAAAAAAAATAAACGCGATTTCCAGAAGACTTATGTCTTGTCACAGCACGCAGCATTGTGTGTGGAGAAACTGTACAATGCCCTTCATCGCCGCGGGCACTAACTTACAGGGGGTATGCTCCACACTGACAGCGTCTCCCTGTATTCAATCCGTTTGATTTGCGACAAAGCCCCTTTTAACTTCCCTGGTGTGCCAAGCTGAACTGTTGCTTGCGAAGGGATTAAACGGTGTTTAAAATTAATATGGCGTTTAATTATCTGTGTAATTGCATTCTACCGTAAACAGGAAATTAGGCCGGAGTCTGTTTGTGACCAAGTGCTATTTTCCGAAGATTTTGAATGAATTGTAGAACTACCGCCGGACCACAAACACGGGGTTTCGCAAGTTTAGAAACCGTAGATTTATATATAAAATTTTTGTATTTATTAATTGGAAAATTAATATTCCTGTTATTGTTAATCCTTGGTCAGTTTTTCGTTACAAAGATAATCATAACAAATGAACAGTTTGCAGAAAAAAATGTGTACATTATGTAAAATTATTTAAATAAATATTTATTTTTACTTGCAAATGCATCCAGGTTTCGATTAAGAATAGAACACTGGATATTCGTGTCTGAGCTTTACAGCAATATTCCTTATTTCAGAAATTAAGGGTTTTAGCCCCATTTCGTTCACGCAGAACTGTGTACAAAACACAGTGAATTACAGGAATCAAATGTGAACGAATGTCCCCGCTATATATATATATACATTTTAAACACCATCCTTTCTCATTAAAAACAATACATGTTCTGTTAATGAAAAAAGAATTTGAAAAGCAGCCCCGAGCTCCTTTAGTGTGTCCACCCCCGCTCCCATTCTTAGAAAAGTTTTCATTACTGGGACACAATCCACGGGCCGCCTTTTGTACTAGAATATTCAAAAAAAATATCACTGGGACCTTTGGTCGGGTGCGCTGTCCCTGTAAATGGTGGTTACTGCCTAATGGATCGAATGCAAATGGCATAGACCATGTTGGTATAAAATGCGTGGTTGCCCTCGGCCTTCTATTGTAATCGTTCTATTGATTGCCTTCGCGTTCCCATAATAAATATATTAATCAGCTGTTTATATACATATATTACACACACGCACTATTTTAATTCATTCTGGGGATGTGGGCGTCGCTGGTAAGGCCGCCATTTATCACCCATCCCCAGTCGCCCTAAGAAGTTAGCGGTGGACCGACTTCTTAGCGGTTTGATACAAATGAGTAGCTCGCTAGAGCGCTTCCGAGATCAGTTAACCATGTTGGCGTGGGACTGGATAAGGACAGTAGGTTTCCTGTA
The DNA here is from genome assembly GCF_035084215.1 of Heptranchias perlo. NCBI lineage: Eukaryota > Metazoa > Chordata > Chondrichthyes > Hexanchiformes > Hexanchidae > Heptranchias > Heptranchias perlo. The sequence goes on from NC_090355.1 coordinate 31,315,450, forward strand.
GTGAACAGGTTGGGTTTCTCAGATTGTTTCATGGCTACTTTTACTGCTACCTATTTTTATACGGACATTATTTTTTTTAAACGTCTCAACGTGCTATAGTGAGATCTGAACTCACATTCTCTTCCCTGAGCAGCTCTGGTAGTCCAGACCTCTGGAGTAACACAGCCACTACGCTATATTAATGTTTATGCATGGGGCTTGGAGGCAGCTTGCCTGTTAGGGCTCAGCTAGAGCAGAGTGCGCCTCCTATCGGCCGTGTACACACAGCCGTCTCCCTCAACTCATCCTTCGGGCGAAAATCACCTCATGCAAAAAGTTTAGAGTTAGGCTCATCTCTGCAAAACAAGGATGGGGCAGATCGTCCGTTTTTCTGATGGATACATTTTCTTCTAAAACAGAAAATGTTCTTTTCTGTTCGACTGGTCTGAACTATCGTTTGATAGAGAAAAAAAATCCGCGTTTTTTATGTAAAATTATGGTTTAGAAGTAGCTCGACGTGGACTCGAAGTATAGGATGGAATATTAATAAATTGAATTTATGTTATTCAATCAATAAAAATATTAATATACATGCTAAATGATTGTCCACGTTAGTCCGACAAAAATTGGCATTTGCCTCTAAACATAAATGTGTTTCTTTGATAAATTTGTCTGTCTTTAAGTGTTACACAATTCCTTTCCATCTACTTGTATTTGCCCAGTATAATATCCTGCAAGTTTATTCCCAGTGCAGCCTAACAACAATAACACTGAATGCTGGAAGTGGGGAGAGATAAAGACCCGAGGTGGAGCTGGAAAGCACGGGAATGGTCCAGTTGTTCATTAATAATGCAACAAGAAACTGCCGTCCCAGTGAAATCCAATAATGTCACCGAGACGGTGAGTAAAGTGAGAACGGCGAAATAAACGGAAATAATGGATGGCAACGATCAGAACCTGAGCCGGTTTCCCCGACACGGGGAGAGAGGAGCGAACACACGCATTGGTGGCTATACTTACATGTCATGTCCTAGTGTGTGTTTGAAATATAAGTACACGAGCCGCATTAAAACTGCTGAGTTGAGAATAAAATCGGTATCAATAACACAAAAAAAATCAGTTGTTGAAGCCGTGAAGCGACAGTTGTTTTTAAAGCAGAGTACAAATATAAATAGTTTGTATACAGTGAGGCAGAAAATAAAAATCGTATACACCATATGTTAGCAATTATTTATATTATTAAATATACCACCGGACTGTCGATCATGCTTTCACGTAGCTTGCGATTTTCTCACCTCGATGTAATTTTCTTTTAGTTAGCTCGGTGCAGTACATGCATTGTACATGCTACACTAACCCATAGATTATACTGGAAGTTGTTCTGTGATGTTTCTATGAGATATTAATACTTTAAACTTTATACTTTAAATCTGTCTTATTTTTGTCGTTTTGTTTTAGGATTAAATTTTCACAATTATGAATCTGATAATCTAATCAATTTATTACTGGATATCTTGTTCAATTTCATTCCCCTTGCTTATCTTGAATGGGCCCCGGCGGTGCCAGCGAGTATACGAAGCACACGTTCTAGGTTTTGCTGTGTTTTCTCATTATTAACGCGGGATTAGAACCGGTTTCGGTGTAAACTGCATCAAAAAAAAGTGCCAACGTTTGAATCCCTGCGCTTATTAATGTTACACCAGTAAACCAAACATTTAACACCTTTCTGTGCGAAAGTTGCAAAGACATGCACCGATAGAGAAGGATAGGCAATATACACGTACTTTCAGTGAACACACAGTGTGACACCAGGGCTGAAATTTAAAGCTTGCTGATGCGAGTATTTTGTATTTCCCTTCGGTCAGCTAGTTTTTAAAAAAATTGTATATTTGTGAATGCGATTAAACTCACATACGAGGGAATTTGCCACCATTATAAAATATCTCCCCCCCACCCATTATCCTACGTGTTCAACCTGTGCACCCCTTGTTATTATGCCATATCGCTTTTTTAAAAAATACATCCTTGGAGAAAATCACTACAAACGAGGCTTTTCCCCCCATTGAAAAACTGCAATCATAATTTAAACATTAAAAAATAGTTTTTTCCCCTCATTTCTTCCAAACATGTGGCCGCGTTTTAAAGAATCTCATTGTCATTTGCGATATGAAAAGGAGGGGTCTGGGTGGGGGGAGAGACATATGTCAGCCCAGTAACATTCGTATGTCCCTAATCCGCTGTCGGTTTTAACCATAATCCGATGCATTACTGAGATAAGAACCAAGACCTACTGATAAAAGGGAAAGAAATCTGCACACACAGGATTGGGCCTCACAATCTCCAATAACGTTAAATTAAAAAATCATATTGCAGCATTAAAAGCTAATTTAATATTCACTTTAATAGCACAATTATCAACACGATACTTATTCCCAGATAGTGCCGATTAAAATAAAGTACAGGCCCGCCACTATTACCGTGTGACTATAGAAAACTTGATCATTATAATACATGAAGGTCCAGTCTTATAGAGTTAACAACAAACAATGTTTAGCAAATTATTTCCAAAAAAAAATGTTAGCCTGCGGTAGGCTGGATGATATCTCATTTTATGGTCAACTGCATGTTTTAAATAACACATCGATACATTAAAATTGAAAGGTTTGTAATGGAAATGTCACCTAATTAGATAATTGGCTGGTTTAAGAGTTGGTCTCGAGTATTGGGTACACATCTGGTTATATTGAGAACCTCTTTAGTCTAATTTCTGTTAATGACTGGCTTTTAATATCAGACTGTTTTAATAACACTGCGTCTAATACTGAAAGCCCGTTACATCCAACAAATGTTTAGAGGTGGTAAGGTAAGGTGTTGATCCAGCGACACTATTAGAAAATCTTGGGATTGAGGGGAGCGAGGTAGGACACAGTTACAAACCCCTATCCCCTCAGTGTAGGTTGGACCTTGTTCTAATCGAGTACCTTTGAGCAGATCATCATTCTGGGCCAGTAAAGCGAGAAGCATATCAATGTTTGAACTCTCTTTTGCTGTGTTCAGTTCTCTGAGAGCATCCATCTTGCGCTGTTCCCTGCGCCAAATCTATGAGACTCGAACTCTCCTTTGCTGTAAATTTTGGGAAAGAACCCACGGGGCCGATGCCTTTTGCAATTAACTTTTCAACAGCGAGGGTTCGCGGCGCTGTACCTGTTCCGTGGGCAAAGCTCGGCGGCTGAACACAAGCTCCGAGTGACTTGCAGTCGCAGGGCTGCTGTGTTACTGGGTGTGCACACCAGGGAGTTGGAGCAGCGAGAGGGGCTGGATTCAATGCGCGTACACCACACACAGACATAAACACACGCACAGACACAAACACACAGATGCGCACACACGCACCACCAGTACAATAAGGAAGGACATAGTGTGATCCCATCTCGACTGGAGAAGACCAACTATAGAAAACTCCGGTGGGGTGAGGGGACTGGGACAAGGTGTCGCACCTGTGGATCAGCAATAAATAAACCTCCAGTGTTTTCTCCCACCGTTTCGAGTTTTTTTTGTTCGAGGCATAACATAAAATAACTGAAAAAGTCGAGAACGTTTTAAAATCAATTTTTACAGTAAATTGATTTAATTTGTGTTTTACCAGTTTTGATATATTTTATATATGAATATTGAATAATCTGTAGTTTAACATGTGTTTGCATTCCAGTGAAATTTGAATAAAATTTGATTTAAAAAAAATTAAAGCTTCCTATAAAAGGGGCGGCAGGATTCTGTAAGGCACCTGACAGTACCTTGCCTACAGAGGCGGAACCACATATAAAGAGGCTGGGGGAAGACATCAAGGGCAATTTGGGGATGTAGCCGGGGAATGGGTGACGAAACCTCTGCCAAATAATTAGATACGTCTCCCTAACCCCTTCAGTGTTTGCATCTAGACCTGAACAATGATCTGCTCTTGAGCAGGGTTATATTCTAAAGTCATACTTGTTTTATATATATATATATATATCCATATACGTACTTATACATAGATGCACACGTTTATATATATATATATATATATACACCTATACACACATATATACACATATATATATACACGTACAGTTGTAATTATACGGACGGGTTATAAATGTGTCGTATTATGTAAATATTATGTGTTTGTACTTATATTATATCTGTATAATTTATCTATGTTTTAGGAATATTAAATTAGTTCTAAGTGCGCGTGTATAGGAATTCTCACTCACTCCCGTTACCTGTTTCTTCCTCCACAGAACTTCACTGTTTCATTTCAAGATACAACCAAGCGGCAAGAGCAGAAAACGCCGGCGTGGTTTTGGTAATTTCGTTCTTGCTGTTTTTTTTTTTGTTAATAGCTCTGTTATGTTAGATTTAGTTCGTTTTTTTTTTGCAAAAAATATATATTATCCTGAAGTTGTCCTGGAGACCCCGCCGGTGCCGGTCTTGAGGGGTCTCGCTATGCAAAATGGGCTTTTCTCTTTTTCTCTGTGTTTTTTTCATACGACTCCAAAACCAGAAGATGGAACAAAATGCATTTGTCCACTTTCAAACCGGTGTGTTAGAATTGCTGCGGCATCCCCGGGACTGCGGGAAGATAGGTACCTCGGTTACACACGCTGAGTTATACAACCATAATTCCAAATATTTGTGGGGGTAAAAACTGAGGAAATCCATTTTACTCGGTCCCTTAGATATATCGACATATAGATTAAATATACAGTACCGTCCGATCCAGGGTTAAATGAACATATGATTTATTTCTATGATCTATATTGTAATGATAGCGTTGATACAAGGATACGCGCATTTGAATCAGCGTGATATGGTTTGGGATAACTGTATACAAATTCTACTTATTACAGCACTAATGCAATATAAAATCAACCTGGCAGTGTCTGTGTGGACCGTTCAGTGATATCTCTGCCTGACAACACGTGTTGCAGTTACAATGTCTGGCGCATTAGATTTAAAATATGTTCAAGTAAATGTATAAGTAAATCTTAAATATATAGATTAGATATAAATTAATGCGCAATCTAAGGAAATGTGGTTAACAACTAACATGTGAGGGAAGTGTAACTAACTCGCGTGAAAAAAATAAGAACTAAGGCTGCAGGGTAATCCCATTGAGATCTCCCATTAGATCCTGCTCTTTGTTAATGCTCTATACTCACCCAATCTATTGTTTCCCGTGTCATGTTATCCTTTAGAATATTCCAGACCTGTTCAGACCAACGCACTATTCAGAAACCCTGACGTCCATCCACGGCCTTTGACGATCTACATGTAACACAAGCGGCCGCTTTAGGACCCTGGAGGAATCACTTGTTTGGAAGACGGGACTGTAAATTCACCCCAGACTCCTCGGAATGTTATGCATTAAGGTCACACGGGACTTACTGTGTTAGTAAACAGGGAATAGGCTTTATTCAAAATCCAAACTGTCGACCACTTTTAAAAAAAATAGTGTTATATTT